>NW_027397074.1:8601288-8642013 GCF_003265705.2 Callorhinus ursinus | reverse complement strand
TGGAGCACTGGGTGTTATGCACAAACAATGAATCATGGAACACTACATCCAAAACTAATGATGTAATAAATGGTGATTAACATAACAATAAAAAATTAAAAAATAAAATAGGGGCGAAGAGAACCGTTTTTGTATCACCAAGTGGTATGAATTTAGCCTCACCTGTTTCACTTGCTTCCAGTATAACTACAATCACATGTCTTACTTTCCAGTTAGTGGAGTTTTCAAGTTTCCTTGTATAGCATAAGTTCCTCTCTTTCCCTTTTTGACATGTCCTGCTACACTCCCACCCCAACCCCACATTGAATTGTTGAAGAACCAAAGGGCTTACTCCATACAAAGGAAATTAGTTCTGCTTCCATATACCACACAGGGAGAGAGGCCAGTAGGGTCAGACGGGCCCACAGTCAACACTGGTTTGGTCAAGGGCATCTCACACTGTCAGATGCTGCTTGCCACCTCCTTCTGAAGTGCCCTTGCAGCTCCAGTTTCCTGCCCAGGATGGCGTGGTGACCAGTTTTCAGCTTCAAGGATAGAGATCTGAGGTAAATAGTTATTTTCACAGACACTGTTTCCAAAACAGGTCACCATATACCAGAGTGGCTGGGTCTGAACTCACCCCGCCTCATAAGGAAGCTGGAGCCACAGGGATGTTCTTTTCGGGTAAACTCAAAATTCCACAAGCTCTGCCTCCCAGCAGCTGATCATGGAGTACATTTTGCTGCCCTACTGCAAATTAGCTACAAGTTGAACAATACCAAGTGTTCTTGGGGATGTGAATAAACTGCAAGTTTTATAAAATGCCAGTAGGAGTAAAAATTGCTACACCCACCTTGAAAAACAATTTCACATTTAGCAGAGTTCAAGATGTGACTCTGCTTGTATTAGATAATTCTGCTTCGAGATGTGACTCTGCTTGTACTCTACTTCTACTTCCTATCAGCTCAAGATGAGCATGCTCATGGCAGTATTGATGAAAGAAGGGAAAATGATCAAAACGTTTAACAATGAGGGGCTCCTGGGTGGCTCAGTCAGTTAAGCGGCTGCCTTCAGCTCAGGTCATGGTCCCGGGGTCCTGGGATCAAGCCCAGCATCGGGCTCCCTGCTCCGCGGGAAGCCTGCTTCTCCCTCTCCCACTCCCTCTGCTTGTGTTCCCTCTCTCGCTGTCTCTCGCTCTCTCACAAATAAAATATTTTTTTAAAAAGTTTAGCAGTGAAGAATACATAAATTGACACGATCATACAATGGATTAAAATTTAGTGAAAACGAACAAGAGCTACACATGCCAACATGCATAAAGCTCACAAACAGGTTGAGCAACAACAACAAAGGCAAGTCCTAAAAGAACACATGCAATTTGAGGCCATATATCCTATACCATTTCAAAAATATGAAAAACTGAGCAATATATAAAGACTATGTACATGTGTGCTAAGTTAATAAAGTAACACAAAGATTGCTAAATATCAACCTCAGGATCCTGGTTAGCTCTGTAGAGGATGGAGAGAGCCCAGTCAGGGTTAGCCATATGGGGGGGGCTCCAAAGATACTAACTTTATGTAACACAGACACCACAAGCATCTGTTTTATGTAAACCATACATCCATGCTCTGTTTTGTGCACACCTATCTACATACAAACAGATAGAATTTCATAATTTAAAAAAAAATTCTTGAAGGATCATTGAAGTGGGCTCTGGAGCTCTAGAAGTGCAAGTCAGTCAGAACATCTTCTCGGCCCCCTCTTGACTCCCTGGCTTGCAACATTCTACAGAGGTGAAAAATCATTTGCAGGGTGACTGGGTGGCTCTGTTGGTTAAGCAGCTGCCTTCAGCTCAGGTCATGATCCCAGGGTCCTGGGATCAAGTCCCATGTTGGGCTCCCTGCTCAGTGGGGGGTCTGCTTCTCCCTCTGCCTCTGCTCCCGGCCAACTTCTGCTCTTCCTCTCTCTCAAATAAATAAATCTTTTAAAAATTAAAAAAAAAAAAGAAAAAGAAAAATCATTTGCACAAGAACCTCCGGGGCTTTCTGAGCCAGGAAAGCTCAAATACCAACTCCTCCCTAGCTGTGCTCTGCAAACAACCACAGATACTTGTGACCAGATCATGAGACACTGGGAGAGCCTCCTTACACAAGAGTCTCCCTGTAAACGATGACCACTCACATCTTCTTCTGGAACTTTACCTCAAGGTCTCTCCCCTCCAGGCAACCATGGCTCAGGCGTTTAGCCTCCCGTGTAGCCATCTACTCTACATTTGTTCAGCATTTGTTCCTTCCCTGCTTTTCTCCTCTCTTTCTTCATCTCCTTTCCTGTTCCTTTTTTTTTCCTTTAAATTTTTTTATTGTTATGTTAATCACCATACATTACATCATTAGTTTTGGACGTAGTGTTCCATGATTCATTGTTTGTGCATAACACCCAGTGCTCCACGCAGAACGTGCCCTCTTTAATACCCATCACCAGGCTAACCCATCCCCCCACCCCCCTCCCCTCTAGAACCCTCAGTTTGTTTTTCAGAGTCCATCGTCTCTCATGGTTCATCTCCCCCTCCGATTTCCCCCTCTTCATTCTTCCCCTCCTGCTATCTTCTTTTTCTCTATTTTTTCTTAACATATGTTGCATTATTTCTTTCAGAGGTACAGATCTGTGATTCAACAGTCTTGCACAATTCACAGCACTCACCATAGGACATACCCTCCCCAATGTCTTTCACCCAGCCACCCCATCCCTCCCACCCCCAACCACTCCAGCAACCCTCAGTTTGTTTCCTGACATTAAGAAATCCTCATATCAGTGAGGTCATATGATACATGTCTTTCTCTGATTGACTTATTTCACTCAGCATAACACCCTCCAGTTCCATCCACGTCGTTGCAAATGGCAAGATCTCATTCCTTTTGATGGCTGCATAATATTCCATTGTATATATATACCACACCTTCTTGATCCATTCATCGGTCGATGGACATCTTGGCTCTTTCCACAGTTTGGCTATTGTGGACACTGCTGCTATAAACATTGGGGTGCACATACCCCTTTGGATCCCTACATTTGTATCTTTGTGGCAAATACCCAGTAGTGCAATTGCTGGATCATAGGGTAGCTCTATTTTCAACTGTTTGAGGAACCTCCATACTGTTTTCCAGAGGGGTTGCACCAACTTGCATTCCCACCAACAGTGTAGGAGGGTTCCCCTTTCTCCGCATCCTTGCCAACATCTGTCGATTCTTGCCTTGTTAATTTTAGCCATTCTGACTGGTGTGAGGTGGTATCTCATTGAGGTTTTGATTTGGATCCTTTTTTTTTTTTTTTTAACCTTTGTTCTCTACTTGCCAGATTCTTAAAGCACATAGTTAATAGAGAAGAAATGGAGTGAGAAAAAGACAAAAAGAAAAATAAATACTTCCCCAAATACTGTTCTGAATATACTCATTTTGTCCCTGTAGGTGTTTGAGAGGGACACAGCCTTCCTTACTCGCTAAGTATAGCAAACATAAAGAAGTTTTATTTTGCGTCAGGACTTATCAGTGTCTTTAAAACACTAAGGGGAGGATCTAGTATGCTATTCATTTCCAAATGTGACCAAAAAAATTCCTTCTTTTCTACCTGTCTTTCTTGAATAATACTATGTTCTGTGGAGAAATTATGGGAAATACCGAGTTTGAATCATGACCAATATTGTTTTCATAGTAAAAGGAAAAGAAGTTAAAAATTATACTTTTTCTACATGAAATATTAGTAATAAAATATTTTAATTGAATTCTCCTACTTTCTACAGTGGATTCTTTGTTGATAGGTGGATAGCAAATTCTCTATGGTAAATACTGCAGTTTAGTGAATATTTTCTCAATGTAATCACCTTTAAAACAAACTAACATCATGCTTTCTCCCCCAGTACTGAATGAGTGTCTGCTGTATATTAGGTACTATCTTACTGCTGGGAACACAATCGTGAAAAATAGAAACCTAATTACTCTCCTCATGGAGCTTATATGTAAGAAAAATATATTATTAGAAATTAATCCCTTCTCTTTTAAATGCACTTAACAGTAACATAAGGAATACAATTTTAAGGCAAATTTAATGTGATTCTTTTAGCCCCCGATATGTTTTTCAAATTGTTATGACTCTATTCAGGTAAAGGCCTGGATTAGTTACCTGGGTTTTATTATTTGAAAACTATTAAAAGTAAAAAATATTATGTAGGGAAGAAAAAGTCGTCCTGTCATAAAAAAAAATTGACTTAGAACTTTTGATTTAGCTGGTCCTTGCTCAAACATCCCTCTTCTTTTTAAATTTTATTATGTTATGTTAGTCACCATACAATACATCATTAGTTTTTGATATGGTGATCCACGATCCATTGTTTTTGTATAACCCCCAGTGCTCCGTGCAGTACGTGCCCTCCTTAATACCCATCACCGGGCTAACCCATCCCCCCACTCCCTCCCCTCTAGAACCCTCAGTTTGTTTCTCAGAGTCCATGGTCTCTCACGGTTCGTCTCCCCCTCCAATTCCCACCCCCTCTTCATTTTTCCCTTCCTTCTCCTAATGTCCTCCATGCTGTTCCTTATGTTCCACAAATAAGTGAAATCATATGATAATTGACTTTCTCTGCTTGACTTATTTCACTTAGCATAATCTCCTCCAGTCCCATCCATGTTGATGTAAAAGTTGGGTATTCATCCTTTCTGATGGCTGAGTAATATTCCATTGTATATATGGACCACATCTTCTTTATCCATTCGTCTGTTGAAGGGCATCTCGGCTCTTTCCACAGTTTGGCTATTGTGGACACTGCTGCTATGAACATTGGGGTGCATATGGCCCTTCTTTTCACTACATCTGTGTCTTTGGGGTAAATACTCAGAAGTGCAATTGCTGGGTCATAGGGTAGCTCTATTTTTAAATTTTTGAGGAACCTCCACACTGTTTTCCAAAGTGGCTATACCAACTTGCATTCCCACCAACAGTGGAAGAGGGTTCCCCTTTCTCCACAACCTCTCCAACATTTGTTGTTTCTTGCCTTGTCAATTTTTGCCATTCTAACTGGTGTAAGGTGGAATCTCATTGTGGTTTTGATTTGAATTTCCCTGATGGCTAATGATGATGAACATTTTTTCATGTGTCTGTTAGCCATTTGTATGTCTTCTTCAGAGAAGCGTCTTTTCATATCTTCTGCCCACTTTTTGACTTGATTATTTGTTTTTTGGGTGTTGAGTTTGAGAAGTTCTTTATAGATCTTGGATACCAGCCCTTTATCTGTAGTGTCATTTGCAAATATCTTCTCCCATTCTGTGGGTTGCCTCTTTGTTTTGTTGACTGTTTCCTTTGCTGTGCAGAAGCTTTTTATCTTGATGAAGTCCCAGAAGTTCATTTTTGCTTTTGTTTCACTAGCTTTTGGAGATGTATCTTGAAAGAAGTTGCTGTGGCTGATGTCAAAGAGGTTACTGCCTATGTTCTCCTCTAGGATTTCGATGGATTCCTGTCTCACATTGAGGTCTTTCATCCACTTTGAGTTTATCTTTGTGAATGGTGTTAGAGAATGGTCGAGTTTCATTCTTCTGCATGTGGCTGTCCAATTTTCCCAGTACCATTTATTGAAGAGAATGTCTTTTCCATTGCATGTTTTTTCCTGCTTTGTCAAAGATTATTTGACCATAGAGTTGAGAGTCCATATCTGGGTTCTCTATTCTGTTCCATTGGTCTATATGTCTGTTTTTGTGCCAGTACCATGCTGTCTTGGTGATCACAGCTTTGTAATATAGTTTGAAATCTGGCAACATGATGCCCCCAGCTTTGTTTTCTTTTTCAACATTTCCTTGGCGATTCAGGGTCTTTTCTGATTCCATACAAATTTTAGGATTGTTTGTTCCCGCACTTTGAAAAATGTCATTGGAATTTTGATCGGGATGGCATTGAAGGTATAGATTGCTCTGGGTAGCATAGACATTTTAACAATGTTTATTCTTCCGATCCATGAGCATGGAGTATTTTTCCATCTTTTCGTGTCTTCTTCAATTTCTTTCATGAGTGTTCTGTAGTTCCTAGAGTATAGATCCTTTACCTCTTTGGTTAGGTTCATTCCGAGGTATCTTACGGTTTTTGGTGCTATTGTAAATGGAATTGTTTCTCTAATTTATCTTTCTACAGTTGCGTTGTTAGTGTATAAGAAAGCAACTGATTTCTGTGCATTGATTTTCTATCCTGACACATTACTGAATTGCTGTATGAGTTCTAGTAATTTGGGGGTGGAGTCTCTTGGGTTTTCCACATAAAGTATCATGTCATCTGCAAAAAGAGAGAGTTTGACTTCTTTGCCGATTTGAATACCTTTTATTTCTTTTTGTTGTCTGATTGCTGTTGCTAGGACTTCTAGTACTATGTTGAACAATAGTGGCGAGAGTGGGCCTCCTTGACGTGTTCCTGATCTTAAGGAAAGGCTCTCAGCTTTTCCCCATTCAGGATGATATTCGCTGTGGGTTTTTCATAGATGGATTTTATGAACTTGAGGAATGTTCCCTCTGTCCCTAGACTCTGAAGAGTTTTAATGAGGAAAGGATGTTGTATTTCATCAAATGCTTTTTCTGCATCAACTGAGAGGACCATATGGTTCTTCTCCCTCCTCTTATTAATGTGTTCTATCACATTGATTGATTTGCGAATGTTGAACCACCCTTGCATCCCAGGGATAAATCCCACTTGGTCATGGTGGATGATCCTTTTAATGTATTGTTGGATCCTATTAGCTAGGATTTTGTTGAGGATTTTGGAATCCATATTCATCAGGGATATCAGTCTGAAATTCTCCTTTTTGATGGAGTCTTTGCCTGGTTTGGGGATTAAGGTAATGCTGGCCTCATAGAATCAAACATCCCTCTTCTGTTAATAGGAGCACACTGAATCATAGGACAAAAACACCTTCATCCATCCGGGCTTTTAATTATTGTTTTTGCCTTTTATTACCCGAAGTTCTAGCAAGTGTACTCAAATCAACTGTGAAGTCAAATTACCAATGCCGTTGAGAATCTGAGAATTAACACAATTGATGAAAAAAATGATGGAAAAATACTATAATCAAATCTGATATAGAAAGGACAGTCTGGCAGAATAAGAAGTGTTAACAAATAAAGAAAAGTAATTATAAGAATGATAACAAAATGAATTATTCAAGGGTGAAATAAGAGAGATGCTTGACAAATATGGTAATCTCTCTAATATTCTTCAAAATACCCCTTTAAGATCATTCTGTAAAAGCCAAATATGAAGGTAGTCAGACTCTATCGCATTCATTTATTTATTTGGAAAAATACTATACCAAAAGTATATATTGTTTTACTCTTTGTTCAACAAATTAGAGCGCAACTGAAACGTAATCTAAATTTTGTTAAATATAAGCTATGTATTTTTTTCAGTATTCTTAAATTTCATCTGTCAGGAACACATCCAGTCAATTTTATCATTAGTTATTACTCATTTTTCTTCCTATTTTAAAAGGATTCACGTCAAAAGCATTTTTCATTGTCTATTATTCTCATATGAAGAAGATTTCCTACCCTGGTATTCTCCTAGTTTAAACATAAATCTAAAAGTCACACTGAAGTTTAGAGCCCTATTTTCTCAGTAAATGAGTTCCTAATTCTAGTTTGGGAAATTGTAGTTAGCTGACTTAGCCGTGTGCTTGAGGTTGCTAAAATACTGAAACTTTCATTTTTAATAGGATGGGCTTTGGCTCCAATTACTATGCTCTTGACACCAAAGCAATGAAAACAATAAGTCTCTGTTGTAGGCAGAATAATGGCTCCCCACAGATGTCTATGATCCAATCCCTGGAATCAGTGGATACATTATACAGTGTAGGGAATTTTACAGATGTGATTACGTTAAGGATCTTAGCATGGGAAAGAGTAGCCTAGCTTACCCAGGTGGGCCCAATGTAATCACAAGGGTCCTTAGGGAGGCAGGAGGGTCAAAATATTTAGATGGAAGGCAAGGTCAGAGAGGAGAGGTTGGGCTGCAGGGAGCAAGGGGCCTGTGAGGCAAGAAACACAGGCAACTTCCAGAAGCTTGAAAGTCAAGCAAATAGATTCTCCCCTAGAGCCTCCAGGTGACATGCAGTCCCGTGGACCCATGTTAGACTTCTGACTCCAAAATTGTAGGAGGACAGTTTGTATTGAGTAAAGCCACTAATTTGGTGGTAATTTGCTGCAGCAAGAGGAAACCAATACAGTCGTGTTTCAGTTTTCCCCTGTTTTCTGCTCTGCTGAAAATGCAAGGAAAACTTAGGTTTCCCCTACCTCAGGTCCCTTTTAGGAGAAACTTGGCAAGCAACAGAAAAATGGCTTTCATTTTCCAACTGTCCTTTATAGATCAGTTCAAATGTCTTTCCTCCACAAGGCGTAAGTCCATCCCCTGGCCTCTCCTACCAGGATGCTTTTATTTAAAGTGACCATAGGTCAATTCTGAAGGTGCAATGGGTGAAATTAATAACTATGCTGGGAAAACAGGGATAAACTGGAACTGTCCTAGGACAGGTGGTCACCGTACTTATATTTCCACCACAGTGCTCATTGCAGCTTGCTTTTGAATTACAGTTAAATACTTGTTTGTCCCGCCGCTCCCCGCCACCCCCTGCCCCATTTCCTTTCTCCTTCTGCCAGAGATAAGGGAGGTTTTCCTCTTTCTCTATTCTCCATGATATATTTATCATCATCATTACCATTAGCATGCTCATGACCATCGGTATCATGATCATTATCATAGCTAAAAGTTCCATCGTACTCACTATGTGTTGGACACATTGTGTGCATCACATGTAGTAACTCAGCCCTTGCAACTATGGAGGATGGCACTAATGTTATCCTCAGTTTATAGACCCATTATTGAGGCAGGGAGAGGCTGAGTAATATGCTCAAGGTCATACAGTGGGAGGTGGCAGAACCAGGATACAGCTGTAGACAGGACAGCTTCTCTATCACTCTTGCCTCCCCAAGTAGGACTTTTCACTGACACAGTATATGTAGTCATTTGAAAAGTAAAGGACATAGAATTTAACACAATTACACCCCTAATTCTTTTTTTTTTTAATTTTTATTGTTATTTTAATCACCATATATTACATCATTAGTTTTTGGTGCAGTGTTCCATGATTCATTGTTTGTTCATAACACCCAGTGCTCCATGCAGAACGTGCCCTCCTCAATACCCATCACCAGGCTAACCCATCCCCCTCCCCCCCTCCCCTCTAGAACCCTCAGTTTGTTTTTCAGAGTCCATCATCTCTCATGGTTCATCTCCCCCTCTGACATACTCCCCTTTTCTTCCTCTCCTGTTATCTTCTTCTTTTTCTTTTTTCTTAAAATATGTTGCGTTATTTGTTTCAGAAGTACAGATCTGTGATTCAACAGTCTTGCACAATTCACAGCGCTCACCGTAGCACATACCCTCCCCAATGTCTATCACCCAGCCACCCCATCCCTCCCACTCCCAACCACTCCAGTAACACTCAGTTTGTTTCCTGAGATTAAGAATTCCTCATATCAGTGAGGTCATGTGATACATGTCTTTCTCTGATTGCATGAACAGACATTTCTCCAAAGAAGACATCCAAATGGCCAACAGGCACATGAAAAAGTGCCCTTGATATTTTAAGACGTCAATTGAAATTATTAGAATTAACTTGGGGAAATAGAAGTCACTAGAAAGAACATATGCATTTTTTATTTTCCAGTTGATTAAGATATAAGTGACATACAGCATTGTAAAAGCATACATCATGATTCAACTTACCTATATTGTGAAATGATTAACACAGTAAGTTTAGTTAATATCCATCATTTCATATTTTTTTAAATTAAAACTTTTTTTCTTTGTGATGAGAAGTCTTAGGATCTACTCTCTTTTTTTTTT
The DNA here is from genome assembly GCF_003265705.2 of Callorhinus ursinus. NCBI lineage: Eukaryota > Metazoa > Chordata > Mammalia > Carnivora > Otariidae > Callorhinus > Callorhinus ursinus. The sequence goes on along the minus strand of NW_027397074.1, from coordinate 8,632,104 downwards.
TTAAAGATTTTGTTTATTTATTTGAGAGAGAATGAGAGAGAGCACACGAGAGGGGGAGGGTCAGAGGGCGAAGTAGACTCCCTGCCGATCAGGGAGCACAATGCGGAACTCGATCCAGGGACTCCAGGATCATGACCTGAGCCGAAGGCAGTTGCTTAACCAACTGAGCCACCCAGGTGCCCAGGATCTACTCTCTTAACAACCATCAAATATACCATACAGCAGTGTTGACTATAGTCATTGTGTTGCACATTAAATTCCCAGTAATTATTTATCTTTTAATTGGAAATTTCTACCTTTTGACCACCTACATCTAATTCCCCTTTCCTTCCCGCTCATCTCTAGTAACAAGGCTGATCTGTTTTTCAAAGAGTTTGGTTGGATGTTTTTCTCTTTTTCTTTTTTAAGATTCTACATCTAAGTGAGATCACATGGTATTTGCCTTTCTCTAACTTTTTTTTCCCTCTAACTTATTTCACTAATCATAACCTCAAGGTTATGTCACAAATGGCAAGACTTCTTTCTTTTTTATGGTTGAATAATACGCCATTGCATTGTGTGTGTGTGTGTGTGCGCGCACACGCACGAGCTTGCCCACAATGTTGTCTTTATCCATTCATCCATTGGTGGACGCTTAGGTTGATTCCATGTCTTGGGTATTGTAAATAATACTGCTATGAACATGGGGGTCCAGACATTTCTTTCACATAGTGTTTTCATTTCCTTCAGATATATTTCCAGAAGTAGAAATGCCAGATCATATGCTAGTTCAATATTTAATTGTTGAGAAAACTCTATATTGTTTTTCATAGTGTTTGTAAAAATTTACAGTCCCACCAACAGTGCACGCAGGTTACCTTTTTGCCACATCCTTGTCAGCATTTATGTCTTCTTCTTGAAGATAGTCGTTCTAACTGGTGTAAGAAGATACCTCATAGTGGTTTTAATTTGTCTTGCCCTCCCTCATGATTAGTAATGTTGAGCCCCTTTTCATGTACCTGTTGATCATTTATGTATCTTCTTTGAAAAAAATGTCTATTTAGGTGCTTTGCCCATTTCTTAATAGGATTATTTGGGGGGTCGTTAATGGGTTTTATGAGTTCTTGATATATTTTGGCTATCATCCCTTTATCAGTTTATGGTTTGCAAATATGTTTTCCCTTATGTAGGTTGTATTTTCATTTTGTTGATGGATATTTTTGCTTTGCAGAAACTTTTTAGTTTGTTGTAGTTCCACTTGTTAATTTTTTTATTTTGTTGCTTGTGCATTAGGTGTCATATTAAAAAAATCATTGCTAACATTGATGTCAAGGAGCTTACTGTCAATGTTTTCTTCTGAAAGTTTTATGTTTCAGATCTTATATTTAAGTCTTCAATCCATCTTGAGTTAATTTTTATGAGTAGTATAAGATAGTCTAGTTTCATTCTTTTACATATGAATATCTAATTTATTGACAAGACTATATTTTTTATGGGGTATTTTTGGCTCTCATGTCATGTATTAGTTGTCTTTATATGCATGTGTTTATTTCTGGGCTCCCTATTCTGTTCCTCAGATCTATATGTCTGTTTTTATGCCAGTACATGTCATTTTGATTACTATAGCTATGTAATATAGCTTGAAATCAGGAAGAGTGATGCCTCCTGTTTTGTTCTTTGTCAGGATTGCTTTGGCTCTTTGGGGTCTTTGAGATTCCAGAAAAATTTGGGGGTTATTTTTTTCTACTTCTGTAAAAAATACCACTGTAATCTTGAGAGGGATTGCATTAAATCTATAGATGGCTTTGGGCAGTATGGTCATTTTAACAGAATTAATACTGTTTGATCTATGAACACAGGATTCCTTTCCATTTATTTGTGTCTTTGATTTCTTTCATCAGTGTCTGATAGTTTTCAGTGTAGCGATCTTTTATGTCTGTGGTTAAATTTAGTCCTAAGTATTTTATTTCTTTTGATGCTAGTATAAATGGGATTATTTTCTTTACTTATTTTTCAAATAATTTGCTAGTATATAAAAATGCTACTATTTTTTGCATGTTAATTTTGTATTCTGCAACTTTATTGAACTTTTTGATTAAATCTAACAGTTTTTTGGTGCAGTCTTTTAGGATTTTCTACATATAAAATCATGTCATCTACAAATTGAGACAGTTTTACTTCTTCTTTTCCAATTCTGATGCCTCTTATTTCTTTTTCTTGCCTAGTTGCTCTGGCTAGGATTTCTAGTACTATGTTGGTTGGGAATGGAGAGTGGGTATGAAGCTTTAGCCTTTCACCATTAAGTATATGTTAGCTGAGGGCTTGTAACATATAGCTTTTATTATGTTGAGACACATTTATTTTATACCTAATTTGTTAAAAATTTTTATCATGAATGGATGTGAAATTTTTATCAAATGCCTTTCTGCATCTGAAATAATCATATGACTCTTTATTAATGGGATGTACCACATTGATTGATGTGTGTGTGTGTGTAGAACAATCCTTGTATCCCAGGGATAAATTCCACTTGATTGTGATGAATAATTCTTTAAATGTGCTACTGAATTAGGTTTGCTAGTATTTTATTGATAATTTTTGCATCTGTATTCATCAGTGATAGTGGACGTAGTTTGTTTTTTCTTCCTAGTGATGTCATTTTCTGGCTTTAGTATCAGGATCCTTCACTCTAAGTATGTGTCTCTTTCAGGCTAAAGTGCTCTCTTGTAGGCAGCATATAATTGGAGCTTGCTTTTTATCCATTCAAACATTCTGTGTCTTTTGATTAGAGAATTTAATCCATTTGTGTTTAAAGTAAATAGGTTAAGAAATTCCTAGAATTGCCATTTTGTTAATAGTTTTCTGGCTTTTCTAGATCTGTTGTAGATTTGTTGTTTCTTATTTCTTGTCCTGCTGTCTTTTCTTGTGTTTTCAGGTCTCTTGGGTATCAGTATGCTTTAATTACTTTATCAGGTTCTTTTGTGTAATTGCTACAGGTTTTTGCCTTGTGGCTATCATGAGGCTTATATAAAATATCTTAAAATTATAGCACTCTTATTTTAAACTGATAATTTGATTTTGATAGCATTCCTAAACTTTACACTTTTACTTCTCTTCCCCACAATTATTATTGACATTACTATATTTCATATTTTTATGTTGTGAATCCAGTAACAGATTATTGTAGCTATGACTATTTTTATCTTTGTTTTTCAACTTTTAAACTGGAGTTGTAAGTGAATTATGCGCCAGCATTACCATAATGCACAATCTAATTATGACTATATACTTATTAATACCAGTGAGTTTATACTACCTTCTTCTATTTTTATGATGTTAGTTATGAAAGTATCCTTTTACTTCTACTCAAAGAACTCCCTTTAGCATTTCTTATAAGGCAGATTTAGTGGTGATGAACTCCCTCAGAGTCTCTCTCTCCTTCATTTCTGAAGAACATCTTCAGCAGCTATAGAATTCTTGGTTGACAGGTGTTTTTTTTTTCCCCCTTTAAAATTTTAAATATATCATCTCATTTTCTCCTGGCCTAACAGTTTCTGTTGAGAAATACATCAATACTCTTATGGGAATTCCTTTATACGTAACTTGTCTCTTTCTTGCTGCTTTCAAAATTCTTTCTTTGTCTTTTGACAATTCAGTTATACTGTGTCTTAGTGTAGCCCTATTAAGGTTCAACCTATTGGGGGTCCTTTGGACCTCATGAATCTGGATGTCCATTTCTCTTCCCAGGTTCAGGTAGTTTTCAGCCATTATTGCTTTAAATATACTTTTTGTCTCTTTCTCATGCTCTTTCCTTCCAGAATTCCCATAATGCAGATATTGTTTCTTTTGATTGTGTCCTATAAGTCCTGTAGGCTTTCTTTGCTCTGTTTCATTCTGTTTTCTTTTTGACCTTCTAACTGGAAGATTTCAAATGTTCTGTCTTTGAGGTCACCAATTCTTCCTTCTTCATGGTCAAGTCTCCTTTTGATGTTCTCTATTCAGTTCTTCAGTTAAGTCATGGTATTTTTAGCTCTAGGATTTCTGTTTGGCTTCTTTTTTCTTCTTTGATGGTTTCTATTTTGTTGAATTTCTCCTTTTGTTCATCCGTTGTTTTCCTAATTTCACTTAGTTGTCTGTGTGTTCTTATAGTTCACGAAACTTCTTTAAGATTATTTTGAATTCCTTCTCTGATAGTTCACAGATTTCTATTTCTTTAGGGTTAGTTATTAAACCTTTATTAGTTTCTTTGGTATTTTCATGTTTATGTGATTTTTCATGATCCTTGATTCCTTATGTTGTATCAGTACATTTGAGTAAGCCATCTCTTCATCCAGACTTTACAGATTCATTATTTTTTTTAAAGATTTTATTTATTTGAGAGAAAGAATGAGAGATAGAGAGCACGAGAGTGAAGAGGGTCAGAGGGAGAAGCAGACTCCCTGCTGAGCAGGGAGCCCGATGTGGGACTCGATCCCGGGACTCCAGGATCATGACCTGAGCCGAAGGCAGTCACTTAACGAACTGAGCCACCCAGGCGCCCTTTACAGATTCATTATGGCAGAGAAAATTCTTCACCAGTTGGCTCAGTTTATCCGGATGTGTCCACTTATAAAGTCCTTGGGGAGGTGGAGCTTGCTATCAGTGTCTATTTATAAGTGAGGCCACTGCCCACACTCTGAGGTCGGGGAGGCAGGGCTACTACTGGCTGAGAAGAGTTGAATAAAACCCCAGGCTTTGTTCCCTGCCCAAGCAAGCCTGCAGGACAGTCTCCACAATTTCTTGAGTTCTCCAGTCAGGCTTACTAGATGGTCAGGATTGGGAACTATACTGAATAATAGGTGGGGATACAAATTAGCTTCCCTGCCCTGGTGGGGCAGCAGAACAAGCTCCTGAGGGCCTGCATGGCTTATTGTTTGGGAACCTGAATCAGGCAAGACTATGTACTAAATTCCCTGGTATTAGAGCCACTGGTTTTGTTCTGCAGATGGGGGAAAGCCCTGGTCTGTGCTTTCTGTTCAAGTACCAGTTAAGCATGGATGTTGGATGGACTGTGCAACTTCTGTGTGCAATACTGACATTCAGTGGTTGAGTGGGCTGAAGGCTGTATTTGGCTATGAGTGAGGCTACAAATACTTTTCCTGCCTAGGCAGAGTGGGAAAACTGGTTCCAAGTTCAGAAAGGCTCTTTGTGGTCTACTCAAGTTGACCCATGCCCCAAGTTCTCTGGCAGACCAGGGCCACTGGATTTGCTCTGTGGACAATCAGGTCTACCTGCTGGACTCTGCTCAAGTATTGCTAGGCTATATAACATTCAAGATGTTTTTGGCCAGGCTTTCTGCTAAAACAGTTCCAGGAGCTACACTTAGCTGTGGGCTGGGCTATGACTCAGCTCCAGGGCCAGCAAGGTCTTTATGTGAAGACCAAAATCAGGCAGACCTTTCAGGTTCCCTGGTCAGATTACACCATTGCCTTGGCTCAGCAGATTAGCAAAGCTGCTGGTTGGGACTACAGCTCAGGCCCCACATGTATGAACTTAGTCTCTCAAGATCCAAACGTTGGTTATGCAAGTCTCTCCCTCCATTCCCCATCCCAATCAGATTCCCAGTGGCCAAGCCCCAAAGATTCTGCCACAGTTTCTGTGGGACAGGACTGGACTGGGAGCTCCCGGGAAGTTAACCCCAAGGCTGGGGTTGCTGGATGTCTATCCTGGACTCTCCCCACTGGAAGGACCATAGGCACAGGGTAGACCTCTCTGCATGATTTTTAGCCAGCGTGGGAGAGGGGCAATGTGATCAATGTGTAGTCATTCCTCTTACCCTTCTATTGTGTTGTCTGTTGGTCTCTGTTATAGAGCACGGTGCTTCAGTCTCAGCCCTGTGTTCTAGGATTCTCTCAGTTGTCTTGTATATGAATAGGTCTTAGTTCTTCTTGTGAGGAGGAGCAAAGTCAGGAATGACCTATGTCATCATCTTAGTGACATCTCTCCTGAATTTTTAAGTTGCTTAACCTTAGTATCTGTAAGTGGAACTGGCAGCTATATTTTCCTAAACAGGTAAATGCTTTCCAATTGCCCTTGACAATAACTAAACAAAAGGCATTTTTTTTTTGTCCAAGGCTCAAGAAAAATAACATTTCTTCAGAAAATAAGGAACATTTATATGGCTTATTAGATAAACTCTTTTGTCAAATTTGAGAAAATCATGTTGAGATACAACCCTGGGCTGGGACTGCCAGCCAAGTGAGTGAAGTCTTCTGCCACTTAGTAAACAGAGTAACTATGATTTTGATTATCCACACACTTATGAAAAAAAAAAAATGAACAGTAACAACAACAAAAAATAGGCCTAAAAGAGGAAGTTAGACTCTTAGGATTGATACAGCTATTTCTCTATGGAAAAGTACTGCTTCCAGTCTGAACCGTGGTGTATTTAGGTAAAGTAAGTTCATTCTAGGGCGCCTGGGTGGCTCAGATGGTTAAGCGTCTGCCTTCGACTGGGGTCATGATCCCAGGGTCCTGGGATCAAGTCCCACATCAGGCTCCCTGCTGGGTGGGGAGCCTGCTTCTCCCTCTCCCTCTGCCTCTGCCTCTCTCTCTCTCTCTCTCTCTCTGACTCTCATGAATAAATAAATAAAAACACTTTAAAAAAAAAAGTAAGTTCATTCTACTGATTCAGTGATATAAAGGATAGAAACACATGGAATTACCAGAATGCAGATAAAACGTGTATTCATGTTTGCATGATGGTTTGATTAAAAAAATTATTCTTTCAAACATTATATTGTTTGATACAAAAATAGGGATATAAATTTACTTGAATCTTAATGCCTTTATCGGATATGTAATGATTTAATCAAATTACAATTAAGTTGATCTAAAAATAGGGTTGTTTTTTTATTCATAATTGTTAGAGCAACTTAAATAAGCTTTAATCATTTGGGCTCTTCCAAACCGAAAGAAATATACCTAAACATAGTTCTGAAATGCCTAGTGTCTTTATGATTTCAATAATTACAAGTGAACTTATTCACCTATTCTGATATAGCTAACTTTTATTTGGTGCATCTTGTGCCACATAGAAAATTGTGATATTTCTCATGGAGTAACTTATCCATGTATATTCTAAAGAGGAGTACAGCTAAAATATGCATAATGTATAATAACCTTCCTCAGATTGATACGATTGAACTAATGAGCTCAGATCCTGAGGGGAGTTTTGACAAACTAGAAAGCTTCAATTGTATAGATAAACAGATGTGATTTTATTGAAACTTTGAGAACAGATGTGATTATATTACTGTCTTTTGTCTTTATCAAAAACCAAAACATGCATTGAAGGCATTGGACTATTTGATATGCTCTCATGATTTAAGTCCTACAGAATATGAAATTCCTGTCCTCTTTCACAGCTCTGGGGAGCTACTCTTTCCGAAAAAAGTTCAGAAGCTTTTTTAATGCATGACTGTCCTCGGCCCAGTCCTGTGGGAGGTGTGGAGGAAGAAAGGAATTTGGCTAAGGGAATTGAAACATATTAAAAAAACAAAACACAACAACATTAAAAAAAAAAAACGAATCTTGTGATTTGGCTATAGAACACTGAAGACATGGGTTTGTAAACCAGGGCTTAGTAATTTTCCAGTACCCTGATGGGTCTACTCCTACTCCATGTATTGGAACTAAAAATAACGACACAGCTAATTTAAAAATTCAGTTTTAGAGTATGGATTTTAAAGTGTGTATTGCTCTCTTTTATTACAGCTGACATATTTGAAGTGAGAATGAGCTAGTTCCCCCCCTCCGCCCACAGTAAAAGGCCATATTACATCAAACCATAGCATTTCAGAACTGGAATAGCCTTCACATCTAAGCTTTTTATCTATGGTATATGCTCCTCTAAAAACTTGGGAACTTTTCCATGGAATGCAAATCGAGTTGTGGAAGAAAAAAAAGTGTTTTACTTTTCAAGTAGAAATATAACTCTAGATGCTTGAATATTTTATATATTCCAGTAGCCACATTAACAATGTGAGAAGAGGTCGAATTTTAAAGATACATTTAACTTAACCCATTATATCCAAAATATTAGTTTACCGTGTGCATTCTTTTTTGTATAAGTCTTTGAACGCCTGTGTGTGTGTTAGTCTTGCTGCCCATCTCAATTTGGAACAGCTACATTTCAAGTGCTCCATAGTCACATATGGGTCATAGCTACTCGGTCAGCACTGCTCCAGTGTTTGTAAAACAGTGTGTTAACACACTAGGCGTCTTTCCTGCAGGACTTCTCATAGCCATCGGCATGCTAGTGTGCACCATGCACAGTTATTAACATCTACTTAGGTAACAGCATTTGGGATATGCTACTCTATACCTTGTGGCACTCAGGAAAAATGTCTTTATGCCCCTGGATTTTGAAAACATGGTTAACAAATGACCTGTAGCTCTGAATTTTATCTGCCTCTGCCACCTTACTAGTAGTCAACATTCTACCAGATACTTAACCTTTCTTAATTTGTCTCCTTATCTGAAAAATGGAACTTTGATCAGTGACTTTGCAGGACTAGTCTAAGGACTAAATGAGAGCATTAATAACGTACCGTAAGTGCCTGGTACTACAGGCGCTGAGTAGATATCTCATGTCTGCATTTTTATATATATTTATGATGTTAAAGGAGACAGATTATCTGTAATATATTTAAAACTATGTACAGATTTATGGTCTTGAATGAATCTTATGACACTAGTAAAATTTTTCAAGGGACTCAGTTTGGAACTATGTTGTTCTAAATCAGCACCTTAGGTGCAGGAGATTAAAGGTGGTGGTCTTAGAAGAAAGCGTACTTTATACTGATTCCAAGTTTTCTCATCTACCTTCAGTCATTAATTATAAGATTTTAGATGAGCTTCCTTTTGAAGAACAGATCCACAGTTAAAATTAATTGGTACTCTACTATAACAGAGAATTTAAGAATGGAATAAAATGTATGCCCATGCCTGCACAAATATTCTATTCATGAGAGGTTAACTGTCTTGTGAAGTAATTGCTTGAGAAATGGTCACTTATATTGACAGGTACTTATCTTTGTCATAAAACAAACAAACAAACAAACAAAAAACCCTATGTTATTCTCCAGTGGAGTGCTACAAAGTGAGTCCAGCACAAATTAGATGAATGAATTTGCTGCCAGGATGGTTCACATTCCACAGGCTACAGAATACCATTCACATTTTCTTTATCCATTCATCCATGGTGGAAGCTTAGAATGCTTCCATCAACACTTGTTATTTCTTGTCTTTTTGATAATAGCCATTGTGGTTTTGAGTTGCATTTCCCTGATGATTAATGATGTTGAGCACCTTTTCACAGACCCATTGGCCATCTGTATGTCATCTTTGGAAAAATGTCCATTCGGATCCTCTGCCAATTGTTGAATTGGATTGTGTGGCATTTTTTGCTATTGAGTTGTAGGAGTTCTTTATATATTTGCAAATATTTTCTTCCATTATGTAGATTATCTTTTCATCTCATTGATGGTTTCCTTTGCTGGGCAGAGCTTTTTAGTTTGATGTAGGCCCACCTGTCCACTTCTACTTTTGTTGCCTTTGCTTTTGATGTCAAATCGAAGAAGTCATTTAAGGCCAAAGTCAAGTTACTTACTGCCTATGTTTTCTTCTAGGAGTTGTATGGTTTCAGTCTTACGTTCAAGTCTTTAATTCATTTTCAGTTACTTTTTGTGTATAGTGTAAGACGGTAGTTCAGTTTTATCCTTTTGCATGTAACTCTCCAGTTTTCCCAACATTATCTATTAAAGAGACTGTCTTTTATCCATGGTATATTCTTGTCTCCTTTATTGTATGTTAATTGACATATATATGGGTTTATTTCTGGGCTCCCTATTCTGTTCCTCAGATCTATTTGTCTATTTTCGTGTCGATACCACACTGCTTTGATTACTGTAGCTTTGTAATATAGTTAGGAATCAGGGAGCATGATGCCTCCAGCTTTGTTCTTCTTTCTTAAGATTGCTTTGACTATTCGGATTTCATGCAAATTTTAGGATTGTTTGTTCTATTTCTATGAAAAATATTGGTATTTTGATAGGGATTACATTGACTCTGTAGATTACTTTGGATAGTCTTTCTATTTGCATCTTCTTCAATTTCTGTCGTCAATGTCATGGTGTTCAGTGTGCCTCTTTGGTTAAATGTATTCCTAGGTATTTTATCCTTTTTGATGCAATTGTAAATGGGATTGTTTTCTTAATTTCTTTCTCATAGCTTGTTATTAGTGTATAGAAATGTATAGAAGTGCAACAGAGTTTTGTATATTGATTTTGTATCCTGCAACTTTACTAAATTTATTAGTTCGAACAGGCAGCAGCTTTTAAAGTATGAAAATATATACAATTCTGTGGGGCTGCAAGTCTGAAGTCTCATTGGCCACCACAGCCAGGTGTCCTAGAGGTGTCCTCTGGGTGGCAGTAGCAAAAGTTAGGGTGCCAAATGAGTGTATAAGCTCCTTTCCAGGAGATACTGATGACCTGGAGTGAGGCAGAAGGAGAATGCAAAGATGGTCAGTCCACCGACCTCTCTCCCTAGAGAGCAGTTCAGGAGATGCCTAGATGTGTGCCACATTAGGAGCCGGTCTCTTAGGTTGAAGCTCCAGGAAAAGTAAATAGGCCACTTCCAAAAAGACTATGTTTCAGTCTATTGTTGGTCACGTCCCCTGAGGGTGGTAACTAGTCAAGAACTGTTTCTCCATGTGTTACAGTCCCATGAAACCCATGAAAGCAAGCTCTGCTGGGCTACCAGAAACAAGTAATCAAGGGGCATCCCTGGGTGACAGTCACAGAAACTAGGACAACAGACACATGTACAAGCTCCCCTCTGGAAGACTCTGTCACTCAGGAGCACAGCAGAGGAAGAGCACAAAGCCTATGCCAGCCCTTTGAGGTCTCTGGAGAGGATTATAGTCGGCCCTTAGATGTGTGTTCCATTAGCCTGACTCTCAGGCTGCAGGTATGAAGAACTAGTAGGCTTCTTCCACAGAAATACTGGATGCCTCAGTCTGTGGCCTCGTGCTGTGCCCTAGGGGCAGTAGCCAGTTAAGAACTCTGTTTCTGTTTCTCTCGTGTGTACACCATGACCATAAGCCCCACTAGCCACCCAGAGCGAGGTGTTCTGGAGGTGTTCCCTGCGCAGCAGCCATAGAAGTCAGGGCACCAGAGGAGGGCACAAACTCCTTTGCAGGAGATAACAGCAAGCTGGAGTGAGGCAGAAGGAGAGCGCAAAGATGGCACCTGCTGGCCTCCATCTCCAGAGTATTTCAGTAGACCTCTAGATGTGTGTGGAATTAGATGACTGCCCTTAGGCTGATGCTTTAAGATAAGCAAATAAGCCTCTTTCATAAAAGTCTGGGCACTTTTCAGTCAGCGGCCTCTGCACTGGGCACTGGGGTGGATGAGTCTGCACACTTGAGCCTTTAAGAAGTGTTTTCTCAGTTCACTATAGTCTTGCGGGTTTCATGGATGCAAGCCCCTGTGGCTTTCAGAGCTGGACTTTTTGGGGGTTCATCTCTCAGGTGCAGGTGTTAAAAGTTGTGATGCTCAATGCCAGGTTCAAACCCTTAGCTGTTCACAAAGAAGCATGGGGTTTTGAGATTTTTCTCAGTCGTGGATAGCCATGCTAGGAATGGGTTTTATGGTGAGATTGTGACTTTATCTCTCCTACCCACTTTAATATGGGTTTTTTTTTCCCCTCATTCACTCAATGTTTAGGAGTTGCTCAGCTAGTTTTTGGGATGTTGGTGGTTTTGTTCTGTTTTTGTGGTTTTTTTTTTTCCCCCAGAGGAAATTGTTCCATATATAACTATAAATTCAGTGTGTCTGTGAAAGAAGATGAGCTCAAGGTCTTCCTACATCTTGACCTGGAAACCAGTACTATTTAATGTAATAAAAATTAAGGACAGAGTTGTCTGGAAATAGCTTTGACTTCACTCCTTTTTGATTTCAGAAGGAAAGGATCGAAGCTGTACTGTGAAGTTGCACAGAAAATAATTAAAATTCAAGAGTGCCTAACAAAATTCTAGGTAATATGTAATCTCCCAAATGGCTTACTTTTAAGACTAGCTTTATACTGAAATTGTACAAACATCTCTCAATTTAGTAAAAATGAACTCCAAAATTACAGATCTCATTAAAAAAAGAAAATTCTGGTAAGATAGAGAATACATATATAGCATATGCAGGAATAAAATTAATTTTAAGCATCCCTTCATAGACACTGCAACTGGAAGAGTAATTTCTTTGGCCTTGAATCTTAGGTTATCAACAGTCCCGCTCTCTATCCTCCTCTGCTTTCTTTTAGATGAGGCACTATGCAATTCAGGAGGAAACAGCACCTTCTCTTATTAAAAGTAGCACTTACCATCTGCTAAAATAGTCGTTCAATCGGCCTCGATCTTCTATACATGCTTTGCTCAACACTACTGTCTCAATTTTTGTCAGTAAATCAATGCATTCTTAATTCGAACAACTGTCTCTTGGCGATGGCAGTTTGCTGGTACGGAGCTCAGGAAGATAGCCCGTGAGTCAGGGAAGCTGGAAACATCTGTCCTTCTGTACGGTGCTTGAGAAGATTTATCCCATGGCATGCGCGTCATGGCCTCTTCAGCCCCAGTCTGCATGCTGCCAGTGACTTCCTGCCTGTGCACTTTGGGGTGTTTCTGTACTTGATGAAATGTGTTTCACAACTTTTAAGGTAACTAAAAAAATCCAAGTAAATAATAGAAATCACAACAGACACCAAGGCAAGTCATATTGATTAAGGGAAAAATGCCTGGGAAACCCGCCAATGGAGTTGTGAAATATAAAGCTCGTGATATAGAGGGGCATTTTAACTATTAAGATAGGGTTTTGAAAAGCAACTAACAAGAAAAAAACCTTCCCATATCAACTTTAAAATAACCTAAATCTCTCACATTTTTGGTTACATGGAAACAAGAGACGAATCCTGAGGTTGAATTTAAAAAAGATGCATTTTTGGTCCTCCTTCACTTGTTCCATTCTATCAGGATCAATGTGAGACACTCAGAAGTTTTAACTATAAAGATAAATCCCAGTGGTTATTTTGTTTCTGAGGCGTTGCATCCAAGGCTCATAGCAACAACCACTGGTCAAGCACTGACGATTTTAAAGGCACTGCCAAATTAAATAGTCTTTATAATCAAATAACAGGGACATTTATTGTTTGCCACATGCCAGGCTCACTTCTCAGTGCTTAACAGTCATTGTGAACTTACTAAATACTGACAACCATTATGATTAGTGGTCTGATTAGTTAATCCCTATTTTTTTCAGGTGATAAAAAGGAAACAGATACAAATTAAATAAATTGCCCAAGGTTACCCAAGTAATAAGAAATAGAGCCAGGATTTGAACGCAGACTGGATGCCAGAGCCTAGGCCCTACCACCACTCTCTACTTGCTCTACAATAGCACACTGAGCAATGACAATAGTAACATCTGTAACATTGATGATGTTATTAATTAAATTCATTTACACAAGGCACCATGGTTGGCTTGGCAGACACTACATGATATAAAACATCTAAAACTGTTCATACTCTTAGGTAGCTTCAAATCTAATGGATGTTACACTTAATCTTAGTCAAAAGGCTGAGAAGCAATTAATGGATGTTATAACATAAATAGCTTGGGTATAAGACATAATAGGTATCATATTTAATTTTTTATTTTTATTGAGATATATTTGACATATAACATATTAGTTTCAAGGTGTACATGATAATTTGATATTTGTATATATTGTGAAATGATCACCTAGTTGACATCTGTCACCTCACAGAGTTACAAAATTTTTTCTTGTAAAGATTTACTCTCTGACTTTCAAATATGCAATACCGTATTAACTATCATTGTCATACTGTATTTTATATCTCCATGACATATTTTGTAACTGAAAGTTTGTACCTGTTAACTTCTTTTGCTCATTTTGCCCACTAGCCTGTTCTGGCAATCACCAATCTGTTCTCTCTATCAATGAGCTTCTTTCTTTTTTAACTTTTTTAAAAAAAGATTTACTTATTTATTTGAGAGGAAGAGAGAGAGAAAAAGGGAGAGAGAGCATGAGTAGGGGTAGGGGCATAGGGAGAGACTCTCAAGCAAACTCCCTGCTGAGGGCGGAGCCCGCTTCGGGGCTGGATCCTATGACCCATGAGATCATGACCTGAGCTGAAACCAAGAGGCGGGTGCTTACCGACTGAGCCACCCAGGGGCCCCAGCTTCTTTCTTCCCCCCCCTTTTTTTTAATCCACATATAAGTGAGATCATATAGTATTCGGTCCTTCACTCTGACTTATTTGGCTTAGCATAGTGCCCTCAAGGTCCATCCACGTTGTTGTAAATGGCAAGATTTCATTCTTTTTATGGCTGAAAAATATTCCATTGTGTGTATGGAATTGACCCACTCAGCTGTTGCTAGACACTTAGATTGTTTCCATATCTTGGCTACTGTAAATAATGCTGCAATGAACATGGGGATACATATACATCTTTTTAATTACTGCCTTTCTTCGGAAGTGAAATTGCTGGATGATATTACAGCTCTATTTTTTTAATTTTTTTGAGGAATTTCCATACCATTCTCAATAGTGGCTGCACCAATTTACATTCTCACCGCAAATGCACAAGCGTTCTCTTTTCTCCACATTCTCACCAACTCTTATTTCTTGTCTTTTTAGTATATGTGCTGCCGAAGCGAGCACATTTCTTGTCTTTTTAGTAATGGCCTAACAGGTATGAGGCAATAGCTCACTGTGATTTTATTTGCATTTTTTTCTGATCATTGGTGATGCTGAGCACATTCATGGACTTGTTGGCCATCTGTATGTCTTCTTTAGAAAAATACCTATTGGGCGCCTGGGTGGCTCAGTTGGTTAAGCGACTGCCTTCGGCTCAGGTCATGATCCTAGAGTCCCGGGATCGAGTCCCGCATCCGGCTCCCTGCTCGGCAGGGAGTCTGCTTCTCCCTCTGACCCTCCCCCCCCCATATGCTTTCTCTCTCTCTCAAATAAATAAACAAAATCTTGAAAAAAATAGAAAAATACCTATTTAGGTCCTCTGCCCTTTTTAAAAATCGGATTGTGTGATTTTCACTATTGAGTTATAGGAGTTCTTTATATCTTTTCAGTATTAACCCCTTATCAGATAGGATTTGTGAATCTATTCTCCCATTCCATAGGTTGCCTTTTTATTTTATTTCCTTTGCAGCACGGTATCTTTTCAGTTTGCACTCCTACATATTTTTGCTTTTGTTGCCTTTAATTTTGGTATCAGATCCAAAAATTGATTGCCAAGACTGATGTTAAGGAGGTAACTATGTTTCTTTAGGAGTTTAGGGTTTCAAGTCTTAGATCCAAGTCTTCAATCCATTCAATTTTTGTGCATGTTTTAAGATAGTGGTCATTTCATTCTTTTGCATATGGCTGTCCAGTTTTCCCAACACCATTTATTGAGGAATGTCCTTTCCTCATTGTATATTATTGGCCCCTTTGCTGTAAACAAATTGACCATAAATGCATGGGTTTCTGAGCTCTCTAGTCTGTTCCTCAGATCTGTGTATTTTTATGTCAATACCATACTATTTTGATTACTCTAACTTTGTAATATCGTTTGGGATCAGGCAGCATGATGCCTCCAGGTTTGCTATTATGTATTTTTAATTTAAAAAAAAAAGTGTCGTGGCTCAGATAAACTCAAAAGGTTAAGGAGTGGGGATAAGCTACTTATACATTTTCTGGAAATTAGGTAGCATTCTCAAGAGTTCTGTAACAGGGGGCACCTGGGTGGCTCAGTTGGTTAAGTGTCTGCCTTCAGCTGAGGTCATGATCCCGGGGTTCTGGGATCGAGCTCAGAATCGGGCTCCCTGCTCCACGGGAAGCCTGCTTCTCCCTCTCCCACTCCCCCTGCTTGTGTTCCCTCTCTCACAGTGTCTCTGTCAACTAAATAAATAAAATCTTAAAAAAAGAATTCGATAACAGACATTAAGTCAGAAGTCACAGATTGAAAACCTTGTTGATTTGATCTTGCTCAAGTTAATTAACCTCTCTGAGCCTTTTCTGGTCTTACAGTTACTTTGGTATTCAAGTAAGACCACAGGCATTTTATTCAGGACTTTTTCAGTAAGTAATTGAATGACTTAGATTAAGCATAAAAGGAGTCTTTTAGAAGGGTATTTAATGAAGGGCATTTTAGAAACCAGAACAGCTTTTAGAAACTTAGGGATGAGAACTGGGACTACAACTGGTTCATTTTGAGTCACGTGCCTAGTGACAGGAGACTAGGACTGGTCAGGCTTGAAGCCTATGCCAGGGAGGACTGGCAGCTCTCCTAGAACTATGGAGTTCTCAAAAGGGCAGAATAAAGAAGATGCCAGTTGAGTCTAAAAAGATATCATAAACAAAAGTCCTAATAAATAAAAATAACATTAGATAGAAGCGAACACTTCCCATGTCCTGGACATTGTCTTAAACATGTCTCACATGTATGTAGAGAGATGCTTGAAAGAAAACACAGGCTATGCACAAAGTACTATTAAGATGTAGTGTGGGAGAGGAGTGGAAATGAAAGGAACTGGGCTCAGATGATGGAAGAGCCCTGTATAGGAGGCTAAGTTAAATTTGATTTTGACAGGTGAGAGACAATGCAGGTCAATGCACAGATGATAACACAACCGCAGTTCTGTTAGGATCACTGGCCTGGATTAGAGAAGGGAGAAATGGGAGGTGGAGAATTTAATTAATAAACCATTTCCTGTGCAAGTTACACAAAAACCTGCTTTCAGTAGGTGGTCGTAGGAATGGAAAAAAAAAAAAAAAAACAGTGAGGCACTGGACAAGTACAATTGTGAGCAAGATGGAGATGAGGGCTAAAAAGAGTTCTAAGTGGCTAAAAAGTTTCCCACTAAAGGACTGAATCAATGATGGTATTGAGTGGCCACACCAGGAGGTAAGAACTTGTTTAGTGGTAGAATGATGAGGAATATGGCTTGTCGCATATGGACCCAGAGCTGGCGGCACCTTCTCAGAAGCGGGTATCAAGCAGGCAGTCCTAAATGTGATACCATAGCTCATGAGGAAAACTTGGAGCCGGAAAATTTACTCAAGCTTCTGGAGTGGATGAAATCGCAAAAAGATACCAAAGATACAGGAGAAATGGACATTCTAGATAGATGCTTAAATCCTCAGGCAAAACATGTGTTTAAGTCAACAGGTTTGTAAAATTTTAAAAATTTGAATTTATTAGGATTTATTAGTAACACAATTACACAGAATAAAGTTCAGGAATTCACCAATGATGGTCACCAAGATGTGCTTCTTTGTGGCTTTTTAAACAGTATTTCTCATGATTCAAATTTATTCATAGTATAGGTGAATTTCATACATAGCTTCACAATATGGATGTTACAGGTCTTCCATCGGTAAAATTAATGAAAACATATCTTTCATGAAAGGCACATAAAGAATCTAAACTAACACATTTAAGAAAGTGTGACAATTTTGAATTTCTTTACAAAGAAGAAAAACGAATCCCCAAAATAGAACAGGTGAAAATGTAGTCTGTGGTTACCCCCCCACACACACATACACATACTCTTCAAGAAATACACTTCAACAAAATGACAGCACATAACTCAACTTAGAAACTACTTATCCACGAAGCTTACTGAAGGACTTCAAGATGAGGAAACAAAACAGAAGGAGGGTAGGGAATGCTGTTCATGTTGCTGAAATGAGGTCACAGACACACGTTGTGAGGAATCAAAAGAAAAGACTATCAAAATTCAGTATCGAGCTGACATGTAAGACTTATTTCAGGACACATACAGTCACTGACTTCTTTATAAATACTACTACTCATTTTCTAAGTGTAATTGCCTGTTTCATTCTCAGAAATAACAGCACAATTTAAAAAGATACTGACTCAAGCAAGTGGAGGAAATCTGAATAGTCGAAGGGAAGAAAGTAATTTTAATATAGTGTGATAATTAAATTTGAAACTAGTTACATATATGAATTTAAAGCTTGCATTATATCAGCAGCAGAAAAATGAAAGGTCTTTCTTGTTATCTTCCAAATAAGGAACTATCATGTATACTAGGTACAAGGGATTTCCCAAAGGAAATACACAAATGAATGTCTCAAAATTCATTATGCTGACATATTTTTTACCCACAAAATGCTCTCAATAATCCACCTAAACTTAGTTATAAATAAAAATGTAGTTATTTAAAGTGTATAAAAATTAATCTGGCATCACCTTTAAGGAAATGCATGAATACCATCCAAATATTAAAATTCAAAGTGAAAACAAACCAACTGAATAAAAATTGTTTACAGTAAGCGTGAGAGTATATCCTCAGAAATCTGAAATTTTAGTTTTTCAAACCAAATCCAATGTGGAATCAGATCAGCATGCACTCTTAAAAGAAAAATTAAAATGCATACAATGTTTACATAACTGATCCAAAGGCAGCTATATTCATCCTCTTAAGAACATTTCAATAAAACACACTGAATTTAAAGAACAAATCATGTTATTAAAATAGTCTGTGCAATGTTTATACAAATAACTTTTTTAGGATTATAAGTATACATATAATCAAGATAAGGACGGCAATGTTTCCTATTTTTAATTACTATACTTAAAAATTTACAGGACATGAACATAAATAAAGCTGTTTAAAACTGGCAAACACAGTAATAGTCTGTCACTCAGTACAAAGTACTTAATATTTCTGATATGACCAAAGCCATCACGCTAGAATTTTGCCACTCTTAAAGCCTAAAAGTAGTGTGGGAAAACTAAAGTTATAAATACATGTGTACATACATTTGCATATTTACACTTAACGCAGAAATCATCAATACACTAGAGACGAGCGTTAACACTGCCCTTAGTTTCACACTGCAGGACCACCTTTTACATTTAAGAAAGATCCTTCTGTACCTTTCAGTTAAAAAAAAAAGACACAACAGAACAACTTTGGTCAGGTCCCAGATGCATTTGCTGTATACTACATTCCCGTGTTGCTGCAAGACTCTAGTTTAGAGAGATCCACATATAAGCACTCATTTGGTTTGAAAATGCATTTTTTTCCCATTAACTGCAAGACTCAGAAGAGACCACAATCTTTTAGATTATTTTTTATGATGACATCTGTTACAGCATCAAAAACAAACTGCACATTCTTAGTATCTGTGGCACATGTGAAGTGGGTGTATATTTCCTTTGTGTCCTTTCTTTTATTGAGGTCTTCAAACTGACACTGAATGTATGCAGCTGCCTCTTCATATGTGTTTGAGCCTGAGATGGGAAAAGGCAAGAAAAACATAAGGCGAAAAGTTAAAATGACTACATGGCTAAGCAAAATGGACCTGCAAATACTGAAGTTCATTTCATACATACAAAATATGTGGATTCTGTCACTGTGTTTTTCCTTCTGGGATGAGAGAAATGATTTCTTCTAAATGAAAAATGCCCAATGTTAATTACCCTTTCATGACTGTCAGCCTTTTAAAAAAAACCCCACAATCAAGAGCATGGTATTCCAGGCTCCCCAGGGTCCTTGTCCCCGCCAGATTCAAATACCAGATCTCCCTTTTTTCTTCTCCCTTATATGCTCCATCCCAACACCGAACCAACTCCCTTCCCTGATGGTGGCATGCCATTTCCTTTCTAGCCTAGTGGTTGATCAAGAAATGTTGGCTGAATGCTGATCAGTACTTTTTATTCCCTTTTCTCTATACACATTACTTAGCTTTTCCCATTTTTCTTTATTGAAAAACTGGGACATGGGTCTCCAGTGTGGCTTACGGCCATGAGGTTAAAGACTTCTGAGTACAAACACTCCAGAAGTGGTCCGTATCTAAAGACAATCACATGCATATTCTGCGATGCAGCAATAGTGTCTCGGTGTGCCATGGACAGAACCACGTACGTATGTTCACCAGAAGACCTATAAGGCTATTCATAGCAGAACCAACTTCTACGTCAGGAAACCACCCCAAAGTTCATTGATTACAGACTGGCAAATAAAGCTTGTATATCTGTATAATGAGCTGCCGTACAGTAATGAGAAATGAGAATCAAAGTACTATTGCTATGCACAACATGAATGAGTTCCAGAATCATACTGTGCAACAAATGAAGCCAGACACACAAAGGGTATAAAACTGTACGATTCAACTGATGTTTGTTTGGAAGAAGATGGAAAACAATCAAAATTAATCAATGAAGATGAAGGTCATAATTACCCTATGTGTGTGTGTGGGGGGGGTTGTGATCACTTAAGACTAGGAGAGGCATGATGGGGTTTCTGGGGATCTGGTAATATTCAGTTTCTTGATCTGAAAGGTGAATAGATCTGTATTTTCACTTTTTAAAATTCAGTGAGCTTCACATTTATGCTAAGTGTGCATGTATGCATCTATTTTATATGTGTACATATAGAATACCTCAAAGATGTTCCATTTGGGAAAAAAAAAGGTGAACTCTCTTTTGCAGTAATAACACAAAATTATTTGGTTTTCAAGGTCCTCTGTTACCCAGCCTGCTTGATAAAGCTATTCTGACATCCTCTCCTCCACACCTGTGGTTCACTCCATGTCGGGCAGGACCCTGTACACCAGCTCCCACCTGTGATACTACAGCATGCTTCCCCTCCAGTGGACTTCACCAGTTTCCATATCTTGGCTTTTGTAAATGCTGCTGCAACGGATGTGGGGGTGTGCTTATCAAGTGTTTTCATCCTTTTTGGAAAAATTCCCAGAAGTGGAATTGCTGGATATTTCAATTTTCATTTTTTGTGGGACTCTATACCACAGTGGCTGCACCAATTTACACATTCTCATCAACAGTGCAAGAGGGTTACCTTTTCTCCACATCCTCGCCAGCACCTGTTGCCTTTTTGATAATACCTATTCTAACAGGTGAGGTGATAACTCACTGTGGTTTTGATTTGCATTTCCCTGATGAGTAGTGATGGTGAGCAACTCTTCATGGACCTGCTGGCCATCTGTAGGTCTTCTTTGGAAAAATGTCTTTTCAGATCCTCTACCCATTTTTTTAGTGGATCGTGTTTTTTGCTATTTAGAGGTCTTTATACGTTTTCAATATTAATCCCTTATCAGATACATAATTTACAATATCTTCTCCCATTTTGTTGATGGTTTCCTTTGCTGTGTAAAAGCTTTACAGTTTGATGTGGTCCTACTTGGGTATTTTTGCTTTTGTTGTCTTTAATTTTGATGTCATATCCAAAAACTCATCACCAAGACCAATGTCAAGGAGCTACTGCTTGTTTTCTTCCAGGAGTTTTATGGTTTGGAGTCTTCATTTTAAGTTTCTGATCCATTTTAAGTTCATTTTTGTGTATGGTATAATACAGTGCTCCAGTTTTCCTAGCACAATTTATTGAAGAGACGGTCTTTTCCTCATTGTATGTTCTTGGCTGTAAATTTTTTGATCATATATGTGTGGGTTTTCTTTTGGGCTCTCTATTCTGTTCCTCATATATATGGTCTATTTTTATGGCAATGCCATACTGTTTTGATTACTATAGCTTTATAATATAGTTGAAAATCAGGGACCATGCTGACTCTCTGTTCTTTCTCAGGACTGCTTTGGCTATTCGGGTTCTTCTGTGGTTCCACACAAATTTTAGGATTGTTTATACTATTTCTGTGGGAAAAAAATGCCAGTGGAATTTTGATAGGGATTGCATTGTATCTGCAGATTCCTCTGGGGAGTATGGGCGTTGTAACAATATTTTTCCAAACCATGAACATGGACCATATTTCCATTTATTTAGGTCTTCTTCTACTTCTTTCACCAATGTCTTGTGGTTTTCAGTGTAGAGATTTTTCTCCCCTGAAATTTATTTTTAGGTATTTTTTCTTTTTAATGCAATTGTAAATAGTATTGTTTTCTTAATTTCTTTGATATTTCATTACTAGTTTATGGAAATGCAAAATGTTTCTGTGTATATACTGTGTATCCTGCAACTTGACTGAGTTCATTGATTAGTTTAAAAGTAGTTTGGTAGAGTCTTTAGACTTTAGAGGTTTATTTATATATATATAAATATCATGTGCACATAGTGACAGTATTCCTTCTTCCTTTCCATTTTGGATGCCTTTTCTTTTATTGTCTAACTGCTCTGGCTAGGACTTCTAATAGTATGTTGAATAAAAGTGGCAAGACAGGAAGACAGGGACTCCTTGTTTTGTTCCTGATGTTAGTGGAAAAGCTTGCAGTTTTTCATTATTAAAGTATGATGTTAACTATGGGCTTATAATGTATGGCCTTTATATGCTGAGGTACATATATTCCCTCTGTACCCACTTTGCTGAGTTTTTATCATAAATGAATGTTGAATTTTGTCAAAGGGTTTTTCTGCATTTGAGATAATCAAGGCTTTTATCTTTAATTTTGGTAAGGGGGTATATCATGTTGATTTGAAATGTTAAACTACTCTTGTGTCCCTGGAATAAATCCCACTACATCATGGTGTATGATCCTTTTAATAGATGTTGAATTCTGTTCACTAATATTTTGTTGAGGATTTCTGCATTTATGTTCATCAGGGATATTGGCCTAGAAGTTTTTTATGTCATCCTTGTCTGGTTTTGGTAACAGGGTAATGCTGTCCTCATAAAATGAGTCTGGAAGTATTCCCTCCTCTTCCACTTTTTTGCAAGAGTTTTAGAAGGACTGGTATTAATTCTTCAGTAAATGTTGGTAGGATTCATCAGTAAAGCCATTTGGTCATGGACTTACTTATTGGGAGGTTATGATTACGAAGTAATTGGTCTGTGCAGATTTTCTATTTCTTCATGACTCAGTCTTGGTAGGTTGTATATTTCTAGGAATTTTTCTACTTTTTCTAGGTTGTCTAAGTTTACATTTTAATTTAACTCTTTCACGTTGCTAGCAGACCACCATATGCTTTACAAATCAAAATTTAGTTTATTAAATCACAGTAAGTTTGGTATTCTTAAATCCTAAAGCAATAAACTGTCTTAATGAAAGAAGTTAATGCAACCTATCAATTAAAAATATGTTTTGGGAAAACAGCTTGCACTGAGTGCATAGCTCAACTTCCTGTATATATTATGGGTAGCTAGACTGCTAAGTGCCAAGAGCTAAAAGATACATGAATAAACTCATGAGCACATTTCTCAATCTGATTTTAAGGATGTGGTGGGAGGGTGCTATCTCTTCTTCACGTGCTAGAACCATCATGTATAAAGGCAGGTACAGGTGATAACCTGGTTCACAAATGGAGACCTGGGAGTGGGGTGGTAATAGAATTGAAAGGGAGATCGAGGAGATTTGAGAAAACAAAACACACGGGTTCAGTTTGAGTTTCAGGTGCTAAAAAACATGTACATGTTCAACAAGCAGCTGGAAACGTAAGCTTGAGGCTCTAGACAGAAATGAGAATCCACCATGGAATTTAAGTGTTGAGAATAAGACAGTGAAAGGAGAGTGCACTGAAAGATCACAGGTTACAGATGGAATGTGGTGAAATGCCAACACATGGATATATAAGTAGAAGAGGAGGAATAGTTTCTTATTCAGAACCCAGTATGTAAACCAGATTAAAAACGAAGTCCCTCTGCTTTAATAAGAGAGATGCTGTGTGCGTGTCTGGGCAGCAGAGAGAAGCATCTCCGTTCCTGGGACCCACTTTTCAACAGCAGCCCAGGAGATTGCAGGGAACTCAACGAAAACCAAGTTTTAACTCAAACTTCCGACTTCACGAATGGGGTACTGAGACCCAGGTACATTAACGGCTATGTTGCAGATCAAAGAGCTAATCACAGAAAGGCCAGGGCTGTACCTCAGGTTCTCCTTTTCGAAGTGTGAACCATTTCCTGCAGCAGGGAGATTACAGGACCACTAACAGTCTCATTACCAGGGCTGGGATTTCTTGTGAACCTTTGCCTGACTCCCCCGAAAAGTTAACTCATGGATTCCTTCTTCATTTATTCCCTACAATTACCGTTCGTGCTCCTTTGCAGTAACATGTTGCACTGCTTTTTTTTATAAGTACATCCATCTTTGAGGTTAGACTGCGTGCACACACCTGTCTTACCATGCATCAAACATACCTGGTCACTGGACAAACAAATCAGTATTTTAAATGAGTCATCACAGAAAATTGTCTAACAGCTTTCCCATATGACTATGCTATTTTCAATCATCTTAGCTAAACCTCAAGGAACTACTTGTCCTTGAATGCAGTTTAATAATTTCCCTTAAAGGTAAGAATTATTAAGGCAAAGATTCAAATCTATAATTGAAATTTTGCATTAGGGGGACTTTCCCTAGAAATACATGAGTTGGTAAGTTATCCACAGAAAGCAGAATACCTGCATATTCTGGATAGCATATAGTGAGAGGGCTCTTTTTGATTTTTTCTTCGAAGAGATCCTTCTTGTTTAGAAAAAGTATAATAGATGTATCTGTAAACCATTTGTTGTTACATATGCTGTCGAACAACTTCATGCTTTCATGCATTCGATTCTGTAACAGAGAAGAATACAATCAATTTGTCACAAGGGCAAGGATTTTGAGAAGCATTACTTTTTTAAAAAGCATTATAATAAAATAGAGCTTAGTCAGCTAAAAACCAGCATACCACAAAAACACATTTCTGCCATTTAGGGACAAGTACACTTGATTACAGGTAAGATGAATGCATACACCACTCATCACTTTTTGCATTCAACCCGGGCTCAGAGTGTCCGCTATGTGTCACTCTGCCCAGGGACACCCTGCCGCAGGACCCTGCAATCTAGAGATGCCAAGTACAAACATCTGGAGACCTCACTGTTATAGAGGGAATCGAAGTTTCCATTAAAAGACAAGGAGAGGTTTTTAAAGATTAATAAATTAAACCAAATAAGCTGAAACACAATTAGCTCAACACTCTAAAGATAATGGTTTATTAAGGAAGGAAACCTCCAATCCTGTTTCCTGCCCTTCTAGTGTCTGTGGTTTCTAAAAGGGCATGGATACATTTTGTAGTGCCAAAATGACAGAAATGGATGTATGATGGTATAGTGTACCTACTGCACTGCAATTGTATGCGCCTGATTTTAAAAATACAAAAGTGACATTTTGGGGTGCCTGGGTGGCTCAGTCGGTTGGGAGTCTGTCTGCCTTCGGTTCGGGTCATGGTCCTTGAGTCCTGGGATTGAGCCCCGCATTGGACTCCCCGCTCAGAGGGGAGCCTGCTTCTCTCTCTGCCCCTCACCCTGCTCTCATGCTCTCTCTCAAATAAATAAAATCTTTAAAGAATAAATACAGAAGTGACATTTCAAACTTTTTTTCCCCAACCTGTACTAATGTTAATTTAAAATGACAGAATTTTAGATTTCTATTTAAAAATATTTCCTCTAGATTAATGGTACCTTGGAACACATCTGAAAATTACGTGTCAATAGCAAAATGTAACCTGGATCAAAGATTACAGAGCTGACAGAAGTTAACATTTAAGAAAAATGAGCCTTAGACTATTATGGGAACTAACTTTACTTTCAGTCACTATGTAGATAACCAGATACTAGAAATGCATAGTTAAGCATATAGCGTTGAAGTGAGATTAACTCAGTCTTTTCTTATTGTGGGGGTCCATCCTTGCTTCTTGAGTGAGTGTAACTTCCCTTTTATTATATAAACAGAAGAGCTAGAGAAAAAGAAAGAAAGAGACTGAACTTTCAAATAATTCATGCATTAGCAAGAATTACTCAAGAATTTTTCTCAGAAAAATTCTTGGCAACATCTCCAGCCCTTCATATTTCACACTTAATTTTCTTTTTTTTTTTTTTTTTTAAGATTTTTATTTACTTGACAGAGAGAGAGACAGAAAGGGAATACAAGCTGGGGGAGTGGGAGAGGGAGAAGCAGGCTTCCCACTGAGCAGGGAGCCCGATACAGGGCTCGATCCCAGGACCCTGGGATCATGACCTGAGCCGAAGGCAGACACTTAAAGACTGAGCCACCCAGGCGCCCCTCATGCTTAATTTTCAACAGTGGTTCTACTTGCCATTTCTTCATCTTCAGCTAGAACCAGGTCATAGTCGCTCAGCGCCACACAGAAGATGATGGCGGTCACTCCTTCAAAGCAATGAATCCATTTCTTCCGCTCAGACCTCTGTCCTCCCACATCAAACATTCTGTAAGAGAATGTGTTTGACATCACATTACTCTGAGGGGTTCTATACTATTATCAAAAAAGCTCCAAATTGCAGGGGGATATGGAATGGGAAGAAAGGAGAACATTATAGGAGGAAAATGATGTCACAAATTGGTTTTTGCAAAGGGGGACAAAGTCTGGTTTTTAAAAATTTTTGATTGAAAACAAAGCCCAAAATACCCTCAAATAAACAACACATTCATTAACATATGAGAACACTTAGATCAGAACATTAAAGCAGATACAAATGAGTGGACTGCACTATTAGTAAACACTGAGAAGTCACAGGAAGCAGCCAGGCAATGCGGAGATAATAGAGTATATTCAATTTGCCAAAGTCACAGAACATTAGAGCCAGAGGACACGGTCCCCTCTTCCCACTACAAAATGTTTCCTTTCCCTCAGAGGCAACAAGTAGGACGGTGACATAGAGAAGAAACCTTATTCCAGGTAAGAAAAAGCCGAGCAAGAAGTGGTATTTACATGGGGAAAACAGGTTGTGTAAATTAAAAAGTAAAACCACGTATAGGAACAAAAAAAGATGAAATAGGAGATCAAAGGGTTAAGACTACTGAATAGTCTTAAAATTTAGAGTGAAAAAAAAAACTGTTATACAATATACCATAGTAGACCATTGTAGCTTAGTGCAGGGTAGTAACACAAACAGTATAAAGACGATGATTTTTTCATCTTTTCCTTATAAGAGTTTATTAAGTTAAGCAAGAGTTGAAATTCACATAGATTGTTAATGCAACCTAGCAATAACCACTTATATAAGGGAAACACAATGCAAACTGGTACAATCTAAAAGGCTCCATTTATCTCGATGGCGCACTAATTAAAATAGTCCCTATTTAATTCCCAGGCAAAAAGTATTTCCCTGCAGAGTAGTACTGACCTATAAACCAAATCTGAGTTCATCAATTAATACTGTTACTTTTATCATCATTTAAATGCCCTTCATTCCACTGGGTTAGTTAGTGAATTGTTACGTATGCTATATCACAAAAGGACTCTACCACACAATAAATTAAAATGGGTAGGACACAAAAAAGGGAGCTGGTAATAAAGATCAAATAAGAACAAAATAAAAACTTAGAACGATTACCGATCTGTTAAACTGCCAAGGAACACAATTTGAAAATAAGCTTACCAAAAAGACTTTACTTTAGATAACTTTTCTGATCAAATGGCACATATATCCCGACCACTCAATATAAAGTAACAACCAAACCCATTCCAACCCACAATTTCCTTCTGTGATGGTGAGTTTTATGTGCCAATTTGGCTAAGCAGTTATTTAGTCAAACACTAACACAGATGTTGCTGTGAAGGTATTTTACTGCTGTACTTAGCATCTCTCATCAGTCGTCTTTCAGTGAAGAAGCTTATCCCTGATGTGGGCAGACTTCACCCATCCGATCAGTTGGAAGGCCTTAAGAACAAAAACAGGTCTCCCAGAGGGAAAGGAAATTCTACCTCAAGAATGCAGCATCAGTTCCTGTCCGAGCCTGCTGTCCTGCCCTACAGGCCTGCACTCACCAGCCCCCATGGTCATAGAAGTCAAGTCCTTGGAATGGATAAGCCTGACTGACAGAAATTTTAGCACCCACAGTGGGTGGGTCACAAATACCTAAAAAGGTGAAGCAGCTGTAGAATTGGGTAAGAGGTGGAGGCTGGAAGAATCTTGAGTTACTCAACAGAAATAGCCCAGATTGCTTTGAAAAGATGGTTGATTAGAAATACAGACATAGGGGCGCCTGGGTGGCTCAGTTGTTGGGCATCTGCCCTCAGCTCAGGTCATAATCTCGGGGTCCTGGGATTGAGCCCCGTGTCAGGCTCCCTGCTCAGCAGGAAGCCTGCTTCTCCCTCTCCCACTCCCCCTGGCTTGTGTTCCTTCTGTCAAATAAATAAAATCTTTAAAAAAAAATTTTTTTTAAAGAAATACAGATATAGAAGGTAATAATTTTGGAGATACTTAGGAGTGAAAAGGATGGCGGGATCCTCTCCTATCTTAGAGGATATGTGTATCATCATGAACACCATGTTGGGAGATACATGAATGTTAAAGATGTTTTTGATGAGTTCTCAGAAGGAATTGAGAAAATATGTTCCTGGACACTGGAGAAAAGGCAATTCCTGTTGTAAAGTCACAAAATCTTTGCTAGACTATGCTCTAAGGCTGGGTGTTAAGAGATGAACTTGAATATTAGTTGAGGAAATTTCCAAGCGAAGTGTGCAGGGTATGGTTTTGTTTCTCCTTGTTGCTACAGTAAAATAGAAGAGGAAGGAAGGAGAAACTGAGGAAGGAGCCATTAAGCCAATAGGAACCAGGGAATAAGGCCAAGTGACAAAGGCCAAGGAATACCGAGGATTTCCAACCACTACCGGAAGCAGAAAGAAGCAAGAGAGGATTCTTCCCTAGAGCCTTCAGAAGGAGCACAGTCCTGCTGACATGTTGATTTCAAGTTTCTAGGCTCCAAATTTCTGTTGTTTTATGCCACCTAGCTTGTGGAAATTTGTTATACCAGCCCTAGGAAATGAATATATCCCCCCTACCTTGCTTTATTTTTCACTATAGTGATTATTACCTCCTGATAATTATAGTAATTTCATCACCCCTCCCTCTTTCCCAACAATGTAGAGACAAAGACTTTGCTGTACTTCATAAATATTTGTTGAATGAATGAACTATGTCTACAGAGTATTCTAAAACACCTTCAAGGAATAATAGACGAGCTTTCCTAAGTTCAAGATCTAGGTCTTCTAGTTATGCTGTGGGAATGTTGCATATAAGAGAGCTTTAACTTGATAATCAAGTAATTTACAGAAGAAATCTCTATCTAATTTAGGAATGAATGAAGGTCATTCATATATTTGTCATAAGCAAAGAACCCTTCATCTAAACCAGTACTTCTCAAATGTTAGTGTAAATCAGAATCACCAGGTGGATAAAGGTGATGCTGCTGATCTGGGGACCATACTTTAGAATCACTGGTCTAATTCATTAGCCATGAAGCAAAAATGACTAAAATCTGATGTTACAAATGACTGTGACTAGGCATTATTCCATTTTCACGCATACATTAGAATTATCTTCAAATCCTGATTTTTTTAAATTAACCAAAAATAGAAAATTATAACACATTCTCTTTCATAGGAACAGATGAGACTTTTTTCTAGCATCAAATAGGGGAATGGATTTGAGTTTTCTGAGATTTCTTCTTTTAGGGGAAGAGGGGAAAGGTCACAGGGATACTGAAGATTCTGAGATGTTCTGACATTCTCAGGCTGTCATCTAACACTTCCGGGACCAAGACTGGTACAAAGCTAGCTGACCATATAGGCCTATCAACCTTATAAATATAACATACTCCAAAACCCATTTCATATTTATAGTACTACAGAAAAGGAAGACACGTTTGTCTTATAATTTTATAATAGAAGGGATGCTTTAATTCTATATTTGGTAAAAATATTAGAGTAAAATTGTTGATTCCTTAAAGCAAAATAATCCACGTAGACACTTTCCACAAATGTCTAGTCGCAGAAGTGATAATATACATTCTTAAATTATAATGCTTTATTGCCTCATTTTGAATTTAATTCCAATCATACCAAAACTAAGCGAAACTGAAATTTTACATTAGCTGTTAAAATGAAACAATGAATTACAATACAAAACATGCAAAATGATAAACACACTCGAGAGTTCCCAGTAGAATTATTCTAAGTATATTTCTGCCCTCATTCTTCTCAGGCTCATTTAACATATAAAAAGCAAAGTTAGAACCAAATGTTAGCAATGATAGTAATTTAACAGAACTCAAATCCAAAATAAGATAAAGTTTATCTCAAGTTCCTGACAAACCTATGTTTAAGACAGCAAGTGAAAACAGTAACTAAACACATCCTGTAAAATTCTACCTCACCCAAGGAGACTAAAGATAAATGGACTTTCTGGGAACATCATGCTGAGAGCCAGCTTTACTGAATCCCAGCACTTGTGTGATGATGAAATGACAATTCTGAGACACCGAGGCTAGAAGTGAAGAGTACGCTCTGGAAGGTGAATGTTTAAGGTGAATCTAACCAAGACCGAAAGTAAATTTTGTACAGATTGCTTAAAGTGCTGAATGACTGACTGCACCCCACCCCCCACCCCCACCCCCGGCTGACAGAGCTCTGCCCTCTTCATTTCCCTTAGAGGCAATAACCGCATTTATGTTTACACCTCTGACAATGGGCAAGATTGTAATGCTCTCTGCTAAGAACTTTAACCAAATGGCCCCTTTACCTACTAGGGTAACCTAACTCAAGAATTTGCACTTGTTAACCCTCAACTCCCTGCATTTTCTCCTCAGACTACATTTGTTAGAACAAAGCCATTATTTGAACAATTGGGGAGGGTATGTGCTACGGTGAGCGCTGTGAATTGTGCAAGACTGTTGAATCACAGATCTGTACTTCTGAAATAAATAACGCAACATATTTTAAGAAAAAAGAAAAAGAAGATAACAGGAGAGGAAGAAAAGGGGAGTATGTCAGAGGGGAAGA
>NW_027397074.1:8573902-8601188 GCF_003265705.2 Callorhinus ursinus | reverse complement strand
CTTCTTTTTCTTTTTTCTTAAAATATGTTGCGTTATTTTAAGAAAAAAGAAAAAGAAGATAACAGGAGAGGAAGAAAAGGGGAGTATGTCAGAGGGGAAGACGAACCATGAGAGATGATGGACTCTGAAAAACAAACAGGGTCCTAGAGGGGAGGGGGGTGGGGGGATGGGTTAGCCTGGTGATGGGTATTGAGGAGGGCACATTCTGCGTGGAGCACTGGGTGTTATGAACAAACAATGAATCATGGAACACTGCATCAAAAACTAATGATGTAATATATGGTGATTAACATAATAAAAAAATTTAAAAAAAAGAAAAAAAAATAAAAATAAGGCATTTAAAACAGTAAAAAAGCAAAAAAAAAAATCAGAATCAACTAAGTTAAAAAAAAAAACTTGGAAGCCTCATTTTGACAGTGAGTTTCCTTAGATAAATAGGACAATAGTTCCCAGACCAGACATACCAGACTATTTAAATATTAATGTTTTACTATTCCCGACTTTGGTATTTAATATCCTAGAAATAGTAAACAGATTAAAAGAAAGTAAATGATTTTGGTTAAGAGCTATTGCCAGAAGCCAAAAAATGTCCACTGACAGATTAAAAACTGGTGAAAACAGAAAAGAATTAAAAGCAGATGAAAAACACAACCATGTATTAAAGTACAAAGTTACATGGTCAGATAAAGTAATTATGATCTATAATTCTGTTTTAAAAAAGCAGGGCCATGTTTGTGGGCTTTTAGGGAGGGAAGCTGCCATGGAAAATTAAAATTCAATTGCAGTTTTCTGGAAAATTCAATTACATGAACCACTGAATGTGGGATAAATTAGTGACAAAATGATAGTAACAAATGTATTTAAAATACTTATGGAAGGGGGGCTCCTGGGTGGCTTAGTCAGTTAAGCTTCCGACTCTTGATTTCAGCTCAGGTTATGATTTCAGGGTCGTGAGATCAAGCCCTATAACGATTTTCTCTCTCCCTCTCCCACCCCATCACATGCACCCATGCTCACTTGCGCGCTCTCTCTCTAAAAAAATAAAATACTTATGGAAGGAATCATAAGTACAGTTGCATGTATGTAACTGTACTTCCCACAACTTGTAACAGTGAGCTTCTTTATGAATATCTTTAATCTTTGACTAGGAATCTTTAGATGCTTTCAGAAATTCTGCTTTATTATTACTGTTTCAGAGCATTAAACTGAAGCAAAGTCCAACAGTTTTTTTCATACTTTAAAAAAAAAAAAGAGGAACATAGGTCTGTAAATTAATGTTTCACTGAACTTCCCTGACTCTAGTGCCTTACGAAATGAGTGTATTGGACAAAACGAGTTCCAAGATCCCTTGCATTTCTAAAGCCTATATACAATTCAGTGCTTCTCTGCTCAAACCTCAGTAATTTAATATTTAGTACACACTCTAAATTAAATGACATTTTCCATCATGAAAAAGTGCAAACATGTTTGCATGAATGAAAATTTTCAGGAAAATTTTTAAAAAGGTACCCTTCATTTTTAATATTTCCATAAAATAAGCATATAATCAGTAAAATTCTTTTTACCTAAAAATATATAGCAACTTTCTCCAAATATACAATAACAGAGCAATATTTTCCATTTAGAAATAAAAGCCAAAAACTATTTTTATTTACATCACTTTAAAAAACATAGCCAAGAGATTTGCATGGCCATTTTGTCTTAAATAAATATATAAATATTCCTCCTAAGAATGTTTCTTGTCCTCTTTCAAAATATTTTGTCCAATCACCTAAGTGTTTTGTAATTTCTAGCTCAGTTTAAAAAAAAAAAACTTTTATTAATTCTACCTTTCTTTACTAAACAAGGTGTTTTATACCTAAGTTTGTTAAGTGATATGCTTTGAAGCTACTCACTTAAAATGAAGATCTTTGAAAGTAAAATGGGTTTCAACAATTCCTGTCGTTTTCACTCTGGTTCTGAGAACATCCTGTTGAGTTGGGATATAATTTGGTTGTGCTATTCTGTCCAAGTCATTCAAATAGCTGAGGAAATAAACAAAACAATATGCTAATAGTTAATATAGCCATTAATGATCATCTACATCAAGGATTAAAACATTTTGATGCATGCAATATTCCAAATTATTGTGAATTTTTACATTCCTCTGTAATGATGTAATAATACAACCAATTTAAGTTTATATGTTACACAATTTCCACTGAAATGAAAATGTTTATACTTCTCCAGCCACAAAGCTCTTTTAACATTTTCTAGGTATTGTGTACTTTGCTTCCTCAGGACAGGAATTAGTAATTCCCCTTGTTGGAAACAGAATAACTTCTAAAAGACCACACACAACCAACTGTACGCTAGGAGTTTGTGTCTTGAAATTCTTTATCATACTTTTTTAAGGTGGCACTGTGTTTATTTTCCAGACATTACTCTTGCTGATGATTTAGAAAGTCAAGTTTTTGAGAAAGCAATGAGTAAACCTCTAGTCAAAGGCTGAATTCAATGCTGTTCCTTTTTAATCAGATTTAAGTCACACACAGGGAAACACTACACATGCTCTTTTACTCTGCCTCTTCCTAGCTCCCTAAATCAATATTCACGTTTTACTTCTCACTGACTTTAGTTACCCACCCATTCAATACTCCCTGCCAATGATGCCAAATACGCTGTGCTACTAAAATGTAGTGGTATCATTTTATATAGTAAATGATGTGACAGAAAGTCCAGGTATGGAGAGATTAATGTGAACTTGAGTGGTTAAAGAAGCATTCGTGGATGGTGAGGAGTGTAAATACAAACCTGAACAATGGGAGAGAAAAAACAGTGCCCTCCACATAAGGGGAAGTAGTCAAATAGTACGGAGGCAGGAAGAGTCACACCTTGTTTCTCAGAAAGTAAGGCCCCCAGGAGGTTGTGCATAAACTTAATGAGCAGTCTGGAATTGATCCTAAGGTCAGCTGGGTGTGGGGAGCATCCCTACAGTGTTTTTCTGATACTAGAGGGAGTGGTCAAAGATAATTTAGAAGATATACATCTATGTTTATTACAGAGAGGCACCAACTACCACAACTTTGATATTATCCTCTGAAACTCTTCCTTAGCCATTTAGAACAGGTCTTGCAAACAAAAGAGCTCAATAAATATTTGATTTGTGGAGATGGAGCTGAAAAGCTATCCAAACACTGAATTAGGAATCAAAAGTGTTTTTAGATAGTTAAGTATATGTATGTGACACTGATACTAAAATACACAGAGGATAGCCTAAGTTATCCATATTGTATTTATTGAACTTAAAAATATTATCTTATTATTGCACTGGTGGTAATCCCCCAGTACTTTAATCGGTGTTTTAATTCCACATACATAATGTTATACATTATTGTAAGAAAATCTGATTTAATAAACAGGTCAAGGCAAGATTTTACTAACTGTCCCTCTGAAGTAGTGTGTTACTCTTATTTAAAATGTGCTTTGAGGGTGCCTGGGTGGCTCAGTCGTAGAGCGCCTGCCCTCAGGTCATGGTCCCAGGGTCCTGGGATCGAGCCCCACCTCGGGCTCCCTGCTCCGTGGGAAGCCTGCTTCTCCCTCTCCCACTTGCCCTCCTTGTGTTCCCTCTCTCGTGCTGTCAAATAAATAATCTTCAAAAAAAAAAAAATTTAAAATGTGCTTTGATTACTCAGATGCATTTCTTTGCTTAAAACTGCTACAGTTCTAATAGTCTCTAAAATTAATGCACATTTATATTTCAACAAGACAAATGAGAAAAACAGGCATTGTGAAAAACTCCAATTGTTTTAAATGATCACAAATTTAAAGTAAATAGGTGGTTAGATAGTCCTAATGGGCAACTTGGCAGCATCCCTCCATCTCCAGTCAAAAAACTCAGAAATCAAGATGCACTGTGACGTGACCACTATGGAGAAACAGATTTCTATGACTTCCTTCATTCTTGAAAAAATGGCTCCATTATTGCCATCTTAAGGTCAGAACTACTAGTAATGAAATATTGGGGAGCCCAAATGACTTATTTTTCTCAGTGCATACCCAAACACGTGAGCACAGGAAACAAGCCTTGGTCATTAGACTGCAGTGGTCCAGGAGGTCCCACCATATGGGGAAACTGACTTCAATCAATTATTCCTGAGCAGCACCCCTTATTTACTGAAAAAGCTCCCCTTGCTGGGCTCAGCTCAGAGCAATCTTCTCAACATAACAGTGATTCCCATTTAGATCTTTCTGCAGGTGCTGGTGGTGCCAAAGTATATAATATGGTCTTAAGAGTTATGTTCTTGCTGTAAATACTTTTCTTCTAATTTCTCTCCTAGCCTCTGTAAAGTATGGTTTATTCATTCATTCATTATTAAGTGAGGGCATAGCAAATGACAACTATGTGTCAGGCAATGGACAAAGAACATAGGGTGAAAACAGACCTGACTGAATTTACAGTGTAGTGTCAGAGACAGAAAACAATCATTTCAACGTAAATATAAACCAAATTACCTCAAAATGTACATCTGTGAGTGCTCTGAAATATTTTGTATTATAAGTATATAAAACAGGGAGGGCAAAGACATAATCTGTGAGTCAAGGAAGAAATATCCTAAGAAAGGATGATACCAGTTGGAGAGGGGAGCTATAAACTCAGTAACATGTTACCTACACATATATAAAATACAAACGAAATAATATATATGGTTTATATAGTTGTAAAGCATTAAAAATACAGATTAGGAAATAAACAGAGCAAAATAAAAGTTGGTGTTGGTTACACGATAAGGTGTATTACTTCCTCCCGCACATGAAATCACTCACATGACACGTACTGAGTACTCCACTGTGTGACCCATGACATGCTGCGTGATAATCAGAAGAGCCATCCCCTATCTGTCTGTTGTTCACTGTGGGGAAGTATGTGTATTTTCCTAGATCTTATTAATAATTCTATCTTACCCTCACTTGCATCCCTGAACGCCAATAGCTCGGTCAAGAAAATGAATAACGTGAAAGTAAAATGCGTGCAGAGCACATTTTTTTTTTTTCAGAGCACTTATTTCAAGACCAATTAATGCCACTCCTATCTGACATTTTTGAGTATGTGTGCCAAATTATGGAAACAAATACTTGATTTTTTAAAACTGTAGCTAGATCACTAAGCAGAAAGTCCCTGACCAGGTTTTATCACAACTTGATTTATGAGCTTTCTGTGGCCACCACCTAGAAAATCAGGGCAGACTTTTCTTACAAAATACTGTACTTAGCTATCTGTAAACAAGGTCTGATGCAACAGGGCACATACAATTGACAATTTTCAAGCTTAGAGCTATTTTACTCAGTGAGAAAACATCTTGGGATCACCATACACCCCTTCAAAAGGGGTACATCTCATGCAAGGTGCCAGTCACTGGACAAATAACTCTTCTCAGGCCCTTAATTAGCATAATGAAAAGAACCTCATCAGTTACCCTCCCCTTGGGCTAGTCCCAGGCAAACTAGAGATACACCCAAATTCAGAGTGAACTTTGCAAAGTTCCAATTTCTTGGAAATACGCTGCAAACGGTCCATTCTGCATGTTTCAGTTACAGTTACATAAGCATGAGTCTCTTGAGACACTTCTGGACACAAAGGAAACAGTAGTAATGTTATCTACAAACTCACAAGAAACAGAAAAGTTTTCAAATACTGTCATCCTGAATATCCTGAGTTTTACAAGAAGGTGTCAGCCAATTCTGCAATAACACTGCTTTGGAGGTATATGTGACTTGCAAGTAATTATTCATGATATTTAGTTCTGAAGTTATGATTACTTACTATGCTGCAGAATCATTAAGCTGGTACTCTCGGGATCTGTTGAAACAGGCTTGTACACCACTATCTTTCCACAATCTCTTTATAACTCCAGCAAGTTCCACAGTCATAAAACCTTCTTCAGCAGCTCCAGCAAGCACAAAGAGTTGGCGGGCATCATCCTGGACAAAGACCGTTTTTTTTTTGTTTGTTTTTTAAGTAAAAAGGGAGACATTACAGATGAAAAGTACAAAGGGAGGCATTATAGATTACAAAAAGTGCAATGGTGAATTTCCTTTGTTTTTCATTTGGGGTCATGACTTTTATTTCTCTAAAGCACCACTTAAAAAAACTGGCTTAATCCAAAGAGCATAATCTTAAATCATGAGTCTATGTTTTGTAATATTAGTAATAGCTGTCAAGGCACTAGGAAACTGGAAGAATGACTTACACCTACAGTTCATGAGGGGACACATTAACCAACTATTCACTATCACTGACAGTTTGTTGTGCAGTGATAATGATCAGTTTTGGAAACAGAAAAATAGTGTGTGCCTTACCCCTCCCACCCAAAATGTTTCTGAGAGGCACACTAACACCATTAGAGATTATTTTAAGATAGAACCTCATTAAATGTTGGCTTTCTGATATTCTCTATAGAAAAAAAGAAATTCAGAGAAGGGAGAAATCAATGTGGAAATAAGAAAAAAGTTTCACAGAACGATCTGAAATTTTCAGGAGACCTTGAAGTGTGTATACATTAATATCAACAGGCCAGGAGGTGGGGGCAGGTGTTTGTTAATGCAGGCATAGGAAACAAAACACAGCTATGAAGGAGAAATACTCACGATGCATGTTGAAGACAGCATGAAAAATATTTTAAATGAAGGAATGCTGCATATACAGTTAATTAAATTATCCTTAAGTTTTGAGACTACAAATAGTCATTCTGATCCATAGGTAATCAACGACATTAGGTTAGGGCTGTCCAAAGGAAATAAAACATGAGACACTGATACAATTCTAAATTTTCTAATAACCATATTTTTTTAAAAAAAGGTAAAATTAGTATAACAAGATATTTTATTTAACCTATACATAAAATATTTCAACATGTAATCAAGATAAAATTATTGAGATAGTTCGTATTTTTAGTCATAGTCTTCAAAATCTGGCATTTATTGTATACAGATAGCACATCTCAATTCAGATTAGACACATCTTCAATACTCAATAACTGTATGTGGGGAGTAGCTACAGTGCTGAATAACACAACTAAATTTTCAGGTAAAAACACAGTTAATCCAAAAATACGAGAGATGTGAAGTTGCTAACTTCACAGAGATTTTCTGTACCCTGAAACTTGTAGCTTTATGTTAACTGGGTGGACAATCCCTAATTTTTCTCAAGGGGCATTTTCCTAAAGTATTGTAGTAAATGTTTATAAAGTGATGGCACATATAATGATAAGGTACACAGTAGAGAGGCATGTGGGGACAGAGGAGAGCAAAGAGAACTAGCTGACAGTATAAATTCATTCCGCTGCCAATTTGTGAAACTTTTTTTTTTCCCCAGATAGAACCCATACTGAAAAATAATTAAGTAACTCAGCATGGGAACCTATTATTCAAGCACATGTTTCCCTTTTTGGTAAATCACAAGATAAATGCATGCAAGCAAGTAACACATGTACAACAGCCTTAATAAAAAACCAACATAACACAGTTTCAAGTCATTCTTAGCACCACTTAACTAATTACAGTAAAAATTTGCTTTTTCAAGTAATTACCTTATATGAGAAATTTCTAAATTTGGTCATTTTTATTAATTAAGCATCAAACATAATTTTCTCTGTCCACTTCAGAAAAGTACTTTTCACTTAGTTTTCATGAGCCTTCCTTATGATATATTTATTCAATTTCAATACAATTTCTTGACAGAAAACACTAATGCCCTCTAGTATGGGTCGTAAGATCACACTCTCTTCAATCTTTCTAGGAAGAAGCCTGAAGAAAAGACATGAGAAACTTTGGGAGTATATTTATAAACTACACTCTCTCTGTTGCATTCAAAAATTTATCTTCTAGGGGTTATAGCTCAGTGGTAGAACATCTGACTGCAAAAATTTATCTTCTTCACAAAATGGAAAATAGTCTCTTTTCCTTGAAAAGCTAATTAGAATATTCCCTTCCGTGTCATTAGGAGGACATTCAGATGTCTGCAGATTGAGCTTTAAGGTAATAAATTTAAGCAGCAAGGTACCTTAGTAATTATTCTACCTAAATTTGTGTTTTGTATAAGAAGGCCCTGGGGCACAGAAAAGTTAGGCAACTCATTTAAAATTTCACTGCAAACTGGTCAGCCAATCACACATACCAGCAAGAAATTAGTAAGCAGCCATTGCCCAAGACAAATGTTAAAATTGCAGAATGATAACAATGATCCCACCGAGCCATGGAATGAGGTCTTTTCAAAATTTATGTAAAATAATGTTACTTAAGAACATTTAGGGGCCCCTGGGTGGCTCAGTTGGTTAAGCAACTGCCTTTGGCTCAAGTCATGATCCCAGGGTCCTGGGATCGAGCCCGGCATCAGGCTCCCTGCTCCACGGGAGGCCTGCTTCTCCCTCTCCCACTCCCCCTGCTTGTGTTCCCTCTCTCGCTGTCTCTCTTTCTCTCTCTCTCTGTCCATTTTTAAATAAAATCTTTAAAAAAAAAGAACATTTAGAAAGCTGAACATGAGTGTACCAAAACAGCATGACATAGGGTAGGAAAAAAAAAATTGGGATTACTAAAGAAAAGACTGTAGTTTAATCAGAAGGGACACAGGTTAGTAAAGTGGCATGGGTAGACAGGCAGTCTTTAGTGTTGTTGAAAATGTTGTTTGCCAGGCAATTTCTGAGAAGCAAGGAAAAATTCCTGGATGTAGCCATGTTAGTATGTTTACAAAGCTACAAAGAATGAAAAGAAAATCAGATGGTGGAGAGAATATAAGCTCCAGGTCGCATAACTGTGTGTTCTGGGAACTCAGAAAGGAGTTATGAAATGCTTGCGTGTCAAGAGACACATCACAGGGCCTCTTTTCCCACTGATGGTCAGGGACCACTTGGCATATTGTATGTAGTGACAGCACATCTTATTCGAAGCCACTTCATGAGAATTAGGAAGAGTCCTTCTGGGCTGGGGAAGGGAAGACGGAGGGACCCTGACAGCTGTCTTCTGACATATTAAGTAAGGACCATTAAAGGAAAGAGTAGGCTTCATTATTAGTCATAAAGCCTTTATGGATTCTTAAGGAAAAAGATTTCAATTCTGTAAGAACACTTTTAAACAATCAAAGCCATCCAAAGAAAATGGGGGAGGGGGGAGAGGGAGTGAGAGACTGGAATTTTCAAGCAAAGATTAGATGATTATTTATGGTAATACAGCAGACAGAATTCATGAATGAGATTAGGGGTTTAAACAGAAAACATCAGAAAGCCCTCTATAACAGAGACTAAATAATATGATACAGGAGACTTAAAAACAGTGAAACTCTAAATTTTTGGCCACAAGGATGATATACTGAGGTCATGATTGATACATGTACAGGAATCTTTTGTTCCAGTGACTTAGCGGAATTTTTTCATTAATAACATTAGTCAACAATAGTGAATACCGCATATGAGAACCACTCATATATTTAATCTACCACATTTCTATTGGATATAATCACCCCCAAAATTTAAGACAACTATACCACTTTTATCAAAGTTAGTATACTTTTAAGGAAATCCTGAGAATAATGGAGTCACCACACCACTGCATGGCTCATGGTGCCAATCCCAGATATTTCAAGAACTGCTTTGGAGGCACCTGGGTGGCTCAATCTGTTAAGGGGCCAACTCTTGGTTTCAGCTCAGGTCATCATCTCAGGGTGGTGAGATCA
This sequence comes from Callorhinus ursinus, assembly GCF_003265705.2. NCBI lineage: Eukaryota > Metazoa > Chordata > Mammalia > Carnivora > Otariidae > Callorhinus > Callorhinus ursinus. The sequence continues at coordinate 8,591,482 of NW_027397074.1, read as the reverse complement.
AGCCCTGCACAGGTCTTCACGCTCAGTGGGGAGTCCACCTGAGAGCTCCCTCTCCCCTTGCCCTTCCCTTCCCCCTACTCTCGCTCACGCTCTCTCTCAAAAAATAAAGATCTTAAAAAAAAAGAACTGCTTTAAGAAATATACAAATGTAAAACATTTTTCCCTGTCGAAAAGCAAATGTAATCAAACTTAAAATGACTGAGGCAAAAAAATAGGAAGTCATTTTTTTTCCCCATAGCACTGCTTAACAGGGGGGGAGCCTAAAAATAAAATAATCTAAGTTAATTTTAACTAAATTGCAGAGAGCAAAATTTCACTAAATTGCAGTGAGCATGAGCTTCTCTTATCAAGAAAGGAGATTACAATAAATGTTGGACAAATCTAACTTTTACACATATATTTATGAATCTTATTATTTCTATTTTTTATTTTCAAGTTAATAAAATAAAAAGTTTTAGTGTTTTTTGGATGGACAATAGAACCTGTTGTCAAAAGAGATATAAAAATATGTGCTACCTAATATATGAATTGAGGGAAATAGAAAAATACCGTGGAGCGTCACATATTACATTGCAAATGAAGGTCAATTCCACTTTGCCACATACATAAATCAATATTCCTTAGAATCAAAAATAATATAATCCTGTAACAACCTCTTAGTTCTCAAACATAAGCCAGAATACAAAACCAATTCAAAAATTCATCTGAAAAAATAACAAGTAGAAATAAACCAGGAACATTTTGACAAGGATACTGGGGAAGGAGAGCTAAAATTCTCAGATATTCAAAGCCTAAGTATGTAGGACATTCTGGTACTAAAGCAGATCAACAGGGGAAAAAAACCCAAATCTGACCTTATTATATGATAAAGGTGGCAAGGTAAATTAGTAGGAAAGGATATGATTACTTAAAAAAAAACTCTAATAGGTAATTAAATAGCCATCTGAAGACAAAAAAAGAAATAATGTAGATCTCAACCCCATGCATAAAACAAAGTTTTGGAGTGATTAAAGAATAATGTTAAAATTCACTCCCCTAAAAAACATTTAAAATGAATATTTAGTAAATCTTTGAGAGCTTTTCTAAATTTAAACAGAATGTAAGAAATAACAGGACAAGACTTAAAAAACCAAAACCATAAGATTAAAGGCAATAAGCAAAATGTGAGAGAACATTTCTATTAGTGGACATTATGTACAAACAAGCAAATAGATCATCAAAACACTAAGACTCCAAGAGGTAAATGAGTAAGGCAGAAAATAGGCCACTGACACAGAGAAAGAAAAGTATAGTTAATAGAGACAGGAAACTGTTGCAATTTACTAAAAACTGAAAATGCAAATTAAATTGAGATAAGATTTACTAATAAATTAGGCAATATTTTTTAATGGTAAGACTTCTAAATTTTGGTTACTCAGAGCGCTAAGAAAAGGCACTCTATGGACTCTGAGAAACAAACTGAGGGTTCTAGAGGGGAGGCGGGTGGGGGGATGGGTTAGCCTGGTGATGGGTATTAAAGAGGGCAGGTACTGAATGGAGCACTGGGTGTTATACACAAACAATCATGGAACACTACATCAAAAACTAAAGATGTAATGTACGGTGATTAACATAATAAAATAAAATTAAAAAAAAAAGGCACTCTAGTAAATGGGACAGGAAGGTAAATTGATACAACTTTTCTCAAAGGCAATCTGGCAACACAGGCAGAGAGACAGAACTAACTAATGAAATAAACTACAAAATTAGAGAAACAGAAAAGCGGCCATTACGTAGGAGCATGCTGAGGCTTGGGGGAGAAAGGGTGCTCATTTCAGTCAATTCAAGGCAAGGTTTTCTCCTTATATCTTAAGTTATTCCAAGTAAGTGCTTTTTAAACTATATGTAACAAAGCACCAGTCCTGTGTTTTCTTTTATTTCCAAACTATTTCAGAACTATTACTATTAGAAAAATAAAATTTATGCCACATAAAATATAAACCCATTTTCTTGAACTATCAAAGTTAACATATAGATGACTCTGCCAACTGCTACAAATCTTAAGTGCTTACCTGTAATCGCAAAATTCATCTTGTGTGCATGCTTGTGGACACAGATCCATGAACCACACTTTGAGCAGTGCTGTTTTAAATGATGCACTGCCCAAGAAATGCTAACAGGTCCCTCCATAATGCTTCCCTAACTTCACATTAGAAACAATAATTTGTCATCCACAGACTGAGTACACTCATTCTGAGAGTTTTGAAAGGATATTCAGCATGAAATTTGATTGCTCTATGCCATCCTTGAAAACAACTTTGTTTCCTCTGATTTTAAATAACTAATGTGTAATCTGCTTTGCAAATCTGGAAACTGCCAAATATGAAGTACTCCACAGCAAATTAGTCACCATCTCTAAAAATTTTACCTCTTTTTAGTCAATTCTCATCAAATTAACCTACATACTAAGGTGTAATTCCAATCAAGATACCAACAGATTTTTTTTGTTTGTTTTGTTTCATCAGGGATGTGGGGCATTAAGTTGATTCTCAAGTTCACCTGGAAGAGAAATGCATAATCACCTTCACACTTTGGTAAAAGAACAACGGGATAAGTGCTCTTACCCTACCAAATACCAATTAACCCTATGAGGCAATAGGAACTAAAATAAATTGACTGACAAGAATAACAGTAGTATAATAATTATAAATGGCAACAATAGTAGCAACAAACATTTACTGAGCATCTATTATGACCAAGGCATGTGGTAAATAAATGCTGGATGTTTATTATGTCCTTATTCCTCACAACCCTCCCAGGTAAGTGTTATTATTTCCATATTATTATTTTTTAAAAGATTTTTTATTTATTTGTTAGAGAGAAAGGGAGAAAGATCACAAGCAGGGGGAGGAGTAGAGGGAGAAGCAGACTCCCTGCTAAGCTGGGAGTCCGATGTAGGAATCGATCCCAGGACCCCCGGGATCATGACCTGAGCCGAAGACAGATGCTTAACTGACTGAACCACCCAGGCACCCATTTCCATATTATTATAATGAAAGAAACTTATAAAGGTTAAGTTATGAATAAGTGACTGACCTGGAAAAAGAATACATCAATGGGGGAAAAATGGAGTTCAGAAACACATCCAATTTGATGCTAAAGGCAGCATTTTCAAGTCACTGAGGAACAGAATATTTAACAAATGGCTGTAAGGCAAGGGATGATCAGATAATATACTTAGGTCCCACCTACCAAGAGACACAACATTTCCAGGTGGGTGAAGTGATAAATCTAAAGAATAAAACTTCAAACATTCTAGAAAAGAGAAGTTTTAAAAATAATTTTAAGTTGAGGGCGCCTGGGTGGCTCAGCAGGTTAAGCGACTGCCTTCGGCTCAGGTCATGATCCTAGAGTCCCTGGATCGAGTCCCGTATCGGGCTCCCTGCTCAGCAGGGAGTCTGCTTCTCCCTCTGACCCCCCCATGTGCTCTCTCTCTCTCTCTCATTCTCGCTCTCTCAAATAAATAAAATCTTTAAAAAAATAATTGTAAATTGAAGAAAACCTAAGATACACAGAAGTCAGAATTGACTGCAAAAAAAAATTTAAGAGTTTTAAAACAACATAACTACTATTTCAAAAAGGTAAAAGAAATATATTGAGCAAAAATATTTGCAAAATTTAAAGAAGGGTTAATATGCTTTATATTTAAAGAGAATCAATGTGAAAAGAACAAGTAATTTAACAGAATTGAGTGAAAAATACTAAGAGGAATTCACAGAAGAAATACAGAAAGACAAAGATTTCCCACCTCACTAACAATCAGGAAAATAAAAAACGAGAAAAAGACAATATTTTTCAGGCATGAGACATTAAAAATTAAAGTGCTGATACTAAGTTGGCGAGACTCTGGTAAACACTGATGCACAGTTGTTAGAAAAGATTATTCATGTCGCCTTCTTTCTGAAAGCACATCTGTGGTTCCTGTCAAAATTAAATATCTGGTTATCCTCCAATTTAGGGATAATATTTCCAAGAATTGGTACTTTAGAACAGTATATTCAAAGCGCCTTTGAATATACTGTTTCTTATTTATGGAATGCTTTTTCCTTCTTTTTGTCTAAAAACTCTTACACATGTTTCAATATCCAGCTCCCATGTCCCTTCCTCATGTCCAGGTCATGTGTAGTTCACCTTTGTTATTTCTTAGCACAATTCCAAAAGCCTCCAAGTATTTTAAGGCTTAAGCAGAGGCAAGGCAACACAAGAAGACATGGGGCAGACCAACTGAAAGCAATGTGAGAGCACGGAGACATCTGTGAGAAGGAGTTAGTAACAATGGCTAAAGCAAACAGAAGGAAGAGTCTGAAGGTAGGAGGCAAACAGTTACTAGGCTACAGCTAGATGGTCTAAGAAGAGTGACTCAAACTAGCACTAAGTGAAACACAGAGAAAAGAAGTCCCACACGTAGATTTCAAACATCAGAAAACCAGTAAAAATAAGTAAAAATTTTTAAGAAGTGTATGGTGACAGAGCCAATTATTCCCCATCAATTCTGTCATTTGGTCCTTGAGAGAAAAACAGGAAATAAAAAGACTCCACAAAATACTGCTTGCACTGACCCTTCAATTGCCTCAGAAAACAGGAGGCTACAAAACCAATCTAATAATCACATATAACATCTAAATGCAGAATGGCATATGGATGAATGATTTAAATCACCGTAACTGGAACCGGCATAAAGTACAATCTATTATCAATTCCTTCTCCTTAAGGGTGGTAGTCCACTGTAAGATTAAAAGTTCAAAAAGCATTTGTTGAATGAATCAATGATAAATGAATCAATTAAAGACAAAAAATTACACGAACAGTAGATAAGGCAGAAATATCTGAATATGATCAAATCTTATTCCAGAGAAGATGATTCAGAAGAATGTAATGAATCATTATGAAAAATAATCTTGAAATCTGCTTGAACATTTTAATTCATTATACTAAGTTTTATTTTTTGTTTAAAAGAAAAAGCTTAGTGAATTAATATGGACCAATAACTGATAAAGAAATGTTAGAGTAACTTAAAAAAAAAAAAGGTTTATTTTAAATTTCCCCCAAAATATCTTTTCTCATAATGCTTTCATTCATTTTTTTCCTCTTAAGCACAAATTGAGCCTCAAAGTTAAAAGAAATTCTATCAGACACTATGAAGACAAAAAGGAAAAGTTACAGTCTCAATACAAAAATCCTCATAGTATTAGCAGGGAGATAGCCAGTGCGTGCACACACATGCACACATACACATATATACACTGAATGCATAAAATCTAAGAGACTATAAAAAGCAGTGGTAGTAATACTAGTAACACACCTACTCTGTACAAAAAAAATCAAAATTTAAGCTAGAGTTTCAGTTAAAGGTTTGTGGAAGGATTATGAAGTTTTATATCAGTTATTAAAAATAAATCAGTGAAGACAAAAAATACACACAAATAATAAAACTTAAACAGATTAAGCAAACAGGGGTGGGGTGAAAGGAAAGGAAAAAAGTGTCCTATGGACTAGACCAAGGAAGCTGTGATCAAATCCAAAATGAGTTATTGGGCCAAATAAGGAAGTGCCAGCCGGGTGCTCCATTCCCACTAACCATACGACAATCCTTCTGTCATGTCCTGGGTTCCAGTTTTTTTACTGATCAAATAAAGGGGGGGTCGAACTAGCTTTTCTCCTAAGGTCCCCATCCCTTTAGCTCCAAAATCCTGATACAGGTTTTCTGACAGCCAGTATTTTCCTATTCGAAAGACAGGCAAGATTTTATACTGTTTTCATTATATGAGATTAGATTGCTTTTTAGGCTGAGCATAACTACAAATAATTAGATCATTTCAGCATTCCAGATCATGAAAACAAATTCTGAAGAGTCAGCATGAAACTAAGGAGTAACTATAAGAAATCGTTATAGAGATACAGGAGTACCCAGTATCACATGTTACACAGAAATACTGCAATGGTTACTGAGTTGTCCAAATCATCTGATGGATGAGGAAACAATTCTAGGTATAAAGAGAAGATGACACAATCCTGTGCATTCTTCGGTCATCACTTCTAAAGCTTCTGACTCACTTCACTCACTACCATCCTTTTGACAGCAGATAAATCTTAGGTTACATAGTATGGTATTATCATGTAAGTCATTCTTGTTACTCATCAGGCCTGTTCTAATGAATTCAACAACTCACCGCCCGAGCCGAGTCACCGAAGTCGATCTTCAACCTCCCCATGGCCCTGATGATAGCAATGATTGACTGGATGGTGTTACTGTAGACCACTGCTTTGTACTGCTTACATTCCTCCTCTGAATAACCAGCTTCGTGGATAATTCTAATGAGACAAAAGAAAAAAAAAAAAGCAAAAAACACTTACTTCCTTTGACGGAAGGGTACAGTTAAACATAAAAAACAAATTTAATGTTTTCAATCTACTTACTTCATTTGCTTCACAATTGTACTTTTCCCAGATTCACCAGCACCTAAAAAAAAAAAAAAAAAGTAAGATAAAGGATTTCTAACTTCATCACTTATGCATATCCAACCCCCCAACACAGGCACACTCATGAGTGCGTACACACACATGCACACGTACACACACATTTTCTGTCTTAGAGCTAAATTTTATTTTATATCAAAACAATCTTTTTTAAAAGGATTTTTTTTTTTTTTAAGATTTTATTTGAGAGAGAGTGAGTGAGAAAAAGAGCGCACACAAGCAGGAGCAGAGGGAGAGGGAGCAGCAGACTCCCCACTGAGCAGGGAGCCCGATGCGGGGCTCGATCCCAGGGCCCTGGGATTACGAACTGAGCCCAAGGCAGATGTTTAACTGACTGAGCCACCCAGGGACCCCTTTTTTTAAAGGATTTATTGAGAGAGAGAGAGAAATAGAGTGTGTGTGGGGGGGCACAAGGAGAGAATCCTCAAGCATAGTCCCTGCTGAGTGCATAGCTTGACAGGGGGCTAGATCCCACAACCCATGAGATAATGACCTGAGCCAAAACCAAGAGCCAGATGCCCAACCGACTAAGCCACCCAGGTGTCCCTATATCAAAACAATCTTTAATGGTTTCCAAACATATAGAAAAATGGTCAGAAATAAGTCCCATCTGTTTATTACTTCATGATACTTAAATTCAATAAACTTAACTAAAAAAAATGCTTTTAATTGTTGTATTCTCTAAACCATTAAAAAATTCGATCTTCTGTAACTTAAAGCACTATAAATTAGTTTTATTCAAAATTTTGCTCCATCTTGGGGAAGATGTTCTGTTTGGTCAGTCATCCTAATTTTAACCTTTGCTTCTTAAGAATGAAGTAGAGGGCAGTGGTACCAAGAAGCCATATAACAAATAGTTGAATATATGTTACAAAAGCTGTGTCTCATGCAATGTATGTTCAACCACCATCATTAAACATCTGACACATAGCCAACATAATTTGCTAGCACTGGGGATGCAGTGGTATGCAGGACAGAAATGTCTCCCCCATGTTCTCCTAGCCTCCCTGTCACCCAAGTCATAAACCCATTTTCAGAACACTCCTTCACTTTCTACATATTCAAGTATGTAGGACATTCACAAGATCCCTAGCATTATGCCATCATAACATAAAAATATTACTAATCAAATGGCCTTTTATAAAAGTAGAGCCCTCCTATCCTTCACATTTAACAGTAGCTGATATCTTCACATCACATTATATCAATTACTTGTCAGGCTCCTTCCAATTGCTAGACACAGAGAATATCTGAACATAGGACCCAAAACAAAGAAAGTATGACAAGTCTGTCATTTGCCTTCATGTTGTTTTTGGCCAGGGCTATGTATCATAGAGGTATTCATCACAGTTTCAGAGATACAGCTAGGAATTTTGTTATCTGGTTCCCATATTCCCATTTTCCCAGGGCCCTTCCTACAGCGCTGTGTGATCCACCATTACTGAGTAACTTACAGTTCCAACAACACCTACTGTGATCACACTACAAATCTTCAAACATACTGTTTCCCCTGCCAGAATTTAATTTACTCTGCTTCTTCTTGCCACCCTGGTTATCCTCCATCAACCATAAACTTACCCTTTCATCAACTACCTTTTTCTGATCCACTGTCCCAGGGACCCCTGCCATGCCTCACTTTGCACATGTTTCTATGAATATTTCTTGAATTCTCAGCTGCTAACTTGTGCTAGACACACAGTCAACCAGAAATGTACTTGAATTTATTTAAGCTACCTGTGCATGTTACACTTAAATAGCAAACTTCTGGGCTTTGTTCCCTTCACCCCTATCCCCTCTACACACACACCCTCCCCCCAAAATCATCAGAGGCATCTGAGAACAGACCATAGTTAAATGGCCTATTTGAAAATCCTGGGTTGGGGGGGAAAGCTGCTTAAATTTTACTTGTGATTCGATATTCAAGAAATTTTCCCAAGATACCAGCACATTAAGTAGAAAAGCAGGAGCTGAATAAACAATGAGGGTATTCTTCATTCACAGACAGCCTTTGAATGTTTCAGGGCATCTGCCAATACAAACAATTCCAAGATAAACAACCCATTTTTCATTAATCAACAACAGTGTACTTGGCTCTGTGAAAAGCACCACTGTAGCCATTATGGCCTCACACATTAACTTCTCTCATTGAAGAGAGATCCACCCAACTAACATACCCTAGGTAGTTTCCAGCGGGGCTATCTTTAAGAAGGCCCTCTGGGTTTCTACAGCACTGCAAACTGAGTCAGCGGCAGCCATGCTGTGATGACAAGACCTTCTAGATCCCTATAACCACACACAGAAGTGGTGATTCCATTGGCATAGTGAGCTCTAATGAACAGCCACCCAAGGATAGTTCGTTTAGTGAAACAACTCAACAACTGGAAGGCCCAGAAAAGCTCACATTATACAAGCCAGTCAGGTCTGAGAGCCAAGTGGGGTAAAATCAGAAATAGTAAAAATAAAATAAAGAAATAAGATTATCAGTTAAACTATGTATATAACAGACAAGAATTTTACAATCTTAAGAAAAAAACAAATTTTCCTAACATTAAGTTCTAATTCACTTCACATCTCTTAAAATAATTGATAGCATGGGAAACTTAGCTTACTTTGCAATGAACACCTTAAGTCAATGGCTTGTGGTTCAAAATATCCTGAAATCTGTTTAACATTAAGGACTGAGGATGGGAGTATTATTAATTGGATTTTTTACCTAATTTGCTAGTCACAAGGTGCTCTTTGAGGCATAGATATCCCAGAGGGAGAAATGCTGAAAAAAGAGTCTTTTAAAGCTCAGCAATTTTATGTAATTAGTTTTCAATTCTCACTTCCATGCAGACGAACTCCTAATAGGAGTTTTCCTAATAGGAAAATCAGAAATGCTACATGGTCAGGGTCCCAACATAATACATACTGGTATTCTTTCCACACAGCATACAGAAAAGAGTTAAAGGATGTTCTCTACAAATCTAAGTACAATCATGTTTGAGACACTAACAGGAAGAACTATTGCAAAAAAAAAAAAAAAATCTCAGAGCTAGTGGAGAAGCACAAGAAAGGAGAAAAGTAAATTTTACTAGCAGTACTCAACTAGACAGCTATTGTTTTTCCCTTAAATACAGAAGTGGCATTAAAAAGGGCTGCAAGCACCCTTCTTTCAAGGAGAAACAAGGAATATGGAACATGTATGAAAAGATCAAAGTGTGTGACCACTCTGGTCACAACACCAGGCTGGTCAAGGTGACTAAGTCATCTACAAAGTAAATGTCAACAAGCTGGTCACTGTCAAATGAAAGAGTACTAGGAAAGGAGATTTTAACTTCCAAAGGGCCAAGAATGTGTGCAATAATACAGTCATGGTAGACTAGTACGCCAATGGGCTATAAAGTCAAAAGTGGGATCACCAAAGGGGTCTCTTGGCCTCTCTCTTCTTTTTAAAGAGTTACTTATTTCAGAGAAAGAGAGGGCGAGAGAGCGAGCATAAGTAGGAGGGGGAGAGGGACAGAGAATTTCAAGCAGACTCTGTACTAAGTGTGGAGCCCAACACGGGGCTCCATCTCACGACAAGATCATGACCTCAGCCGAAACCAAGAGTGGGATTCCCAACTGACTGCACCATGCAGGCACCGCCCCCCTCAGATCCCTAAGGAGGAAGTGGCTAATAGAAAATTGCACCTCTGAGAGCAAAGAGTAAGCTCAGCAGGAGTATGAAGCGGAGCTCAGCATGTGAAGGTAACGCACCATACAGACGGTGGAAGGTCAAAGAGCATCGCCACAGTAACACCGAGAGGAAATTCATCCCAGTTTGGGGTCACGCGTGCACAGCCACCTACTAACAAGGAGATTCGGGAAAGGGAAACACATCAAGTAAGGACAAGCAGGGAGAAGGAACCAAAACACAAACAAGATCTAAGTAAAGTAACCCTTGGCTAGAAAATTCTTTGACTAGACTTATATAATTCGCCATTTAAAAATAATAATCAAATACTGCCTGCCCCTGATTTTGTTGAGGAGCAGTATAGGAAATCTAAAGTTTTAACTGCAAGTGGTTTAAAAACAAAGAACCTCTGACCTCAAAAAACAAATACTTTTATCCCCCCAAGAAGATCCTTTGTCCAATTCTCTGCTTAGAGTCACATAAATGTGAACATTTATTTCCTGGCTTCAGGATTTAAGCTGCTTGATATCAGAGGCCATTCAGCTATTAAGATGGCAATTTCGCTATCTTATTCTGAATTCCTGACACCACCAACTCTACTTTTAAGGAATCCTAATTTTTATGTAGAATTTCAACAATTTCAAATTTTTACAGTGAATAAAGCTACAGAATAATTTAGTTCAAAGTGGAATAAAACCAAATTACAAGTGCATATAAAGTCACTTTTGTTTATCATAGTGCTGCCATACAATCAACAATATTAAGGTCCTTATATTTAAGACATAAGCAATAAATAAGGTGTAAGGGCAAATATAAATTTAAAATAGGAGGCTTAATTAAACCTAAGGGGAGAGATAACCCTACCCTCTTATCCTCAGAACATTTACTTTAGAAAAATTACAGTTATACTTTTCCTCTCTTTCAAATGTGTGTGTGAGTGTGTGCATGCACACACACATATTTTAGGAAAACGATTAGGTTGGGTTGTTGTTGTTGTTGTTTGTCAGCTTTATAACCCAGAACATTTTTCTCAAGAGAATGGAAGCCATTTCTTTGAAATGTGAACATCAAAGAAAATAGCACCCCTATCTCCCAGTTTCTGTGAAAGAGTAGGGGTCTAACTTGGGTGGGTGCCCTGCTCCAAGATGCAAAATTACCTCCTGTCATAAAGACATGAGATATGTTTCTCCTCTGGATAAGGCGATTAGTTAACATTAATGGTCTACACAATGAACTATGTGCATAAAGTGTCAAGCCTCTTAGGGATTAATCAGGTCTACCGTGAAAATATTTACGTAGTAAGTTGCATCTGTTTAGCTATATAAGGGAATGAGATTTCTTTCTGTCTTTGCAATCTTTTAGTGGACTGCCTCTAATATACACCACACTATGGTTCAATGCTTATGCAACAATAAAAGTGTTGTTTTTTTCTTTCCTCTGCTACATTTGTAAGGAGGATTTCTAAGTTGGGAGAAGATTTTGTTTCTAATTTCATTCCTCGACAGGGATCATAACCTAAAAATCTTTTTTACTTAGCTATAAAAAGCTCTGAACTTATTTAAGTAAATACATACATATTAATGGGCTATATCTGACATTCTAGGATATAACAATAATTCGATAATGACTGTAAGCACCAACACCTAGATCCCCCAAATGACCAACTTTCTCTTTGTTAACTCTCCATAAAACGGATCCCTAAGGCATTCGTGCCTGAAAAAGGTCCCATAATATGACACCGAGCAAGAATGACTGTACAAGCAACACTGCTCTAAAAAGGTGGGACCAAAGAAGAGAACCATGGGCAGCACAGGAAGCTTGCTCCTGGCAGCCCAGTCCAAGAGACCACGTAAGTTCATGTTTCCTCTACCATAACATAACCCAATACTTGTGCAGTCATCAGCCGGTCTCTTCATGTTGCCCTTAAGGAACTGGGGCTTGATAAATGGCCATAGTACTGATTCTCTGACAACTACAATTGCTGTAATAAAGTCCTTTTTTGTCTCTGAACCAGGAATCTCCTGTCTTCTAGAGACAGAAGTTAGCATAAAACTGGAGTAAGTTGACGTGTTAGCTTGTAAGTAGGGTAAAGCCTCAAATACTGAATAGTTCTTGACATGCTCTTCTGTTTAATTTTCAGTTAACTCCCAAATTCTGGAAACTAAGGGCAGGTCCAGCCAATATTTCTACAGCTGTACTACTTAACTTTGAAAAATTCTAATCTTTTTTTTCTTCCCACAAATGGCAGCTCAAACACGTATGTCCAATAAATCCAAAGGAACAGAACAGTGGTTCTCAAGCTGAGATCTCAGAACCAACAGTATTAGCAACACTTACAGTATCAGTAACACTTAAAAATGCACATTCCCAGGCCCCAACCAGAACTTAGTGAATCAGAAACTCTGGGAGTAGGCCCAGCAATCTGTGTTTTAGCAAACCCTCCAAGTGATTCTGCAGGAAGCTAAAGACTATGAACAAATGAGGTAGAAGAAAGGTCACCTTTTTTTCTTGATTAGTGATCAGAATAATTGTAGTCATTTAATTGTTGACCACCTATAAAAAACATGAACTAATTCTATTTTCCTCCTCCCCTTAAAAGTGAGATAAGTAACAATGTCTTACATTTCTGCAAATAGCTTATTAAAAGGCATCAGGGCTTCTCGATTTTCATATCTACTTCTGCATTTAATATAGTGCAATTACTTGTTACTTAGGTTGAAGTATATAAAGAAAATCTGGGGGGGGGAGGGGCGGAACAAGATGGCCGAGGAGTAGGAGACCTGGATTTCGTCTGGTCCCAGGAATTCAGCTAGGTAGGGATCAAACCATTCTGAACACCTACAAACTCAACAGGAGAACGAAGAAAATAGCAACAACTCTCTGAACAGAAAAGCGACCACTTTCTGGAAGGTAGGACGTGCGGAGAAGTGAATCCGAGGCGATATTCGGGAGAATAGATGGCGGGGGAGGGGGCCACCGTGGGCCACTTCAGGCAAGTGATAGAGCCGCGGAGCACAAAATCGGACTTTTAGAAGTCTGCTCACTGAGAGACGTCGCTCCGGTGGCTAAGCGGGGGGGGGGGGGGGTGAAACCCTCGCTGGGACAGTGTGGTCTCAGGACCCTCGGAGGTTACAGAAAGACCAGGGGTGCGTGAGTGTGGCAGAGCTCCCAAGTATCGGAGCAGGCTGTGGGCTCTCAGCTCGGGGTTGCCATAAAAGGTGATCCATGGCACAGTCGGGCCACTGCTCCTCCAGCAGGGACCCAACAAGCGGCAGATCCGGGGAGACTCCCCTTCCTCCCCCGGGAGGAGCGGTGCGGGAGCGCACCGCAAGGATCTGCTGGGTTTGGAGACTCCACACGGGGTCGGGTGCCAGAGATAGAAACGCTCGGTCACAGGCCAGGTGAGCACGGAGTGCGGCCGGAGACCGGGGAGACAGGAGTGACTGACTGCTTTTCTCTGGGGGTGCACTGAGGAGTGGCGACCCGAGTTCTGGGCTCCTCTGGGGCGGAGATTGGGAGGCCGCCATTTTCACTCTCATCCTCCAAAGCCGAATGGAAAGCTTGCAGGGAACAAAAGCTCCCGAGAGCAAACCTAAGATTACTTAGCCTGGACCGACAAGGGCGGGACAATTCCGCCTCCAGCAAAGACATTTGGGTCCCACGGCAACAGGCCCCTCCCCCAGAAGATCAGCCCGAACAGCCAGCCAAGACCAAGTTTACCCATCACTGAGAATGGTAGAACTCCAGCGCTACGGGAATACTGCACATAAAATTCATGGCTTTTTTACCATGGTTCTTTAGTCTTTCAAAGTTATTTTTTAACTTTTGTTTTTCTGAATTTTTCTTTTTCCCTTTTTCAACCAACATCTTGTCGATCCCTTTTGTAAAAAATATTTTTTAGGGAGCATCTGGGTGGCTCAAATGGTTCAGCATCTGCCTTTTGCTCAGGTTGTGGTCCCGGGGTCCTGGAATCAAGTCCCTCATTGGGCTCCTGACTCGGCAGGGAGCCTGCTTCTCCCTCTACCTCTCCCCCTGCTCATGTACTCTCTCTGTCTCAAATGAATAAATAAAATCTTAAAAAATATATTTTTTTTTATTTTTCATTTTTAGAGTCATATTCTATCCCTTCATAGTAGTTACCCTTACTTTTGGTATGTATATATAAGTTGTTCTCTCTTTAAACTTTTGAGATACACTTTCTTCTAACAGACCAAAATATACCCTAAATCTCTAGTGTATGGCTTTGTTCTAGTCTCCTGCCTGATCACATTCTCTCCCCTTTTTTTTAAATCCTCTTCTTTCTTTTTTCAACCAACTTTTTATCAATTCCTTTTATAAAATCTTTTATAATTTTCATCTTTACAGTCATATTCTATCCTTTCATCGTATTAACCTTTATTTTTGTACATATATAAGTTTTTCTTTAAAATTTTGGGAGGAACGTTCTTCTAACAGCCCAAAATATGCCCAAAATCTAATGTGTGGCACTGATCTATGCACCAGGCTGATCATATTTGATCAAATTCTGTTTTTTGTTCTGTTTTTATCTTTTTCTTTTTTTTTCTTTTTCTTTTTTCTTTCTTTCCCTTTCTTTTCCCCCAGTTTCAGGTCTTTTCTGATTTCTTTAGTGTATATTTTCTGGGGACATTGTTAACCTGTTAGCATTTTGTTCTCTCACTCATCAATTTTCCTCTGGACAAAATGACAAGACAGAAAAAATCACTGCAACAAAAAGAACAAGAGGCAGTACCGACGGCCAGGGACCTAATCGATACGGACATTAGTATGATGTCGGAACTAGAGTTCAGAATGATGATTTTAAAGATACTAGCTGGGCTTGAAAAAAAATGGAAGTTATTAGAGAAACCCTTTCTGGAGAAATAAAAGAACTAAAATCTAACCAAGTCGAAATCAAAAAGGTTATTAATAAGGTGCAATCAAAAATGGAGGATAACTAACTGCTAGGATAAATGAGGCAGAAGAGAGAATCAGCGATACAGAAGACCAAATGATGGAAAATAAAGAAGCTGAGAAAAAGAGAAATAAACAACTACTGGATCATAAAGGGCAGAATTCAAGAGATAAGCGATACCATAAGATGAAACATTACAATAATTGGGATCCCAGAAGAAGAGAGAGAGGGGCAGAAGGTATATTGGAGCAAATTACAGCACAGAACTTCCCTAATTTGGGGAAGGAAACAGGCATCAAAATCCAGGAGGCACAGAGAACCCCCCCTCAAAATCAATAAAAACAGGTCAACACCCCGACATCTAATAGTAAAACTTACAAGTCTCAGAGACAAAGAGAAAACCCCAAAAGCGGCTTGGGAGAAGAGACATGTAACCTACAATGGCAGAAACTTTAGATTGGCAACAGACCTATCCACAGAGACCTGGCAGGCCAGAAAGGACAGACATGATATATTCAGAGCACTAAATGAGAAAATATGCAGCCAAGAATACTATATCAGCAAGGCTGTCATTGAAAATAGAAAGAGAGATAAAAAGCTTCCAGGACAAACAAAAACTAAAGGAATTTGCAAACACGAAACCAGCCCTACAAGAAATACTGAAAGGGGTCCTCTAAGCAAAGAGAGAACCTAAAAGCAACATAGACCAGAAAGGACACAGACAATCTACAGTAACAGTCACCTTATAGGCAATACAATGGCACTAAATTCATATCATTCAATAGTTACCCTGAATGTAAATGCCCCAATCAAAAGATACAGGCTATCAGATTGCATAAAAAAACAAGACCTATCAATATGCTGTCTGCAAGAGACTCATTTTAGACCCAAAGACACCCCCAGATTGAAAATGAAGGGGTGGAAAACCATTTACCATGCTAATGGACACCAAAAGAAAGCTGGGGTGTCAATCCTTGTATCAGACAAATTAGATTTTAAACCAAAGACTGTAATAAGAGATGAGGAAGGACACTATATCCTACTTAAAGGATCTATCCAACAAGATGATCTAAAAATTGTAAATATCTATGTCCCTATCATGGGAGCAGCCACTTATATAAGCCAATTAATAACAAAAGCGAAGAAACACATTGACAACAATACAATAATAGTGGGGGACTTTAATACCCCTTTCATTGAAATGGACAGATCATCCAAGCAAAAGATCAAGGAAATAAAGACTTTAAATGATACACTGGACCAAATGGACCTCACAGATATATTCAGAACATTCCATCCCAAAGCAACGGAATACACATTCTTCTCTAGAGCCCATGGAACATTCTCCAGAATAGATCACATCCTAGGTCACAAATCAGGTCTCAACCGGTACCAAAAGAATGGGATCATTCCCTGCATATTTTCAGACCACAATGCTTTGAAA
Source organism: Callorhinus ursinus (assembly GCF_003265705.2). Classification (NCBI taxonomy): domain Eukaryota; kingdom Metazoa; phylum Chordata; class Mammalia; order Carnivora; family Otariidae; genus Callorhinus; species Callorhinus ursinus. The sequence goes on along the minus strand of NW_027397074.1, from coordinate 8,574,952 downwards.
CTAGAACTCAATCACAGGAGGAAAGTTGGAAAGAACTCAAATACATGGAGGCTAAAGAGCATCTTACTAAAGAATGAATGGGTCAACCAGGAAATTAAAGAAGAACTAAAAAAATTCATGGAAACCAATGAAAATGAAAACACAACTGTTCAAAATCTTTGGGATACAGCAAAGGCAGTCCTAAGAGGCAATACAAGCCTTTCTCAAGAAACAAGAAAGGTCTCAAATACGCAACCTACCCCTACACCTAAAGTAGCTGGAGAAAGAACAGCAAATAAAACCTAAACCCAGCAGGAGAAGAGAAATAATAAAGATCAGAGCAGAATTCAATGAAATAGAAACCAAAAGAACAGAACAGATCAACGAAACTAGGAGCTGGTTCTCTGAAAGAATTAACAAGATTAATAAACCCCTGGCCAGACTTATCAAAAAGAGAAATGACCCAAATAAACAAAATCATGAATGAAAGAGGAGAGATCACAACCAACACCAAAGAAATACAAACAATTATAAGAACATATTATAAGCAACTATATGCCAGCAAGTTAAATATACTGGAAGAGATGGATGGATTCCTGGAGATGTATCAACTACCAAAACTGAACCAGGAAGAAACAGAAAACCTGAACAGACCTATAACCACTAAGGAAATTGTAGCTGTCATCAACAATCTCCCAACAAACAAGAGCCCAGGGCCAGATGGCTTCCCAGGGGATTTCTACCAAACATTAAAGAAGAATTAATACCCATTCTTCTGAAACTGTTCCAAAAAACAGAAATGGAAGGAAAACTTCCAAACTTGTTTTATGAGGCCACCATTACCTTGATCCCCAAACCAAAGACCTCATCAAAAAGGAGAATTACAGACCAATATCACTGATGAACATGGATGCAAAAATTCTCACCAATACACTAGCCAAGAGGATCCAACAGTACATTAAAAGGATTCTTCACCACGACCAAGTGGGATTTATCCCTGGGCGGCAAGGTTGGTTCAACATCCGCAAATCAATCAACATGATACAATACATTAATAAAAGAAAGAACAAG
>NW_027397074.1:8274264-8568902 GCF_003265705.2 Callorhinus ursinus | reverse complement strand
CTCCAGCAGGGACCCAACAAGCGGCAGATCCGGGGAGACTCCCCTTCCTCCCCCGGGAGGAGCGGTGCGGGAGCGCACCGCAGGGATCTGCTGGGTTTGGAGACTCCACACGGGGTCGGGTGCCAGAGATAGAAACGCTCGGTCACAGGCCAGGTGAGCACGGAGTGCGGCCGGAGACCGGGGAGACAGGAGTGACTGACTGCTTTTCTCTGGGGGTGCACTGAGGAGTGGCGACCCGAGTTCTGGGCTCCTCTGGGGCGGAGATTGGGAGGCCGCCATTTTCACTCTCATCCTCCAAAGCCGAATGGAAAGCTTGCAGGGAACAAAAGCTCCCGAGAGCAAACCTAAGATTACTTAGCCTGGACCGACAAGGGCGGGACAATTCCGCCTCCAGCAAAGACATTTGGGTCCCACGGCAACAGGCCCCTCCCCCAGATCAGCCCGAACAGCCAGCCAAGACCAAGTTTACCCATCACTGAGAATGGTAGAACTCCAGCGCTACGGGAATACTGCACATAAAATTCATGGCTTTTTTACCATGGTTCTTTAGTCTTTCAAAGTTATTTTTTAACTTTTGTTTTTCTGAATTTTTCTTTTTCCCTTTTTCAACCAACATCTTGTCGATCCCTTTTGTAAAAAATATTTTTTAGGGAGCATCTGGGTGGCTCAAATGGTTCAGCATCTGCCTTTTGCTCAGGTTGTGGTCCCGGGGTCCTGGAATCAAGTCCCTCATTGGGCTCCTGACTCGGCAGGGAGCCTGCTTCTCCCTCTACCTCTCCCCCTGCTCATGTACTCTCTCTGTCTCAAATGAATAAATAAAATCTTAAAAAATATATTTTTTTTTATTTTTCATTTTTAGAGTCATATTCTATCCCTTCATAGTAGTTACCCTTACTTTTGGTATGTATATATAAGTTGTTCTCTCTTTAAACTTTTGAGATACACTTTCTTCTAACAGACCAAAATATACCCTAAATCTCTAGTGTATGGCTTTGTTCTAGTCTCCTGCCTGATCACATTCTCTCCCCTTTTTTTTAAATCCTCTTCTTTCTTTTTTCAACCAACTTTTTATCAATTCCTTTTATAAAATCTTTTATAATTTTCATCTTTACAGTCATATTCTATCCTTTCATCGTATTAACCTTTATTTTTGTACATATATAAGTTTTTCTTTAAAATTTTGGGAGGAACGTTCTTCTAACAGCCCAAAATATGCCCAAAATCTAATGTGTGGCACTGATCTATGCACCAGGCTGATCATATTTGATCAAATTCTGTTTTTTGTTCTGTTTTTATCTTTTTCTTTTTTTTTCTTTTTCTTTTTTCTTTCTTTCCCTTTCTTTTCCCCCAGTTTCAGGTCTTTTCTGATTTCTTTAGTGTATATTTTCTGGGGACATTGTTAACCTGTTAGCATTTTGTTCTCTCACTCATCAATTTTCCTCTGGACAAAATGACAAGACAGAAAAAATCACTGCAACAAAAAGAACAAGAGGCAGTACCGACGGCCAGGGACCTAATCGATACGGACATTAGTATGATGTCGGAACTAGAGTTCAGAATGATGATTTTAAAGATACTAGCTGGGCTTGAAAAAAAATGGAAGTTATTAGAGAAACCCTTTCTGGAGAAATAAAAGAACTAAAATCTAACCAAGTCGAAATCAAAAAGGTTATTAATAAGGTGCAATCAAAAATGGAGGATAACTAACTGCTAGGATAAATGAGGCAGAAGAGAGAATCAGCGATACAGAAGACCAAATGATGGAAAATAAAGAAGCTGAGAAAAAGAGAAATAAACAACTACTGGATCATAAAGGGCAGAATTCAAGAGATAAGCGATACCATAAGATGAAACATTACAATAATTGGGATCCCAGAAGAAGAGAGAGAGGGGCAGAAGGTATATTGGAGCAAATTACAGCACAGAACTTCCCTAATTTGGGGAAGGAAACAGGCATCAAAATCCAGGAGGCACAGAGAACCCCCCCTCAAAATCAATAAAAACAGGTCAACACCCCGACATCTAATAGTAAAACTTACAAGTCTCAGAGACAAAGAGAAAACCCCAAAAGCGGCTTGGGAGAAGAGACATGTAACCTACAATGGCAGAAACTTTAGATTGGCAACAGACCTATCCACAGAGACCTGGCAGGCCAGAAAGGACAGACATGATATATTCAGAGCACTAAATGAGAAAATATGCAGCCAAGAATACTATATCAGCAAGGCTGTCATTGAAAATAGAAAGAGAGATAAAAAGCTTCCAGGACAAACAAAAACTAAAGGAATTTGCAAACACGAAACCAGCCCTACAAGAAATACTGAAAGGGGTCCTCTAAGCAAAGAGAGAACCTAAAAGCAACATAGACCAGAAAGGACACAGACAATCTACAGTAACAGTCACCTTATAGGCAATACAATGGCACTAAATTCATATCATTCAATAGTTACCCTGAATGTAAATGCCCCAATCAAAAGATACAGGCTATCAGATTGCATAAAAAAACAAGACCCATCAATATGCTGTCTGCAAGAGACTCATTTTAGACCCAAAGACACCCCCAGATTGAAAATGAAGGGGTGGAAAACCATTTACCATGCTAATGGACACCAAAAGAAAGCTGGGGTGTCAATCCTTGTATCAGACAAATTAGATTTTAAACCAAAGACTGTAATAAGAGATGAGGAAGGACACTATATCCTACTTAAAGGATCTATCCAACAAGATGATCTAAAAATTGTAAATATCTATGTCCCTATCATGGGAGCAGCCACTTATATAAGCCAATTAATAACAAAAGCGAAGAAACACATTGACAACAATACAATAATAGTGGGGGACTTTAATACCCCTTTCATTGAAATGGACAGATCATCCAAGCAAAAGATCAAGGAAATAAAGACTTTAAATGATACACTGGACCAAATGGACCTCACAGATATATTCAGAACATTCCATCCCAAAGCAACGGAATACACATTCTTCTCTAGAGCCCATGGAACATTCTCCAGAATAGATCACATCCTAGGTCACAAATCAGGTCTCAACCGGTACCAAAAGAATGGGATCATTCCCTGCATATTTTCAGACCACAATGCTTTGAAACTAGAACTCAATCACAGGAGGAAAGTTGGAAAGAACTCAAATACATGGAGGCTAAAGAGCATCTTACTAAAGAATGAATGGGTCAACCAGGAAATTAAAGAAGAACTAAAAAAATTCATGGAAACCAATGAAAATGAAAACACAACTGTTCAAAATCTTTGGGATACAGCAAAGGCAGTCCTAAGAGGCAATACAAGCCTTTCTCAAGAAACAAGAAAGGTCTCAAATACGCAACCTACCCCTACACCTAAAGTAGCTGGAGAAAGAACAGCAAATAAAACCTAAACCCAGCAGGAGAAGAGAAATAATAAAGATCAGAGCAGAATTCAATGAAATAGAAACCAAAAGAACAGAACAGATCAACGAAACTAGGAGCTGGTTCTCTGAAAGAATTAACAAGATTAATAAACCCCTGGCCAGACTTATCAAAAAGAGAAATGACCCAAATAAACAAAATCATGAATGAAAGAGGAGAGATCACAACCAACACCAAAGAAATACAAACAATTATAAGAACATATTATAAGCAACTATATGCCAGCAAGTTAAATATACTGGAAGAGATGGATGGATTCCTGGAGATGTATCAACTACCAAAACTGAACCAGGAAGAAACAGAAAACCTGAACAGACCTATAACCACTAAGGAAATTGTAGCTGTCATCAACAATCTCCCAACAAACAGCCCAGGGCCAGATGGCTTCCCAGGGGATTTCTACCAAACATTAAAGAAGAATTAATACCCATTCTTCTGAAACTGTTCCAAAAAACAGAAATGGAAGGAAAACTTCCAAACTTGTTTTATGAGGCCACCATTACCTTGATCCCCAAACCAAAGACCTCATCAAAAAGGAGAATTACAGACCAATATCACTGATGAACATGGATGCAAAAATTCTCACCAATACACTAGCCAATAGGATCCAACAGTACATTAAAAGGATTCTTCACCACGACCAAGTGGGATTTATCCCTGGGCGGCAAGGTTGGTTCAACATCCGCAAATCAATCAACATGATACAATACATTAATAAAAGAAAGAACAAGAAACATATGATCCTCTCAATAGATGCCGAAAAAGAATTTGACAAAGTACAGCATCCTTTCTTGGTCAAAACGCTTCAGAGTATAGGGATAGAGGGTACATACCTCAATATCATAAAAGCCATCTATGAAAAACCTACAGCGAATATCATTCTCAATGGGGAAAAAATGACATCTTTCCCCCTAAGGTCAGGAACACGGCAGGGATGTCCACTATCACCACTGCTATTCAACATAGTATTAGAAGTCCTAGCCACAGCAATCAGACAACAAAAAGAAATCAAAGGTATCCAAATCGGCAAAGAAGAAGTCAAACTCTCACTGTTTGCAGATGATATGATACTTTACGTGGAAAACCCAAAAGACTCCACACCAAAACTGCTAGAACTCATACAGGAATTCAGTAAAGTGGCAGGATATAAAATCAATGCACAGAAATCAGTGGCATTTCTATACACCAACAACAAGAGAGAAGAAAGAGAAATTAAGGAGTCGATCCCATTTACAATTGCACCCAAAACCATAAGATACCTAGGAATAAATTTAACCAAAGAGGCAAAGGATCTGTACTCAGAAAACTATAAAATACTCATGAAAGAAATTGAGGAAGACACAAACAAATGGAAAAACGTTCCATGCTCATGGATTGGAAGAACAAATATTGTGAAGATGTCAATGCTACCTAGAGCAATCTACACATTCAATGCAATCCCCATCAAAATACCATCCACTTTTTTCAAAGAAATGGAACAAATAATCCTAAAATTTGTATGGAACCAGAAGAGACCCCGAATAGCCAGAGGAATGTTGAAAAAGAAAAGCCAAGCTGGCAGCATCACAGTTCCGGACTTCCAGCTCTATTACAAAGCTGTCATCATCAAGACAGTATGGCACTGGCACAAAAACAGACACATAGATCAATGGAACAGAATCGAGAGCCCAGAAATGGACCCTCAACTCTATGGTTAATTAATCTTCGACAAAGCAGGAAAGAATGTCCAGTAGAAAAAAGAGAGTCTCTTCAACAAATGGTGTTGGGAAAATTGGACAGCCACATGCAAAAGAATGAAACTGGACCACTTCCTTACACCACACACAAAAACAGACTCAAAATGGTTGAAAGACCTAAATGTGAGACAGCAGTCCATCAAAATCCTAAAGGAGAACACAGGCAGCAACCTCTTTGACCTCAGCCGCAGCAACTTCTTCCTAGAAACATCGCCTACGGCAAGGGAAGCAAGGGCAAAAATGAACTATTGGGACTTCATCAAGATAAAAAGCTTTTCCACAGCAAAAGAAACAGTCCACAAAACCAAAAGACAACCGACAGAATGGGAGAAGATATTTGCAAATGACATATCAGATAAAGGGCTAGTATCCAAAATTTATAAAGAACTTCTTAAACTCAACACCCAAAGAACAAATGATCCAATCAAGAAATGGGCAGAAGACATGAATAGACATTTTTCCAAAGAAGACATCCAAATGGCCAACAGACACATGAAAAAGTGCTCATCATTGCTCGGCATCAGGGAAATCCAAATCAAAACCTCAATGAGGTATCACCTCACACCAGTCAGAATGGCTAAAATTAATAAGTCAGGAAACGACAGATGTTGGTGGGGATGCGGAGAAAGGGGAACCCTCCTACACTGCTGGTGGGAATGTAAGCTGGTGTAGCCACTCTGGAAAACAGTATGGAGGTTCCTCAAAAAGTTGAAAATAGAGCTACTCTATGACCCAGCAATTGCACTACTAGGTATTTACCCCAAAGATACAAATGTAGGGATCTGAAGGGGTACGTGCACCCTGATGTTTATAGCAGCAATGTCCACAATAGCCAAATTGGGGAAAGAGCCAAGATGTCCACTGACAGATGAATGGATAAAGAAGATGTGGTATATATATACAATGGAATATTATGCAGCCATCAAAAGGAATGAAAGCTTGCCATTTGTAACGTGGATACAACTGGAGAGTGTTATGCTGAGCGAAATAAGTCAATCAGAGAAAGACATGTATCATATGACCTCACTGATATGAGGAATTCTTAATCTCAGGAAACAAACTGAGGGTTGCTGGAGTGGGGGGGGGTGGGGGGGATGGGGGGGCTGGGTGACAGACACTGGGGAGGGTATGTGCTATGGTGAGCACTGTGAATTGTGCAAGAATGTTGAATCACAGATCTGTACCTCTGAAACAAATAATGTTATATGTTTAAAAAAAAGAAGAAGAAGAAGATAGCAGGAGGGGAAGAATGAAGGGGGGGAAATTGGAGGGGGACATGAACCATGAGAGACGATGGACTCTGAAAAACAAACTGCTAGAGGGGAGGTGGTTGGGAAAATGGGTTAGCCTGGTGATGGGTATTAAAGAGGGCACATTCTGCATGGAGCACTGGGTGTTATACGCAAATAATGAATCATGGAACACTACATCAAAAACTAATGATGTATGGTTATTAACATAACGTAATAATAAAAAAAAGTCTCCTGATGAAAAAAATATAATCTATTTTCACATAATTATGTAGTTAGAAAAGGGAAAAGCAATTTAATAGCATTTATAGATAACTGTGGATAGTCTTCTTTGATTCTGTATCAAAATTTGAAATGGATAGCTTAAAGATTGGTTATAATGCATTTCTATGAACTTTTCATACTTTGATACTTTAAAGTTCATTGGTCTATCTTGTACTTGGATGGGTATTTTACCCATGTCTGATTTGGAAATTAGTTCACTAAGCTGTGCAGAACTCAATATGATGTATTTTTAACACAAAATGATACTAACATAGTAAGAATATATATTATCTGTAGTATATGTATTTATTTAATCACCTTTTTAATATTACCTGTAATTTCATCAGAAAAGACTTTAGGTCTTGGGAAGATATCAGACTCTCAGTGCTAGGGATACATTTTTTTAATTTCAAAAAAATTTTTTTGCTTAAAATCTCTAATTTTATTATTGGCAACTAACACTGTTAGCTGTTTTCTTTGAAGTGACAAACTAACTCTGCCAAATCCCGAAGTAGGACTAACCATAATTTCCTTCAAGGATAAGTGGTATTCCAAGAAAAGAGCAACTAGTTCAGTTCACAACTCAATCACACAACTGTTTTTCCTCAAGATAACCAACAGGCTTTGGAACATGGCAGAGTCCCTTAGGTATACTTCATATTTGGTTACACAGCATATTAAAGAACTATGTACCTAACAGTCAAGATTTAATAAAAATGATTTTTTTACAACATCAGCTTTTTTTATCACAAGTGCATACTAGTGAAGACTACAATGACTACTGGTACTATTTAGTGCCATGACCTGACTCAGTAGTTTGACAGATCAGTATTTTGGTACTAGTATTTGGTACTATTAGTATTTGGTACTATCATAACAAACAACACAATAACAAAGGCAAACAACATCTTAGTATTATTATGAAAATGGTCTCTGAGAGAGGAGGGTCCATAGTTCACTCCTAGAAATGCTGATTTAAGGTCTTTCACAGGCACTGGACTATAAGCTATGAAGGAAGAGAGCTTTGCTTTTTGTTTGTTTTTAAGATTTTATTTATGTGAGAGAGTGAGCATTGAGTGGGGGGCGGGGAGGGATAGAGGGAGAGGGAGAAGCCGACTCTGCACTGAGCAGGGAGCCCCTCCCAACACAGGCTCAATCCCAGGAGCCTGAGATCATGACCTGAGCCCAAGTCAGATGCTTAACCAACTGAGACACCCAGGAGCCCCCAGAGCCTGGGTTTTTTTCACCATGATATCCCCAAAGCTTTCTCCTATACCGAGCACATGGCAGGAATGCAATAAACACATTTGCTGTCAGGCAGACAGGAAGGAAATACACCATGAAGAAAGTATGAGAAAATGTAGCAATATTTTCATGAACTGTGGAAAGGGAGAATTCTCTTAGAAGACTGGAAAAAATAAAAGTGTGGTGGGAACTTCTGACTGCCCATTAAAACAGGTTCTCTTCTATTGTAATAGGAGTCCTGGCTGGGAACTTGGCAGCTAAAGACTATATTTTCCATCCTCACTGCTACAGTGCTAGGTATAACATCACCACATTTCCCATCAAAGCATATGATGTGTGCAAAAGGAAAATGCAGCCTTGGATTCTCTCTCCTGGTCCTTCGTATGAGCCAGAAGTTAGAGGTGTCTGTGGTCTTGTTTTAAGTATGTGGATTAAAACAATGCCCACGGGCATTAAGACAATGCTGGGGCAACAAGAAGGCGGAGACTTGGGTCGTTGAATGCACCTCAACACTACTTAACTTTAGATTTGTTACATGGAAGAAATAAGCATCCATCTTCATTAGGCCATGGTCAAATCAGGTTTCTTTGGTACAGAGCTTGAACTTCAGGCTGACAATTTTTTTTGAAGTTGTCTAGGTTTAAATATATAAGCAAATACATAAACATAGAGATATATAAACCAAAGAAACTAAAAATTCCCAAACCTACAAATCACCATAAATGAAGCAGAAAGGCAAAGTACAGAATAGACGAAAATATCAGTAATTAATGAGTATCAAAACATAGATTTAATGCATAATGAATTAACATTAATTGACAAAAAAAAGAGAAAAATTTATAGAGGAAAAACAAACCTGTATTTTTAACCTATATATAAATATATATCCATGAAAAAATACATTAAAAGATGTATATCATTAAATGTTTATATCTTAGGCAATTTTATTCCTCAAATATTTCTGTAATTGCCAAATTTTTATGTTGTACATAATGCTGACTCAAAATTATGCAATGTATTTAGAAAAACTTGGTCATATCTCTCTTGTGATCAAATCTGAATAAAATTATCTTTTTAAATCCCATTTGCTTCAGACCCACATTCCCATATCACTCACTCATGCATATAAATCTCACATTGTAATCACAGCAAATTACTTCTACTACCAAAACTTTCATGATCATCCCTACCTTCCCCTATTTTATCCTAAGTGGAGCCCCTTATCAAAATGGACACTAAAAGTGACCACAACATGTTTAGGCAGGGGAGTATCTGGGGCTGAGCCTTCCCAACCAAGGTACTTCCAATTTTCAGGTACTGTGGAAACTAAGATGACAGACACTGGGTCTACACCCCATGGCCCAATATGGTGGACAGGATGACCACAGCCCTACAGAGACTTGGGTGACAGATTATGAGGCTGCACTTCGAGGCAGCTCAAGCAGGCAGGCTCTCTGCAAGCCATGATTTATAGCATGAGACACTTCAACTGTGATGCCAGGACCACCTATGTAAGAGCCATCATGTTCAAGAGCAGAAGAGGCAGAGCATAGCACATCTAAGACTCTGGCCCTGCTACAATGAGTTGCAGTAAGTCACTCTGCCCTTTCTTCCCACTCACCCCCATGCCAATTAGGCATAATAGCCAGGAGTGGAGGACGGCAAAACATTTTCATCTGAAAACTACATAAATGGACTATTTACTCAGCCATAAAAAAGAATGAAATTTTGCCATTTGCAACATGGATGGACCTAGAGGGTGTTATGCTAAGTGAAATAAGTCACACAGAGAAAGGCTAATACCATTTGATTTCACTTATATGTGAAATCTAAAAAAAAAACAAAAACAAAAAACAACAAAAGAAACAAAAAAACACAAATAGATTCATGAATACAGAGAACAAACTGGTGGTTGCCAGAGGAGAAGTCAGGGGGCAGGCATGGATGAAATACGTGAAGGGGATTAAGAGGTACAAACTTCAAGTTATGAAATGAATAAATCATGGAAATGAAAAGTACAGCATAAGGAATATAGTCAATAATATTGTAGTAACATTGTATGGTGACCACACTTATTGTGGTGAGGATTCAGTAATGTGCAGAATTGCCAATTCAATGTTGTACATTTGAAACTAATATAACACTGTATGTTAATAATAATTCAATTAAAAAATAAATGGGCTGTTTTGGGGCACCTGGGTGGCTCAGTCGTTAAGCGTCTGCCTTCGGCTCAGGTCATGGTCCCAGAGTCCTGGGATTGAGCCCCGCATCGGGCTCCCTGCTCAGCGGGAAGCCTGCTTCTCCCTCTCCCACTCCCCCTGCTTGTGTTCCCTCTCTCGCTGTGTCTCTGTCAAATAAATAAATAAAATCTTAAAAAAAAAAATAAAAAATAAATGGGCTGTTTAAATAATCAGATTGGACTAAGGCTTAAACAACATTGAACATTTTGTAATTTTCCCTACTAATTAGCAGGTAGGGGTTTAGCAGGAGGTAGGCTGATTTTAGGCTAAATTAAAACAGAAATGGTGTGGGCACCTGGGTGGCTCAGATGGTTAAGCGTCTGCCTTCAGCTCAGGTCATGATCCCAGAGTTCTGGGATCAAGGCCCACATTGGGCTCCTGGCTCGGCGGGGAGCCAGCTCCTCCCTCTCCCTCTGCCTCTCCCCCTGCTCATGCTCTCTTTCTCTCACTGTATCTGTGTGTCTCAAATGAATGAATAAAAAAAAAAAATCTTTAAAAAAAATGGTGTGCATTAACTGCTGTAACCCTGTAATGGTTTCTAAGCATATTTAGAAGGAGATATGGATATTATACTTTTCCCTGTCAAACACCCCAAATTTTACCTACTATCACAGCCTACTATGAAGAATTATCAAAAGGGATTTGAATGACCATGTGTTACACACCTGATGTGAACTAAGGTCATTCTCTTACCACTTTAAACATTTCCCTCAAGTAATCCTATGCATATACTACCATTCTATTTTTCTATTTTCACCAACTCAGATTAAATCATTTCTATGTGACACCATGCTTTTGGTGGAATGGGAGAGAACAGAAAAACCCAGAAATAAACCCACAATTATATGGTCAATTAACCTTTGACAAAGGACAAATGACTATACAATGGAAAAAAGACAGTCCCTTCATCAAATGGTGTTGGGAAAACTGGACAGCTACATGCAAAAGAATGAAACTAGACCACTTTCTTTCACCATACACAAAAATAAACTCAAATGGGTTGAAGACCTAAGTGTGAGATGTGAAAACATAAAAATCCTTGAAGAGAGCACAGGCAGTATTCTCTGACCACAGACTGTAGCAACATTTTTCTAGATAGGTCTCTTGAGGCAAGGGAAATAAAAGCAAAAATAAACTATTGGGACTGCATCAAAATAAAAAGTTCCTGCACAGTGAAGAAAACCATCAACAAAACTAAAAGGCAACCTACTGAATGGGAGAAGATATTTGCAAATGACATATCCAAGAAAGGGTTAGTATCCAACAAAATATACAAAGAACTGATACAAGTCAATATCCAAAAAACAAATAATCCAATTAAAAAAGGGCAGAAGACATGGACAGACATTTCTCCAAAGACATCCAGATGGCCAATAGACACGTGAAAAGATGCTCAACATCACTCATCATCAGAGAAATGCAAATCAACACTACAGTGAGATATCTCACACCTGTCAGAATAGCTAAAATCAAAAACACAAGAAACAACAAGTGTTGGTGAGGATGTGGAGAACAAGGAAGCTTTATGTACTGTTGGTGGGAATGCAAACTGGTGCAGCCACTGTGGAAAAGAGTGTGGAGGTCCCCCCCCAAATTTTTAAAAATAAGACTACCCTATGATCCATGGATTACAGTACTAAGTATTCACCCCCCCAAAAAAAAACCTTAATTCAAAGGCATACATACATCCTTATGTTTATTGCAGTATTATTTACAATAACCAAACTATGGACACAGCCCAAGTGTCCATTAATAGATGATGGATAAGAGGTGGTCTTTTGGAATGGAATGGAATACTAGTCAATGGAATATTATTCAGCCACAGAAAAGAATAAAATCTTGCTATTTGCAACATCATGGATAGGCCTAGAGAGTATAATGCTAAGCAAAATAAGTCAGTCAGAGAAAGACAAGTACCATATGACTTCATTCATATGTGGAATTTATGAAAGACACACACACACACACACACACACACACACCAAGAAATAAACTTTTAACCACAAAGAACAAACTGATGGTTACCACAGGGAGGTGGGTGGGGAGTTGGGGGTATAGGAGATGTGAATTAAAGAGTGCATTTATCATGATGAAAAAACAAAATAAACAAAAAAATCATTTCTATGTGACACTATGCTTTTGGCATGTAAACATGGGGCTCAAAGTTTTCCATAAAATTTTTGTTCAGGCAAAGGAAGTAATCTAAACAAGAGAAAGAATGCCACCTCTCTTTCACACAGCGGTCCAAGTGTAAGTAGTTCGGAGCTCACGGTCAGGGTGATAATGTAGGGAACCAAGTGCCTTTTTAGCTTATTGCTGCTCTGCCATCTTCACAACATGGCTTCTGGCTCAGTGTAGCTGTCTGTGATCCCACGTGTACTCAAACCTTAGAGGCAGTGCGAGGGAGACCAAGCAAGGGAAGTGGAGGAAATGCTCTTTCCTTATAAGTGTGTAACCCAAAAAGTGTAACCATCATTTCCACTCAAATCCCCACGAGCAGAACCTAGCCTCCCAGCCTCACTTGGCTCCTTGCTGTGTGGGTGTGTCTAGAAAATAAATACTGAGGGACAGTGGATATTGGGGGATAATCAGAAGTCTCTGCTATACTCCTTAAGTCTCTTCTTTTCTTCCCTTTGTAATCTGTTTATCTTTTAAGAAACTTTTTAAAATTAAGTATTGTGTCAATCAATATATATAAAATAAAACAGTTGGGTTTTTGTTGTCATTGTTTTGGTTTTCCTTCTAAAAACTAAATGAGATGCCTTGGAAAAACCCAATAAAGCAAGCTCATCAAGGCTACTGAATCAAGTAAGTATGAGATACTGTTAAATAGACGGGAAAACATTTTTTAACTCTAGTAGGATTTTTCATTCAGATTCCTTTGCAGGTATCTTTAAATTCTCACTTGAAAGAAACTGGAAATAAAAGGTCTATTTTGGATATGTAAAAAAGACAACTCAACTGTAATGAGTGAAGCATACTCAAAAAAGGCCATAATCCTTCAGTTTTTCACTACGAAGTATGATGTTGTCTGTGGGTTTTTCATACAATCCTACATCAAAAGATTGCTAAATAAAAGTATACTTACATATTTTTAAAAGAAAACATTCAAGGTACGTTTGCATTTTTTTAGGATTTCCCCTTAAGAGGGGTAGTTTTTTTTTTTTTTTTTTAAGATTTTACTTATTTATTTGAGAGACAGTGCACGAGACAGAGAGGGCGCAGGGGTGGGGTAGAGGGAGAGGGAGAAGCAGACTCCCCACTAAGCAGCGAGTCCGAGGAGGGAGAGGGACTGGATCCCAGGGTCATGATCTGAGCCAAAAGCAAACGCTTAACTGAATGAGCCACCCAGGCGCCCCAAGACAGGCAGTTTTTGACAAATTCAAATCCCATCAGTACAAGGGAAACTTCCCCCTGCATATCAACATATTCAAAACTTAATTACCTCAATCTCCCAATTTTTATACTCCTTCAAAACTGCTTTTCTCAAATGTTTAAATTTGTATCTTCAGTGCAAATTTCTTGGCACAGCATTCCAAGGATCTTAGGATTTGAACCCAAATGCCTTTTAGTCTCACCTCTTTCACATGCCTGCAACCACTTTCCAGCCACGTAAATGTTCAAAAGAATCTATCTAATCCACACAACCAGAATTCTAGCATCTTGGTGTCAACAACTATGTTAGGCAATCAAGTCAAAGTTAAGTAAGACAAGGGTATTGATTCTAGGAAGGTGTAACCAGAATGTAAGTAGACAGTTAAGGAAATGAACAATCACAATGTTTTTTTTTCTTTTTAATTTTATTATGTTATGTTAGTCACCATACATCATTAGTTTTTGATGTAGTGATCCATGATTCATTTTTTTTATATAACACCCAGTGCTCCATGCAGTACGTGCCCTCCTTAATACCCATCACCAGGCCAACCCATCCCCCCACTCCCTCCCCTCTAGAACCCTGTTTATTTCTCGGAGTCCATAGTCTCTCATGGTTCGTCTCCCCCTCCAATTCCCACCCCCCCTTCATCTTTCCCTTCCTTCTCCTAATGTCCTCCATGCTGTTCCTTATGTTCCATAAATAAGTGAAACCATATGATAATTGACTTTCTATGCTTGACTTATTTCACTTAGCATAATCTCCTCCAGTCCCATCCATGTTGATGTAAAAGTTGGGTATTCATCCTTTCTGATGGCTGAGTAATATTCCACTGTATATATGGACCACAGTGTTTCTTCTTCCCTATATGAAGTACCCCCTATATGGCAGGCTCAATGCTAGACACTGAGGACAGAGTGAGTGGAAATAAGAGTTGTGGTCCCTGGTCTCATGACGGGGGAGAAATAGGTGCCAGGTAACAATACAGATTGTGTGGTAGGCTTTCCTTACTCAGAGGAAGTGATTAATACATGCAGACAGTTGACTTAAAATATCAACACCTGCTACAAATGTAGCTTAACAAATTAATGTATCTAGTAATTCGCTGGAAGAACTGAATTAATAAAAAGAAAATGACAGTAAAAAGTTACAGAAAAGTCAATACAAAATATGCACAAGTACATATAATTCCAAATATAAGAACTATACCCTATTAGACTTTTCCATTGCTCCGCTAACATCTGAAATACTTTTAACCACTCTTCTAGAAAGGACAGTGATAAGTGGGATTATGTCCAGAGAGGTGGCATACAGGTCTATGAACTGCTTCATTCAAAAGCTGAAGAAGTTAACAGAAAAAAAAACATCAGGGAAAACAGGCTGTTTGATTAATAGCTAGAGAGCCCTCATGTAGAAAGAGAAGTTACATTGTGTGACACTCAAGAAGGCTGAATTAAGATCAATAACAGAAATTACACAGAAGCAAATTTGCCTCAGTAAAATAATAATCTATTAATAATCTGATGCCAGATCTATTAAACAACATCATCTGTCAATGGGACTGTTTTATACACACACACACACACACACACATATATACTATAGTTTTGCTAGAGGTCACTTTACATCAGATATAAATTAAAAAGAAATGGGGCAACTCCACATTTCCCATAGTTAACAACACTCTACTGTCCACTTAGTATTTTGTTAAGAGGATCGATTTCATGTTAGGTACTCCTATCACAATAAAAAGACAGTGGGGGGGAGGGAGGGAAGAAATGGGGCACAAAAGAGCTCTGATTACACTGCTGAAAATCATTAAAATTATTTGTACCATCCTGACTCATGCAGTTGTGTTAACATGTAGATTTCATATCAACAACAACAATAAAAGACTCGGTTGAGTTCATACTTTCTGGCCATACCCAGTTTCTGTACCAGGTCAAAGTTCCACACAGATCAATAAAAGACAAGGCTTCGCTGCTTTTTCTCATCAGCTGTCTCCACCGAATGAGAGTGAATCTAACAATGATTAATGATGGGGCAGCCTTAACCAAAGTTAAGGCTTCATGCCCATGGACACACAGAGATCTCAAGTTTATAAAAAAGAAAATAGGCAAAAGTCCTTGAATAAATATCCAAAAAAATTAATGTTTTACAAGGAAATTGGGAATTATTTTTATTCAAAAATGAGGATAAATAATGCACCAAATCACTGGCTAGGACATGATAAAATAGGTTCACAAGCACTGGCACACTAATCAGAAGGTTTATAAAAGCAGAAAGTCTTCACATGATGAGTTATTTAGAAATGTAATCCAATGAAGTATAAGAGAATATTTGAACTTAACTTGAGAATACTTTAAGTTCTAGTTGAACCAGTTGCTCTAGGACTACAGAACCATAATCAGTGAACTTCTTAAATGTCAAGATTTTCTTTTTTCAAGCTGTTTTTACTAAAGCCATATTACACTTGGTGTATGAGGCACTCATATCAGTGACATATATGATAAAGGGCTAGCATATGATAAAGGGCAAAATCTATAAAGAACTTATCAAACTCAACACCCAAAAAATAAATAATCCATTTAAGAAATGGGCAGAAGACATGAACAGACATTTTCCAAAGAAGACATACAGATGGCCAACAGACACGTGAAAAGTTGCTCTACATCACTCAGCATCAGGGAAATAAAAGTCAAAACCACAATGAGATACCACCTCACACCTGTCAGAATGGCTAAAAATAACTCAGGAAACAAGAGATGTTGGCGAGAATGTAGAGAAAGGGGAACCCTCTTACACTGTTGGTGGGAATGCAGCAAGCTGGTGCAGCCACTCTGGAAAACAGTATGGAGGTTCCTCAAACAGTTAAAAATAGAGCCATCCTATGACCCAGCAATTGCACTACTAGGTATTTATCCAAAGGATACAGGGGCACATGCAGCCCAATGTTCATAGCAGCATTATCAACAACAGCCGAAGTATGGAAAGAGACCAAATGCCCATTGGCTGGTGAATGGATAAAGAAGATGTGGTATGTATGTGTACACACACACACACGTACAATGGAATATTTACTCAGTCATCAAAAAGAATGAAATCATGCCATTTGCAATGATGTAGGGTATATTATGCTCAACAAGTCAGTCAAAGAAAGGCAAATACCATATGACTTCAATCCTATGCAGAATTTAAGAAACAAAA
The DNA here is from genome assembly GCF_003265705.2 of Callorhinus ursinus. Classification (NCBI taxonomy): domain Eukaryota; kingdom Metazoa; phylum Chordata; class Mammalia; order Carnivora; family Otariidae; genus Callorhinus; species Callorhinus ursinus. The sequence goes on along the minus strand of NW_027397074.1, from coordinate 8,552,163 downwards.
CAGATGAACACAGGGAAAGAGAAGGAAAAATAAAATAAGATAAACACAGAGAGGGAGACAAACCATAAGAGACTCTTGACTACAGACAACAAACTGAGGGTTGCTGGAGGGGAGGTGGGCAGGGGGGTGGGTTAAATAGGTGATGGGGATTTAGGAGGGCACTTGTGATGAGCACTGGGTGTCATATGTAAGTGAGGACTCACTAAATTCTACCCCTGAAGCTAATACTATATGTTAACTAACTTGAATTTAAATAAAATCTTGGAAGAAAAAAAAAGATGCACTGAGAACAGTGACGTTAAAAGTGAAAATGTGTATCTCTGAATTAATGAGAGATGAGGTGTCCCCTTGTTTCATCCTCACTGATGGATCTAAATACCAGGTTAGGGCTTCTACTAGGGATTTATTATACTTAAAGTTTGAAGAGTTAATAAACATAAAAAAATACTCAGCATCAATAGTCATCTGGGAAATGCAAATCAAAACCACAGTAAGATGCCACTTCTCACCCACTAGAATGGCTAGAATCGAAGAGTGAGATAGTAACAAGTATTGGGGAGGATGTGCAGAAATCGGAACCCTCATACACTAGTGGTGGGAATGTACGGTGGGGCAGCCACTTTGGAAAATACTCTGACAGTTCTTCAAAACGTTAAAGAATTATCATTTGATCCAACATTTCTACTCCTAAATACATACCCAAGAGAAATGAAACATAAACTCAGGTAAAAATCTGTACTTGAATGTTCATAGCATTATTCTTAACTGCCTTAAGACAGAAACAACCTAAATATCCATCAACTGACGAACATGTAAACAGAATGTGGCATATCCACATATGCAAACAATAGATATTACTCCGCCATAAAAAGAAATGAAGTACTGATAGATGCTAAAACATGGATGAACCTTATAAACAGTATTCTGAGTGAAAGGGGTCAAACACAGAGACCACATATTATAGGATTCCATTTATATGAAATGTTTGGAAATGTCAAATCTGGAGACAAAAGTAGATTAGTGGTTGCTCAGAGTTGGGGTGTTTAAAGGGGAAATGGAAGGTTACTGATAAAGGATATGGGGTTTCTTTTGGGTAACAGAAATGTTCTAAAATTGGCAATGGTAATGGCTATACTACATTGTGAATATACTAAAAATCATTGATTCACACAACACTTTAAATGGGCAAACTGTGTGGCTGATATCTCAATGAAGATGTTTTTAAAAGTTAAAGAAGTTTGGTGAAAATAATAATAGATAGTTTAAGAAAATTTTAAAAACCTGATTACAGATATTCCATTTACTTCCTTCCCATGAAATCATCCCAAAACTTTCAATAACACTTTGCTCCTTGCTCAGTAAGACCAAACCTTTTCTAAATGGAACATTCTTTTTTTTTTTTCATTCCACAACCCCCCCAACCCTCCATTGTGTAGCATTTCTGACAGCAAGAGTTTGCTGAAAGACTCGTGATTTTATCTAAAGCAGAAGTCCAAAGATTTTATACCTAAGCATATAGGTGGTGTCTGATATAAGAAAATGATATATTTCTACTTTAGTATGATTTTAGTACTAGCAAAATAGTCCCTCAGGAGGAAATTTTAGTCTGTAGGTCTGTAGACTTGCAAAAGTCAAAAGCTTTTAAGACAGTCACTTCAAACTCAGTCATTGTAAAGCTTTATTAAAGAGAGCCAGGAGGGTTCCTACAGAAGCAAGTGGCTGGAAATGGTCACCCCAAGTGTGCCAAATGTATGACATAGAATCTTCCTAAAATCGTCATCCATCAATTCACAATTCTTGCTTCCTATTTTTTTTTCTTGCTCCCTATTTTAAATTTGAGAAAAAAATATGCTTTTTAAAATTCTGACAAATAATGAAAATAAAAATAATCAGGGTGGGGCCCCTGGGTGGCTCAGTTGTTAAGCGTCTGCCTTCGGCTCAGGGCATGATCCCAGGCTCCTGGGATCGAGCCCGGCACTGGGCTCCCAGCTCCGCGGGGAGCCTGCTTCTCCCTCTCCCACTCCCCCTGCTTGTGTTCCCTCTCTCGCTGTCTCTCTTTCTGTCAAATAAATAAAAAATAAAATCTTTAAAAATAAAAAAAAAACTAATAATCAGGGACAGCAGCACAGAAAGAGGGTAATGGAAAAAACTGTTATTTAAAATGGATGAGAGGAAACCAATAAACACAGAATAAGGAGAGAACAAGTATCAGTAAAGAAATAAAAAACAAAGCACATGCACTGACGAGAGGAAATCACAAGCTCTGTAAACATAAAAAAAAAAAGAGCCTATCTCAATGATCATCCAAAGAAAGGGACAAAATATTTTCAGCCAAACCAGTTGGTATGGGAGTTTGAGTATGCTCACATACTATTACTGAGACTAGAACTGTTACAACCTTTCAGAAGGCAACAGACAATATATTTTTTAAAACCTTTAAAAATAACCTAAATCCAATTGCTATGATCTTTTCTAGATATTTGTCCTTAAGACATTTATGTATTTTAATAATACAAAAAGAATGTAGTTAACCTAAATGTCCAAGAAGAAGGAGTTTATTAAAGTTATCACAGAACTATATGAATATTTTTATATAAGCATTAAAAATGTGATGATTCTACATGAATCAACATAGAAAAATGTAGGGCGCCTGGGTGGCTCAGTTGGTTAAGTGACTGCCTTCGGCTCAGGTCATGATCCTGGAGTCCCAGGATCGAGTCCCGCATCAGGCTCCCTGCTCGGCAGGGAGTCTGCTTCTCCCTCTGACCCAACTCCCTCTCATGCTCTCTCTCTCTCTCATTCTCTCTAATAAATAAAATCTTAAAAAAAAAAACCATAGAAAAATGTATAGGATACATCATGTGGGAAAAAAAGCAGGCTACAGGGGCACCTGGGTGGCTCAGTTGTTAAGCGTCTGCCTTCGGCTCGGGTCATGATCCCAGTGTCCTGGGATGGAGCCCCACATCGGGCTCCCTGCTTGGCGGGAAGCCTGCTTCTCCCTCTTCCACTACCCCTGTTTGTGTTCCTGCTCTTGCTATCTCTGTCAAATAATAAAATCTTAAAAAAAAAAAAAAAAAAGCAGGCTACAAACATGTGTGAATAGATCAAATATATATATGTACATATATAATCAATCAGTATCTGAAAGGATATACACTAAAATTGTTATCTTTTGAAGCTAAGATTATAAGAGTTTTTCATTTTCTGATTTACATCTTTTGTAAATTATTTTATAATAGTCACATATCTTGCAATAAAATAATAATCTTACAATGGAAAAGAAAACATTGAAACAAAGTCTGAGTATCTGGTGGGCAATAACGAAAGGTAAGAGATAAGAAATATGATGGTTAAGGAGAAAGCCGAAAAAGAGACACAGCTAAAATAATTTCTTAAACACACAAAAATGTGCACGTCTTTAAGAAAATGACCTCATAACAAATTAGAAAAATAAGAATATTTTTAAAATTAAGTAGAGAAAAGTAACATGATAAGGAGATTAAGACATTAAAATGGTAACATCACTAAGACTATAACAACAATTCTGAAATTTAAAAGTTAAAAACCTAGTTAGATATCCACATGCAAAAACATTAAGTTGGACCATTACCTTATACCATATACTAAGATCACCTTAAAATGGATCAAAGGCCTAAATGCAAGGGATAAAACTATATAATTCTTAGAAGAAAACACAGGAAAGCCTTCATGACTTTGTATTTGGCAATGATTTCTTTGATATGACATCAAAATGACAACAGAGGAAAAAAACAGCTTAATAGGATTTCATAAAAATTAAAAACTTGTGCCTCAAAAATACTAAAAGGAAAATGAAAAGACAGACCACAAAATGGAGAAAATGTTTTCAATATACCTAACAAGGGATTAATATGCAGAATATGTGTGTGTGTGTGTGTGTGTGTGTGTGTATCCTACAACTCAATACAAAAAGACAAATAATCCAACTAAAAAATGGATAAAGAACCTGATTAGACATTTCTCCAAAGAAGATATACTAATGGCCAATAAGCACATGAAAAGATGTTCAGCATCCTAATTATTAGGAAAGGCAAAACAAAGCCACACTCGGATATACCTCACACCCATAAGGATGGCTACTATCATAAAAATGAAAAATAACAAATGTTGACAAGGATGTGGAGAAAGCAGAACCCTTGTACTCCACTGGTGGGAATGTGAAATAGTGCAGCCACTACGGAAAACAATCTGGAGGTTTAAAATAAGAAAAACAGAATTTTTTATTTTAAAAAATAAAAATAAAAAATAAAATTACTATGTGATCTAGCAATTCCACGTCTGGGTACATACCCACAAGAATTGAAAACAGTCTTAAAGAGATACCTGTATCTGTACCACCCCCATTCATAGCAGCATTAATCACCACAGCCAAAAGATGGAAAGAATTAAAAGAATTAAAATGTCTATCAATGGACAATGGATAAACAAAATATGGTAAATATGGACAACAGAATATTAGCCTTAAAAAGGAAGGAAATTCTGACACATGCAACATGGATGAACTCTGAAGACATTATGCTAAGTGAAACAAGCCAGACACAAAAGGACAATTACTGTATGATTCCACTTACATGAGAGATACAGAACAAATTCATACAGACAGAAGGTAGAATGAATGGTAGTTGCCAAGGGCTGGGAGGAGGAGGAAATGGGGGGAGTTATTGTTTAACAGGTACAGACTTTCAGTTTGGGAAGATGTAAAAGTTCCAAAGATGGACAGTGATGGTGCTTGAACAACGGTCTGTCTATTCTTTTTCTCTTTAAGAGAGGGAGAGAGGGGAGGGGAGGGGCAGAGGAAAAGAGAGAATCTTAAGCAGGCTCCATGCCCAGCAACAGAGCCTGACACAGGGCTAGATGGATCTCACAACCCTGAGGATCATGACCTGAGCAGAAATCAAAAGTCAGGATGCTTAACCAACTGGGCCATCCAGGCACCCCAACAGTATGACTATTCTTTTTTTTTTTTTTTTTAAGATTTTTTATTTATTTATTTGACAGAGGGAGACAGTGAGAGAGGGAACACAAGCAGGAGGAGTGGGAGAGGGAGAAGCAGGCTTCCCGCTGAGCAGGGAGCCCGATGCGGGGCTCGATCCCAGGATCCTGGGATCATGACCTGAGCCGAAGGCAGACGCTTAACGGCTGAGCCACCCAGGCGCCCCAACAGTATGACTATTCTTAATGCCACTGAACTATATACTTAAAAATGGTTAGAACGGTGAATTTTATGTTATGTACATTTTTATCATAATAGAAAAAATTTGTCAAGTGTGTCTAGTGCTCACGGTGTGGCCTTTGGGGGCTTGTTTCTAATAATTTCACAGTCATCTTAAAATCTAGTAAATTACTGAAAAGAGGCTAAAGAGATAACTAGAAATTTCTAGAGCACCTTTCATATGCATAGATTTATGTTAAGTTTTTGACATAAGGTAGCTCCTAGGGCTTTAAGTTGCTACATGATGTCCTACTGGAGTCAGCACAGGGCAGTGATTCTCAAACAGGACAGTACTGACCCATGGGCAGTGTAACGGAAATTTATGAGAGCATCTTTGGTTTTAAAGAGTGGCTGTGTGCAATATACAGAACAATCCTATCAATGAAACATTGCCCCCTGTGCTGCACAATTTTCAAATGACCCTCTGGACACCCATGTTGGTTAAAAAAACAAAACAAAACAAAACAAAAACACCAGGGTCATAATCTGAGTCTAGAACCCCACTATGCATATAAACACAAGGACTTTTTTTGCATGCCTTAAATATATACCAAATTTTTCCAAGAATGCAACTACTTCACAAATGGAGAGAAGACTTTATCACAACAGTTGAGCACCATTTCTGACAATGACATTCTCAGAGGCACACCTACTGAAGTTTGCATGTAGAGCAAACTACACATGATTCTACATACGGAAAAAGTATTTGAGTTTTATAATGACTTGTAGTTCCAGCTGAGCATCCACATACTGAAAAACATTATAAATTACTTTCTTTTATTTCTCTAATACATTAGTTACATGTTATACTGTTTTTAGTAAGTTATATAGATAGGTTATAATTATCTATACATCTTAACTCAGGACATTACAGGTGACATTAAATCTATTTGCTACAAAATGGATGTATATTGCAGATATTCCACAGAATGTGAAGCAATGAAAGGAAGAACTTTTTTCTCTTCCATCTATCCAGATGCAGCAGTGCTCAGAATCAGGATGAGATGCAGAATGACAGAAGTCATTCTTACATTCACTATAAGGCTGGACAAAGATCAACTCCAAGTTTTGCTCCAACTCCAAGAGGTCTATGAAACTATGAATGGTTCAAAGGTGATTTGGAGTTATGCAACACTACCAGAAAACAACAATCCGTTAATCCACTCACTCCCACTGGTTATCATTTATAATGATTCCACCCACGTCATCAGTTCTCACACCCAACATGATGCCCCAGGTGATAGATACACACCAATGGTGACAAATTTATCATAAAACCTCTATAGAGCACATCAACTTATAAACCTGAAGACTAAAAAGAGCATCTGAAGCCTGCTTGGGGAACTGTAGCAAATCACTTAAGAATCACAGGTACACATTTTTATAGAGCATTATATGTAAAATAAGATCCTTATCATCACCAACCAATGACATTAGGAAGAATGGGAGGAATGAAACTGAATATAAATATGGATTATTTTTATAAATATGTATTATCAGAACTCCCATAGTTTGAAAGCACTAAAATTAAATTATAATATGTAGAGTTAAAGAATATTAGAATGAAAACTCAATGAGTAATCATAAAGCCAATCTAGAATACTAAATTAAATCAATATGCAGATATTTGCAATGGTATTACCTGAGACTCTCCACTTCCAATAGTGCTCTACACAGTCATTTATAGTCAAGCAAATGCAAAATGCATTTCTACTGCTAATCCTATGATTATTGATGTTTAGAACAATTTATCAATCTACTCTGAACAAAGAAAAACAATCTAACAGCAGCCTTTTAAAAAAAAACAATTTTGGAATTTCTGTTGTTCCCAATGAACAGTCTTTCTTTCTGAAAGACTGCATTTCTGTGATCATTCTTGCATCACAATTACTAGTTTCTACCTATGTTCCCCATGTAAGTATGAGAGCTCCCCCAGAGGAAGGACTGATTTTCTCATTCTTAAGTGCTTAGTGCCCAGTATAACGCCTACTAAATGGTGGTAAGCAAACCGTATCTGTTTTTGTTAATGCATAAAAATGGCTACCTTTATAGTTCTGTGTGACAAGCACTAATGCTAAGCATTTTGCATTCATGTTATCATCAATCTTAATAAGCACTATGTTCTATCATAATGGTAAAAATGAGGCTTAATAAAAGTTAAATTGCCCAAGATTACCCCACTTTTAAACAGAGAATCAGGAGCCAAAGATTTCATATTAATTTACCTTCTCTGTCTTTAATTCTCAAAGGAGTAAAATGTAATGAAGGTCAAATGAGGTGACACTGTCCTAATGGTGTAGTAACTGTTACGAGAATATTTTGCATATTTACTTTAATATTTTGATTATATCTATGCTTTATTTCATTCCTAAATAAAAAAAAATTAAGGATGATATTCCTAAATAGCATCTGCTCTTTTGGGATAGATAATATGACAGGCTGAAGAGTAATCTAGTTTTCCAAAAAGTACTATAGGAAGAAATACCTCCAGTTATAGAATAATTTAGCTAAAAGAACTAGTAATGACATATTTGAGGGAGAAAATAAAAATAAATGAATGGCATATTCAATTTCACAACAGACACACACAAAAAATACTCTTGTCAAATCTCCAAAGATAAACTGAAAAAATAAAGTTTGTCACTAAAAACAAGTACCCTGTGCCATTTAAATTAGTGAAATATTACATGAGGTCTTTCTACTTTATATAAATAGTTTTATTTTTATACTGAGAAGAGCACACTAAACTGCACAGTCACTTTTCCATTAGCAGATACATGATGGAATGTTAACAGCACTTTACATGACAGAAAGAAAGAATAAAACTGACTCTAATGCAACAGATCTCTAGATGTGAAGAGAGATTGTGAAAAGACAAAATCACTGAGCCAGAAAGGACTTGTAAAGGTCATCTAGCATCTCTGTGAGTCTCTGGGAGCACAATAAGACTATACCATTCCTGAGAAATGAAAAATCTCTCATTTCTGGAGACTAGGGAGAAAAAAAAATCCACTTCCTCTAAAAAGTCACTCCAGAGATCAACAATATTTAGAATCATAAAATTCCTAATAGCACTCAATATAAATCCCTGAACAGTCCAGCTTCAATCCATTTCCTTTTGTTTGGTCTTTGTGGAATGTGCAAAACAATCGACCATTAACAACACAGTCTCACTGATAAAGTCTTCATCTTTCTCTTTTTGGGGGACAAGTATGTCAGCCTTAGCTTTTTCTCATAGGCTTTATTTTCTAAACTCTTATAAATCCTTTTCTCTGATGCCCCTCCATTACTCTTAAAAGGCCGAATGAAGAAGCAGGTGGTACTCTAATGCTCTGAAAAGTCAATCTGCTATTATTTAGCCATCATTCTTGCTCGTCCAATTGCTGGTACCTTTCTAAAGTCATCAAATGAAGCTATGAAATCATGGAGAATGTCAGAGGAGACAGGAGCAAGAAGGGGTGGGAAAACAAGGTGGAATCAATTTCTGACAATTGTGAAAACAACTCATTAAAAGGTAAATTGTAAGCACTCAGAAAAGTCACTGGCATGAGGAAGTGCGATAGGTTCACTAAAAAAGCCAGCCCTGTTTTGATAAGATTACTGGACAGAGAAAAGAGCATGAGTATACCTGAGACTGAGAGTAACTTAATTTCAGCAAAGCTTTAACAATATGTCCCATAATATACACGTGTTCAATACAAGGATACAGGGCTAGACTTCAATTAGGCCGGTTTGTATCTAGCATCTATTTAAAGAATATTGATTATATATTAATATCAGTGTGTTAATCATGTGCTACAAAATCCATACCTTAATCATGAGGTGGACAATAGAAGGAAAACCTCTATCTGTAAATATCTTAAAATTCAGAAATAAAATTTTCACACATGTTAAAATGGATGTAAGACACAGAAGTTAGATGGCAAATGTCTCATTTCTCAAATGTGTTACTGGTTTGAGCTAAGTAGTTGTATCATGAATTTCAGAAGAACAGAATTAACCTGACAACGGTAAGAGTTTACTAAGCACAGCAGAATGATGAAGAATCTACCCCAAACAGACCATACTGTGAAGACATCTGGAGATCACACAAGGTCTAAATATCTGCTCTTGTTCAAATATACCTTGTTTTACAAACAGGATAGGCCCACGCACAGAAGGGCTACTAGGATGCTAAGGTATCTGGAGGGAGGGGTTATGTGATAAAGATAAATTACAAAGCTAAAATCACTTATCTTAAATAAAAAATTGAGGGGTTCTAGGATAGGGACCATTTTGTACTTCAAACATCTAAACACCTGTTCAGATGCTCTATAAAAGAGAATGGACCCAAACACTACCAGAGGGAAGTGAATACGAGCACTCCAGAGACAGGTGCACCTAGATGTGTCAGTCTCAAGTCAGCTCCGAGTCTCCCTCGAAGCTGTAGTTAGTACTTGGCCACATTCCCTAAAATAAGTCCAGCTTCACAAATTATTTTTTAAAGTTTAACAAAGATTTTGTGGGGAGAGAAGGAATGTGCATCGCAGAAACCTAACAATGTTACCCCCACATATCCAATCTTCCTTCCCCTGCTTCTCTTCACTGAAATTCACCCCAACCCCCTTCCATTCTCTTCTCCCCTGGTGTCTCAACAAGCATCCACCATGCCCAGTCACACCAAATCCTAGTATGTGGATTTGGTGTGACTGGCTGCATAATGACCACTTATTATTTCTCTCCACCAACCTTAAAGAGCTATTCAAAGTATTCATTCAACCCAAGAAGAGTTTCTTTCTAGGTGGACAGATTTCCCTGAACTACTGAAATGACAGTTCCAAGAGCAAAACCTCTTTGAAAACATGAAACTGAAGAGAATTCTAATGATTTTGCTTGTGCATCAACAAAGCCAACTCTGGAAGACGTAGCATAGTTCTCTTCCTGCGATTTATATTAACCTTGGCATGCAGGTGTGTACCCTCTGTTTGAGAGTATCTGTCTCCTGATCTATCTTAGCAGGAGAAGACGGTTTCCTGATCTATAAAATGAGGATACTCATACACACTTCCTCAGCAAGTTGCTGTAGGATTTTAATAAAATACCTTAAAGATCCAGGCAAACTACCTGGCACATTAGCAGACACTTAATGACTATTAATGAAATACACTGATATTTTTACAGATTCCTTAGGAGGATGCCTGGCAAATAGTAAGCACTGTACAAGTTCCTGTTAATAAAACAATTGAGCACCTTTCCAGTGACTTCCAATCATACTATACAATTCCACGGTCTACTAGAAATGTTGCAGGAATAATTTCAGCTTTCTGGTAAAGAGGACAAATGAAGTAAGGGACGACAAAATCTCTCTGGACTACACTTCCTATCATTCTATGATTCAATGTACTTTGTGTTTTTGTTTTTGTTTTTTTTTTAAAGATTGTATTTAGTTATTTGACAGACAGAGACACAGAGAGAAAGGGAACACAAGCAGGGGGAGTGGAAGCGGGAGAAGCAGGCTTCCCGTGGAGCAGGGAGCCCGATGCGGGGCTTATAGAGCCATATAATGCACTTCTGAAAACATATGACACTTGAAATTCTTTCTTGTTGACACAAACATAATTAAGGAGTGGAAAATTTCACTAGCATGCCAGTGATAAACAGTTGACATTCTTAAACTCTCATTCTCTAAATCAATGTCTTCCAAAAGATTTCTCTTTAATCACCAAAGCCATACTCAATTAACTTCTCAAATGCTTCTCAAAACAACATGCTGCTGCTGATTTAAGATCTAATTTCCTTCTCAGCATAAAATAATCTCCAACTACATTTATGCACGCCTTCATAATGTAGCCAGCCAGTTTCTCCAATGCTCCTATACCTGCAAAACAATACCTAACAGGGCTGAGAGAATCAAATGAGGTAATAATGTAACAGTACTTCATAAAGTACCAAGTACTATATATGAATGAGCTTCTCACAAACCGTAACCTTGGAATACTAATATTATGAAGAATGCCAAGAAGTGTTCTGTGAATACCAGGCTACACAGTATAGTGTGTACCTTCTTTTTGAGAATTCACAATGCACACTAGCATATTAAAGATTCAAGTGTCCTACAGTAAAAAGTCTGTCAACTTTAACTTCTTAGATGTGGGAAGCCAATTTACCTGATTTATGGAAATCCCGAGTTTTGGAGAAAAGTGTTTGGAAGATACTATGCCATACGACATCAACTATTATGTTAGCTAGCAAAGCATTTTTTTTTGAAAAATAATATTACTAAATGGAAAGACTATTAAAAATGTACTTCCTGCCTTTCTTAGGAAATACTTAAAGTATTTTACCAAAATATTCTCTTTAATAGATTTTCACACTGCTCTCACGAATATAACGTACCATAACAATTCAAGGTAATATTCTTCTTCTTAAAAGTTCTAACTGGTAAAATCACTCCAGATAACACACTGGCAAATAACTTGAAATGAAGCCTTTGATCTTCAAATGAATGTCACAGCATAAAAATCTCTGAAGGCCTCAACCAAAAGGGGCTGCAAACTGACCAATTTCCAAACTCTGACTTCTACTGAGTTTCCCCTAGACACTTAATTACTCCATGATGGGAATACCAGAATATATCCTTCTTACATGAGAACCACCTTCCTAGAATATAAAGTTGAGCACAGATCTTATAGAATAACAGATTTTTTAAAACAAATTAAAGTTCTTAAGATACCTGGTTCGTTCCTGCCATTTTTCTTAATAACTAAATTGAGGTTCAGAGAACTACAGAGAAACGGGGCTCCCTGCGCTCCTGTGTTTTAATCTACACTCTGCTGTCATATGCTCATATCACGTGCAAACAGTTCTAATGTTACCCCACATATTTTCAAGGAAAAATGTCTGCAGTGAGCTAACCTAAAAGAGAGGCTACCTATACTGTGCAAAAGTCACTTGCGGAGTAATGGTGGAATCATTTAAAAGAGAGACTGTCCAGTTCCCTAGAGGCTTGCCGGGAACCAATATGCAACAGAGCTGTCTCCAAGCAGAGATCTATGAGACAAAGTAAGGGGCGGGGGATTTGTTTACTGATGGTTAATGAGTGATCCAACCAACTCAGGGAGGTCAACATTAACTAGCAGGTAATGAGCATCTAGCATGTGCCCAGCCCTTGACACATGTCTAATCCTCATTACAATCCCTATGAGACAGATGTTTTCTGCCAATTTCACAGATGAGGAGATTGAGTTCCCCAGAAATTTAGAAATGTGCCATGGTCACCCCACCAGTTAAAGTGCTGAAGTGGAGATTCAAACTGAATTCTGCCTATTCGAAGACTGGAATATTTTAGTATAGAAAACTGAAATGGAGAGAATCTACCTGGATATAACCACAAATAAAGATTCTTGGCCATCCAAACAGAAAACAAAGATATTTTAAAATACCAACAGTTTGCTGAAAACAAAAACAATAAATAGAAATGTCTCAAGTGTCTGTGATGAACCACCCACTGAGCATTTTACTTGAACTTGAGCTGTGGTCATCTAGGATTTAGGCTTTTCGAGACACTACAAGACACTATATCAAAAGAAATAGAGGAGTGAGGAGGAATCAAGTCTCACAGTCTGGCTCAAAAACAAAGGAGACCAGACCCAGAGCTATGGTTCTTAGCACAGTGTCACTCGGCCAAGTCCATCTGGATTTGCGCCAGAATAGGGCACAAGGGCACTGAAATAAACAAGTAAAACCTAAAAAGAACTGTTTCATAAATGTGTCTGTGGGACTGTGAGAGCACAAGGCACCAGCAGCTGTGGCCCAGGACAGTACTCTCAACCTGACTCACCAAGAGACTTGGTGAGGCCCCAACACAGACACAGCACACTCAAGCCTGGGCACCAAGAGTCCCAGCACGTGTGGGTTGGGTAGTGAGCAGTGGCAGGAGCTAGGCCACCTCCGAACTCAACAGCTTGAGAAGACCTCCCCACGATGAGTCATGCCAAGAGCAGAAGAAAAGGACAGAGTCCATGCGGAAGCCAAGAGCAAAGGCACGGCTCAAAAAGTCTCCCTGGCAAATCCCAGGATGGATTGGGAAGAATGTGAAAGGGATGGATTTCTGAGGCTGGCAAGATTAGCTTGGTGCCTGTTGAGAAAAGAGGCTTCACCACTGGCAATGCGTCCTTATTTTTAAAGGTCACTCTTTGGAAAAAGAAAAATTTAGTATCTAGAAACACTGTTAAATATTTGACTGATTAACCATACAAACCCCTCATTAAGAGTTTTAGAATTAGAAAGAAATGATTTCAGAAGTTCTCCTTTAGGATAAGTGTTTTTTGTTTTTGTTTTTTTGGTGATTTCAGCAGGTGCATAAAATTTACTCAAAAAGTTTAACAATCGAGGTTCACCGTACAACTTGAGAGTTTCTCTTCAGGGGATTCTCTATGTTTTCAACTTTCAACTGAAATAAACAGCTCTTTCAGTTTTGAGTAAGGGGAAAGTGCCACAGCGTGTGGTTATTCAAATGTTTGATACCTTAAAAGAAATTTCAATTTGATTAATTCTCAAGAAGTTTACTTGCTTTGCCATTCACCCACTAACCCTTATAATCTATGATAATTTCATTTAAGAATTTGAGATGGAGGGGCGCCTGGGTGGCTCAGATGGTTAAGCATCTGCCTTTGGCTCAGGTCATGATCCCAGGGTCCTGGGATCGAGCCCCGCATCGGGCTCCCTGCTCCGCAGGAAGCCTGCTTCTCCCTCTCCCGCTCCCTCTGCTTGTGTTCCCTCTTTCGCTGTGTCTCTCTCTGTCAAATAAATAAATAAAATCTTTAAAAAAAAAAAAAAAAGAATTTGAGATGGACAGGGCGCCTGGGTGGCTCAGATGGTTAAGCGTCTGCCTGCGGCTCAGGTCATGATCCCAGGGTCCTGGGATCGAGTCCCGCATCGGGCTCCCTGCTCAGCGGGGAGCCTGCTTCTCCCTCTGCTTCTCTCTCTTTCTCTCTCTCTCTGTCTCTCATGAATAAATAAAATCTTTAAAAAAAAAGAAAAAAAAAGAATTTGAGATGGACATACATGGCTGTGGAAATATGAAAACAATGTATATTTGATTTTCTAAAATGGCCATGGATTTAATAGACTTCTAGAAAGCCAAATTAGATACTATGCTCAGGTTATCCATTCAATTTCCCCCTAAAATAAGATAGTTGAGTTTTCACAAAAGTATTAAGAAGCAATTCTTGGATAAACATATAATCCCTGAGGAGTGATATTAATCAGCAAAAAAGGGGGGGGAGATAATAGCACTGAATGAAGGCTCACTGATCATGTACTATAAGAAGGAACCTTAGAATTTTAATGCTTTTCAGGGCCTCAAAGGTAATTTAGATAGAGAGTTTTCAATCTTTATTTAAATATAAACCTTTTTCTTCTAATGTGGACTTCCACTGAAGTCCAATTTCCTATTTCCCCCTGGTTGGATCCATTCAAACCACAATGGTCTCCTCACTATTCCTAAATATACCCGGAATATTTCCAAAGTAGGGCCTTTGCACTTGCTGTTTCTAATCCTTGGAAGTTTTATCCCAGTTATTAGTGTAATTTACTCCATCATCTCTTTTAAGGTATTTGCTCAAATGTTACCTTCTCACTGAAGGATTCCATGAACAACTATTTAAAATTTCAACTCCCAGCCTCAATACTCATCTGCAATTCCTGCTTCGTTTTTCTCCATAGAATCTAACACCATATAACATAATATATACTTAACTTATATATCTTGTTTATTGTCAGTCTTTTTTCTACCCTTTCTCAGCTTATTTTTTTTTTACCCATTCTTTTTTTTTAATTCAGTTTAAACTTAATTAAAAAAAAAAGGTCATCCATTTCTCTTCCCTCCCCACGCTGACAACCACCAATCTGTTGTATTTATGAGCTTGGTGGGTTGGTTAGTTGGTTGACTGATTTTTAGATTCTACATGTAAGAGAACACATGGTATTTGTCTTTTTCTGACTTATCTCACCTAAGCATAATGCCCTCAAAGTCCACCCATGTTGTCCAAATGGCAAGATTTCAATTTTTTTATGGATTAACAATATTCTAGTGTGTCTTTATATCATAGTACTCTTTATCCATTCATCCACTGATGGACACTTAAGTTGTTTCCATACCTTGGCTACTGTAAATAATGCTGCAGTTAACATTGGGGTGTGCATATATGTCTCAGAGTCAATGTTTTCATTTTATTTGGATAAATACCCAAAAGTGGAATCGCTGGATCGATCACCTAGTAGTTCTATTTTTAATTTTTGAGGAACCTCCATACTACGTTCTGTAGTGGCTGCACCAATTTACATCCCTACCAACAATGCACAAGGGTTCCCTTTTCTCCACACCCTTGCCAACAGCTGTTAATTCTACTCTTTTTGATACTAGCCATTCTAAATAGTGTGAGGTGATATCTTGTGGTTGTGATTTGTATTTTCCTAATGATTAGTAAGCACAGCGTCTTTTCAAGCACTGTTGATCATCTGTATATCTTCTTTGGGAAAATGTCTATTTAGATCCTTTGACCATTTTTTAGTCAGACTGTTTGCTGTTATTGAATTGTAGGAGTTCCTTACCTATTTTGGATACCAGCACTTTATTAGATATTTGGTTCGCATGTATTTTCTCCCATTTGGTAAGCTGCCTTTTCATTCTTTTCAATGTTTTCCTTTGCTGTGCAGAAGCTTTTTAGTTTGATGTAGTCTCATTTGTTTATTTTTGCTTTTGGTGTCAGAGTCAAACAATTATAACCTAAGTTTTCTTTGAGGAGTTTTATGGTTTCCAGTCTAATGTTCAAGTCTTTAATCCTTTTTTTTTCCCCCAGAGAGCGCACATGTGCTCGTGTGCAAGTGGGGTGGGGGTACAGAGGGAGAGAGAGAATCTTAAGCATGCAGCCCAACATGGGGCTCAATCTCACGACCCTGAGATCATGATCTGAGCCAAAGCCAAGAGCCAGACAGACAGTGAATGGACTAAGCTACCCAGGCACCCCATTTTGAAATAATGTTTATGTATAGTTTAAGACAGTGGTCCAGGTTCCTCCTTTTGCATGTAGCTGTCCAATATTCCCAATACCATTTACTGAAGAGACTGGCCTTTTTCCACTGTGTATTTTCAGCTCCTTTATCATAAATTAGTCAATCATGTATGTGTGGGTTTATTTCTGAGCGCTCTATTCTGTTCCATTTATTTATGTGTCTGTTTTTATACCAATACTACACTGTTTTGATAACTACTGCTTTGTAACATAGTTGGAAATCAGAGAGCCTGATATCCCTAGCTTTTTCTTTTTTAACACTGCTGTGGCTATTTGGTGTCTTCTGTGCTTCCATATATATTTTAGGATTATTTTTTCTAGTTTTGTGAAAAATGCCATTGGGATTTTGATAGGGATGGCACTGAATCTGTAGACTGCTTTGGGTAGTATGGACATTTTAACAATCTTAATTCTGACAATCCATGAGGAAAGTGTCTTCTTCAATTTGTTTCATTAATGTCTGATAGTTTTCAATATACAAGCCTTTCACTTCCTTGGTTAAAGTTATTCCTAGCTATTTTATTCTTTTTGATGCAATTGTAAATGGGAATTTTTTTATTAATCTACTTTTCTGATAGTTCATTATTAGTGTATAGAAAAGCAACAGATTTTGTAAGTTGATTTTCTGCCCTGTAACTTTACTGAATTTGCTTATTAGTTATAACAATTACATACTGGAGTCTCTAGAATTTTCTATATATAATAATCATGTCACCTGTAAATAGTGAGTTTTACTTCTTCCTTTCCAATTTGATGCCTTTTATTTCTTTTTCTTGCCTAACTGCTCTGGCTACGACCTCCAAGACTATGCTGAATAAAAGTGGGAAGGATGGGCATCTTTGTCTTATTTGTGAATTTAGAAAAAAGCTTTTGGCTTTTCACCATAGTGTATGATGTTAGTTCCATATATGGCCTTTATTATGTTGAGGTGGAGTAAGTGTACTTACAATGTGTACTTGGGGACTTATTTCAGCTTACAAAGGATACTTTAAATCCCTCACTCACCACTAGACCCAAGGTATAGGAACCTTCTCTTTTCTTGTTTTCTTTCACTTCTTACAACAGGATACATGGCACACAATAAGCACACAGTATATGCTTACAGACTACAACATACGCATTTAAGACAGGGGAAAAGTGGGAGAATTATGCAAATGAACATGGCATTCTCTAAGCCCTGCTCCAACAGTTCTTTGTTAAAAGATGACTAAGGATAAGCTTCAACAGACTTGCCTGCTCATACATACATTAGCTTTCTAATAGTCTACTCAGTGACAGTGAACTTTTTTTTCTTAAACATCTAACTACATAACTCTGTTATCATTCTTTCTGGAATGCCATTGCTACTTAAAATTTCAAAACCTCAATTATAATCACTGATCTTTAATAATAAAGACACCAGCCTACTCACTGACTTTGACACCTTAACGCTTCTAAGAGTGCAAAGTCTTAAAAACTAGACTACATAAATTATATTTGAAGAAGTTAAGTACATAGTTTTTGTTTAACCTTGACGAAATCATGTGATTTCAAAATAAAAACAAATACTCCTAACAACCAAATTCTGAAATCACTAAAAACCTTTATTGTAGACTTAGCACACACACACACACACCCCAAAAATTCATTTTTACACTTTATATAAGTCTGATAGAAAGAGAGAATTGGGGGCGCCTGGGTGGCTCAGTCGTTAAGCGTCTGCCTTCAGCTCAGGTCATGATCCCGGGGTCCTGGGATCGAGCCCGGCATCGGGCTCCCTGCTCCACAAGAAGCCTGCTTCTCCCTCTCCCACTCCCCCTGCTTGTGTTCCCTCTCTTGCTGTGTCTCTTTGTCAAATAAATAAAATCATTAAAAAAAAGAAAAAGAAATGTAGAATTGGAAATTATTTAAATTGGCAATACTATCTAAGAAAATTTTGTTTCCTCTTCTATGTAAGAAAAAAACAATTCAGTCATGAAGAAAATATCCAAAAAGCAAAATAATTTATGTGTTTGATTAACAGCAGCTCTGAATGGTTTGTTCTTATTCATGGCAGGAGACTCAAAGCATTAAATTTTCTTTTTACCAAGCTCAATAATTCAAAAGTTTCATAAGCCTACTTACTGAGTCAATAATTTTGAAAAATTTCTGTACTTTGGTTAGAAATACAACATTTATCCATATAAAAATGAATTCTCAAAAGCAGACTAAAAGAGAATAAAAAATAACTGACCTATTTATTTTCATAATATGTAATAGGTATTTTTGCTGCAGTAATATTTCTAAAGATGAATCTATATCTTATAAAAATAACCTACTTTAAAAAATATTGTATTTGTAGCTTATTAATAAACTGTAAATCCAAGTCTTTCACAATTAGACCCCAGAAATAATTCTGGTACACAGCCCAGAAAGCTATTCCTGAGGTCAAAGCTCTAGTTACAATAATTGAAATCTTTCTAAGTTCTTGCAACTGAGAGAAAATACCAATTTCAAAAGATATTTTATAGTTTTCTCTCAAATGTAAAATATACCCATCATTTGCTTTAGTATAAAGAAAACCACCCTAAACAATTATGTAACAATTGAACTTTGTTACTTGTTAACCATAAACCTAAATAAAGTTACTCTAGTAAATAATATAAATTATGGTAGAAATTTCTTTATCTAAAAAGTACCCAAATAAAAAATGAAAGCTCCAGATAATTTCAGTATAGAAGTTAACATACACACTAGAGTTCACAGAATCAGGTTCTATCACCCCATCCCTGCCACTCTTTCCAGGGCAAATACCCAAGACTTTGGAAAAGATTAAAGCTTTATTTCTAAAAGTCCATGTGCAGTGAGTTCAATCCTACCTTACCATAACTGTACTAAACCCAAAATTTGACATTTTCAGAGGGGCTTAAAAACACACACTTAAAACATTTACAATCTAGAACTCAAACACAAGACACTATAATCATAAAAATAACAAAATAAAGGTGCGCCTCTTTATTGCTCTTTAAAAAAAATCAGTTTAGTGAGTATATAAACCTGATTTCCATAAAGCTTACGTAAGTTGGCTGCATGAAATATTTCTAGGAATTGCAGTGTAGGAAACAGAGTAGATGTCACAAAAGATTAAGAAAACTAGACAATTTTCTAAATGCAAGGAAAAAAAAGTATTATATTCAGTTCACAATTTTTTTTTTCCTCTCCTTCTTGCCCAAGGCACAAAAGACAGATCTGCTTTTTTGTATTTTCTGAAGCACCCAGGGCCCTGTTTAAGGATGGTAAGGCCATTAACTAATACGACCCCTCAAAATAAGCTGACCAGAAGCACTCCTTTGTATATTTGTATTTTAGTATTTTGGATGAAACAAGCTGTCTATCCCAAGCACTCTTGAGTTGTTTATTAATCATCTCTTTTTCTTCAATTGTATCAGACCAAAAATACCTCCAATATATCCCTGGTTAACCTGTAGGAAGGGAAATGGTCTTAACTTCAATTTGATAATCAGACCTATCAGTGTTCAAATATACTTCCAAAGTTATTAGAAAGATACTGTACAAGCATTAACTACAGCTTCCCATTTTTTAAGATACACATATTATAATCAAAACCTTAAACCAGGGATGTAAAACTATGTATTATGCCTTTATCAAAGAAAAAAAAAGGATGCCAAATTAAAAAGAATACTTGGATTCTTTTTGAAGAGTACATCAGACATGACAAACTTGATTAATTTAATCGGCCCTCTTAAGAGTCTCTGTTATCATCATGCTGTGGCCAGCTTGTGAATGATAGGGATATTTTTACTTTGTGGCATAGTCTGAAAAAATTAACATTTCAGCTACTTTGGTTAATGGGGAAGTCATTGACATAGAAGAAAGTATTTCTAAAATATAATAATCCACATTCATTCTTTGCTAAATATAGTTTTTAAGTATAATTAACTCTTTCTTCAAAGATTCAGGATATTTAATTATACCTGTATTTCTAAAATATATATATATTTCATTTTTCATTTGAAATATTTCAGCCCTAGATAAAAAGATATAAAAGATGAGACTGAATCTGTACTAATCTCAGACTATATCCTAAACTTGGTTTCTCACATTTTTAAAAAACAAAACACTGACACTATTTAAATGTACAGGTAGGAGTTATTCTCCCCTTTAAAAAATCCAGTTAAAACACCTGATTATGTATATCAGTTAATACTGGTGTTTTAAGTTATAGTGATTAATTCTTTCAACATAAGATATAACTGTAATTTATTCAACCAACATTTACTGAATGTCCACTCTTTACCAGACTCTGTCCCCCTAATGGAGGGAAAATACCCTTTAATTTCTCAAAAGCAAAAGTCCACTTAATATAAGACGAGGATAGAAGTTTACTTTAGATCTAAGAAAGTACTTGACAAGCAATATACCAAGAGGGTTAAGAACCTGGAATTTGATGAGACAGACAAGACCTAGCCTGGCCACTTACTAGTTGTACAACCTTGGGCAAATTACATATCTATCTAAGCCTCAATTTTGATTTCCTACTTTGCAACATGAGATTAATATTACCTACCCCAGTTCTAAAAAATTGAAGAAACAGGGTCCATGAAAAAGAAATGAGAGGCAAAGAAAGGAGAATGAAGAACATAAATACAAAAGTAGAGAAATCAACTCAATATAAACATATCAACCGAATATTGTTTGTGCACTTTAACAGCTGAAGGGCTGAATAGTAAACAGCTCTGAACTTAAAATTCAAGTGCCTCTCCTTGTAAGTTCAAAGCCCACCCCCAGCATTTATTCTCCCCATAACTAAGGTTTCCTTTTGCTTTATTTTGCCACTAAACTCCTTGAGGGCAGGACCCATGTTTGATGCTTGTTTGGCTCCACACACTTGACAGAGCCCACAGCTGACAGTAGCTAATTAAAGATTTAGTGAATGATATCTGCATTAAGGTCCCCATTATCCTCATGTATAAAATCAGGCTACATGGTAGGAACACCACCGAGCCTTATTATTCATGATACTCACAGATGATTCCTCAATGAGGCATTTATTCCAATGAAGGTGGGAGCATCACAGGAATGAGGGTTTTACAATAGCTCAATTATAGAAAGTGGAGGAGAGAACTGAGACATCTTGCAGCATTTGGTAGTACAGGCATGCCAAATGCAAAAAGTAGTCTCTACCGGATTCATATCGCAATCGGCACAGAACAAACAAGTAATGTTCCTAAGAACTGTTTAATTTGTAAACTTGTAATTTTTTTGGCTTTATGACTGCTTAGAAGTTAGAAACATGTGATTTTTACACCTAGTTATGTGTTGCATAATTGTATAAAGTGATGTCACAATGTATGTAGACCAATATTAGGAACCTGTAAGAACTGTTTCCTCTTTATTAAAGACATAGATATTATTCAATTTTGACAAACATTGTCCCAAACTCAGCTCTTAAACACACATGGGCAGGACTGGAAACTGGTAAGGATGGAAAGGTATTCCTAGAAAGAAGAACAGCATGAGCAAGGGTATCAAAGATGAGAAAGCACAGGAGGTCCTCAGAGACTGCCAAGGGATAGTCATGGGAAATATGAAAAGGCAGGGTGGAAGCCAAACCACAGAAGCTCTTGAATACCATACTAATAAACAGGGTGATATTCTGTAAATAACCGGAGCTATTAAAGACTTCTGAGAAATTACTGATAAGATCAAAGCTGTCATTTATGAGGACTAATTTAGAATGGAGGGCAGAAAGTGTGTAGGTAGGAAGACCAGGTGGGAGGGTATTACAGCAGATTAATTCATGTGAAAAAATGGGAGGAGGAGGAAGATGGACAAGGCAATGGAAATGAGAGTAAACAAGGCTTGGGAAATAACCAGATGTGGGAGCACAGAAAACGAAGATGCCAAAACTGCGATGAATTAGCCTATAATAACAAAACTTCTGTTTACTTATGAAATATTCCAGTCATACAAAAGTATCCAGAAAATAAGAGAACAAACATCTGGGCCTCAGAAGATGAAAGCATTACAGCACCCTAGACACCTCTCCCTCATCTACTTCCCTTTCTCCCTTCCTTAAAATAACGAGCACTCTGATTTTGATGGTTAGCCTCACCAGGCACTTTCTTAGACTTCCTTATATAGTCTACCTATAAACATATGATACAGTTTTTAAGATTTTTTAACTTTATATGAATGGGTCATAGAGCCTATCATTTTGCAAACTGCATATTTAACATTGCCACTGAGATTTATCACACTGTTTCCTTTCTCTGTACAGTATTTCATTTGTATAGACAATTTCATTTTTAAGATATACTCTATTCATTCTTTCGCATTTAGTCACACCTGATGATGAATAATTTAGGTATTTCAAATTTTGCTCTTACTAGCAATATCGCAGGGAACATTTTTCTCACTACAGCTACTATACTTTCTCTGGAGTCTGTACCTGGGAGTGGGATTACTACCTCCAAGGGATGTGTATCTTTACCCAACATGCTTCTAGCAACTGATGTTCCCACCCAAAAGGATATTAAAGTTGTCCAGCTCAGCATTTGGTGTTGTCTGATTCTGAGAAGCATGAAATGATAACTCATTTTAATGTGCATTTCCATCATAATAGGTGGTACATAGCATGCTTTTTGCCCCACTTTGTTCATGGTGCACACGTCATCAATGTTAACAGGAATGAATTAATCCATTTTGTCTACTACAATTTGCACTTGTTCCTTGTTGTTTAAGAAAGTCTTCTCTACTGCTGAGAAAGTTCTCGGGTTGTATATTCTGAAGGCATATATAATTAAATTAATACCAAAAAAACATTTGTCAAAAATCACTCAAGGCACAGTTACTGACCCAACACCTTAAGCAACTCTAAACCTTCTTACTGAACTTGAGATAAAACAAGCAATGTACGTCCAAAAGCAACAAAATCAAGAAGCACACAACGGGAAATCATATGCAACAAGTATGCAAAGTATTAAAGGGTAAGTTCTGATGAATCTCAAAATGGACAAGACTCACTTCTTTAGAACAGACTGTCCTTCCACCACCCCTTCGCAAATTAGACTGCAGATTAAAGTAACAATGTGAAGCCGTTTTTACTCATCAGTTTAGTACAGACAATTACAAGAACCCTCAATGCTAATGAAGGTGAGGTGAAACAGCTGTCTCACATGCCACCTGCAGGGGTGGGACCCAGAATACACGGGGAAAGCAATCTAGTTGTACACATCATCAGTCTTAAAACAGTTCAAACTTTGTAACCCAATAATTTAAGGAAATAATCAGGAATACAGGCAATGACAGACACATAAAATGCAGTCCTCATGGCAGAATATGATTATAAAACTGAAAGATCTCAATTTTCAACATTAGTGTGATTCAATAAATTATGCAGATCTAGAAGATGGATTAGTGTAGGCACTAAACTTGAGATATATTTGGAAATATTTAATGGTAGGTAGATACATAAGCCACAAAAGTACATCGTTATATACATATACAGTATCATTTAAACTATTCAAAATGCATAGAGGAAAGAAACTTACTCAAAGGCTTATTTTCCCAAATATTCAAAGAACACATGTAATACTCAATAATTAGACAATCAGCCTTTGAAAATAATTAGATACTAGAACAAAAGAGAGCGGTGCCTATATTTTCTTCCTATAACACAATAATGCTGTACATAACTAAGGATATTCAAGTTACATTGAGATATTAGTAACATCTCACGTAAAGCTCAAGACTAAATGACACAAAGCATGTAAGGCAATGAACATATATGCTGTCGCTGATGGAACAGTCTGATAAAAAAAAAAGGCCACTTCTTCGTTAAAAGATAATAAGTAAACTATTTTGATACTAGATGTATAAAGGTTTTGGAAGCAGCACCAAACTTTTTTGTTTAACAGAGCCTGACAGCCCTTTCTTTCCTTGGCCGAGGAGCGGGCGCCATGCCACGGCTCTGTACTGCTGTCCCGCCACAGCTGCCTGGACCTAGGAGGATCGAGTGTTTGACCAAAAGGTAGCCCAACCTCCACCTGCCAAAGGCTGAAGACTCCACAGCTGAGGACAAAAAGTGAGATGGGCAGATCAGAGTTGTCTGATTTTGGAAAACAAATTAAGAGTTTGAAGCAGTGAGAAGTATAAACTGAGCATAAAACTTATGGAGGAATCAGAAGGCTGGAAGGAAACCACCATGGCAAGGCCACCAGCTCCAAAGCCAAAGGCACAGTCTTGTTCCCCACCCACCAGCTTTAAAGTTTCAGTGTTGGGTTTCCTCTGAGATGTCTGCCTCAGAACACACTCTGTGCCGGAGCTAGCTTGAAAAGTATCTCCTCCTAACACAGAAAAAGCCTTACCTATAAACGGGGGTACTCTTCACACACCATGCCAAATGTTTACTGTGTCTACCAGCACAGATGCCATTTTTATAAGAGAATAATACATAAATATTAAAGATAAAATTAGAAAAACAGATGATAGTTAGAAAAACTTTGTGAATATTTTACACCCAAGAAAAGTTGCAGACTCTATCTTTTATGAAGTCTCTATACTGAAATTATCACACCACTGTTGCATTAAAGTATGCAACTATCTTGGATCTACACCATACAATCCATTATTAGAAGAAACATACTCAGAATAACAGAATCAATATATCATAACAGAAATGCTCCAGCTGAATGCTTCAATTTAAGGCACACACATATCCAATTTTAGAATCTTAGTAACAGTAAACTAAACCTTGAAAATGCTGCAAAGGTAAATGATAGATATGTTATTAAAAACCTTTCTTAAATCACAGACTACATACATGGGAAATAAATGACAAGTAAGTCACATCTCTATATTCTTACTCAAAATGTCCTATCAAATGCACTGAATATCTTGGTTGCAAACTTATCCATATAATATTTAATGACTAAAACTATCATAAATCTAAATAACTAATCTTAACTTTCAGAAATCCAGAGAAACCATTATGCCAAGTGATTTCTAGAATACCACACAATTCTGAAACTATTAAAGTTGAGTTCTCAACTTAGTCCCCCATGTATATGGGTTCATTCTACAAGAACTTTACAGCATTTTCTACTTCTATTCAGAAAAAAAATAAAAATGAATTGTTTATCTGAAAGACTCGTTCTGATGCTTGAATTTTCTAACATTTTTTGTTTTGTTTTGTTTTTTTAAATAACATTTGCTCACTGATTAACAAAAACATACACATACCCAAATATAATTCAAAATCTACACAAGTCTATGAATTATAAAAGTCCTGCTGACTGGCTCTTCAAATATAGCCACGACTAAGAGTCTGTTAAGAGTTTTCTATTCTTCAGAACTACTCATTTTATACTGGTTACATTTTATATCGGAGTTTAAGTCATCTCAAAAGACTGCTAAAACTCCCATGGGCTACGCTGTTGGTTGATAACTTTTCAAGAAATTAGTCCTAAAATTCTAAGCATCGCCATGTGCACAGTATAAATTATTCTGGAGTTCCTTACTAACTCCTTGATCTGAAAGCTTTTGAATAGCTTTTGGCAAAAAGCAATAAAACTCAACCTGATGTATAAAATGCAGCCATCCAAAACAAAGTTAAAATGATCTACTACACAGGCATAGTAAGACAAAAGGGAGAAGAAACACAAAACCCATTTTCTTTATCCTTAATTAGTAAACAAGCCAAAATAACCATATTGCTTTTATCCTATGGTAAAACACTTAAAGAATATTTCCTGTATTTTAATTAATATCTGCTTCCCAAAGACTGTTCCATTTCCAGATACCTAGATAATGCAGGCTATAGCATTGGCATCTCTAAATATTTATTGAATGAATTTACACATTTCATAAGAACCAGGGGTCATAACTAACTTAAAGCCTAACCAGCAAATGAAAGCAGAAGTGATAGATCATTTATGCTATATTTAATCACAAAATGTTTCATAGTTTGTAGCACCTGTCAGTAAATATTAATGTAAAGGATAGTTTTCTAAGATCAGAATTGCCTTTTAAAGGCAATGGAAATCATGTTGTATGTGAGGCCAGATGAGGAGAGATGAGGTTACATAAAAATAGTACAATCAATTATTTCAAGACCCATGACTATAAACTTTCTCAGAGTTTGCAACCATCCTTGATTTACTTCTGAGAAAGGAATGTCATCACGAACATTACCAGATGAAAATGTTCATAAAAACATATTTATAAGGTCACAGTCAACCTGACCTGAATAATCATATCATCAAAAGATGAAATCCACTTTAAAAATTCTTGCTAAATACACAGAAGATTCATTATGACTAATTATAGTTTTTGATCACTCTCCAGGAAGTGCATGTTTCCATGCAAGATAATATCAAACAGTTTTTCTCAAAATGCGCTACTAAAAAAACCATTTCAGGTTAACATTAAGAGCTTAACTATATAAGTGTTACAGGCTTTACAGATGCACATGTACATATGTGTATGTATAAATTACAGTGAGCTCTTACTTTGTGCAAAGCATTGTTTCAAATACCTTATAGATGAGGTTATGGGAGATTTCACAAATGTGGCAAAGATGGGATAAGTCTTGAAAAATGCTTATCCAATGGATAAATGGAAAAGATCCAGGAGGATCACCTACTCTAGGATTCTGCTTCCCAAAGTATGCACTGGCCTGGGGATCAGCGGCAAAGACAGCCCCTGAGAGCCCATGAGAAATGCAGAATCTCAGGCTCCATCCCAGACTCAGAATGAAAATCTACATTTTAAAAGTTGACAACTTATTTCTATGCATATTAAAGTTTAAATTTAAGAAGAGCTGCTTTAGGAAAATAAGGTGAGCAGACCTGGACCAGCAAAAGCATACAAAAAGGACAAGTATGAAAAGACCTAACTTCAGAGCAGAAATGTAAAGAACAAAAGCGGATGTATATGCTGGTAATATTTTGAAAATTACTGATGTGTTTTTTTTTTCCTCCTTTGCATTTACATGCATAATGGGAAAAGAGGCAGATGGGGTGCCTTAGTGCCATCAGATGAAAATGGATGAGCACAAGTGGTTTACTTTCCAGGCATCGCATGGCAGAGACCGTCAGCCTGGCAGCCATAGCGTCATCAGTGGCCTAGTAGCAAAGGCAGAAGGGAGCTAGGGATGAGAGAGGCCGGGAGTCACCTCTATCTTGATATCCCCCTCTGAGCCATGGTTTCAGAGGTGACCAGTATTGCAGAGAAGATGAAGAGACTGCTCAAGGCAGAGGGTCTGTGTGAGATCTGGGAGAAGAAAGTCACCGAGGCAGGAACACATCTACGCAGCCTGGTGGAGAAGTGTGGCTGTGCAGAAGGAACATCTGAGGTCATCTCGCCATGGCATATCTGCACCACTGTGAAATGCATAGGACAGATAATCTTCCACATGCTTGATGTGACCAGAGAAGACAGAGCACTCAAGGTAGCCAAGAAAAAGCCTGGCTACCAGTATTGGCTTTGCAGCAAAAGGCTGCCCAGGAAAAACAGATCAGGAGGTCCATAGCATCCATGAGATACAAAGGAGGGGCAAGACCGTAAGAGAAACCATCCCGGCCGTGAACAAAATGAGCCATAATAGACCAATAAGCAGTGGATGCTGGCAGGCAAGAAAACAAAAACCCGGCTGCCAGGAACAGGGGCACCATGGAAATTAATGAAGAAGTCCAGAACAGTACTGGGAGAGCCAACCCACCACACGCGCGCACGCACGCACATACGCACATACCCCTCATCCTAAGCAGAGACCACATGAGCAAAGGGTGGCGAGAGGCCAAAAAAAAAAAAAAAAAAAAAATGTACAGGAATGAAGGGAAACCTTAAGTTCAGCATTGCTGGATGATAAAACGCGAGAAAGGAAAATAAGCAAAATATTTAGAAAACAAAGTCGAGAGAACTTTTGACTAATGAGTGTGAAAGCAAATAAATCAAGGATCGGTGGTGCCACCAACTAAAATAGAGGCAACAGGGAGAAGGAGGAAGTGGCTAGGTAAGTGGGTAAGAGTTGGCGCCTTCCGTTTGGAATATTGCGTTAATAAGGTAAGTAAAGTAAACCCGCCCTCTATCCTCACCCCACGAGACTAAGAGGAAAGCTACAGCCAACCTGGGGTGCACAGGATTCACAAAGACAATGTGCTGGTTAATATGTGCTCAAAATAGGGGCGCCTGGGTGGCTCAGTCGTTGGGTGTCTGCCTTCAGCTCAGGTCATGATCCCCGGGCTTGCTGCTCTGCGGGAAGCCTGCTTCTCCCTCTCCCACTCCCCCTGCTTGTGTTCCCTCTCTCGCTGTCTCTCCCTGTCAAATAAATAAAATAAAAAATCTTAAAAAAACAAATATGTGCTCACAATAGAAAATTACTAGAGGACGCTATCTACCTACGGTGACATACAGTCAAGACCCTACAAATATGTGAACCCTAAGAACTTTATATAATAAATTTTTCACAAAGAGACTATGAATTAAGTATGGTATGATGAAAGTGACGTTTTTAAAAAGCTAGAAAATATTAGAATAAACTATTTACAAAAGGTTTCTAGAAATACAAATATTACTAATAAAATAAAAAACTCAGTATGCTAAAAGGCACATTAGTTTACTGCTAAATAGATAAGGTGAACAGAAAATATATAAGTAACCAAAAAGAGAAGGAGATTAAAAAAAAAAAAAAAAACCTGGAGAAAAGTTGAGACAGGAAGTTAGAATGAGAAGCCTGACCTAATTATAAAAAAAAAATCCAGAAGACAGAGACTAACCATAAAATAATCTCTCTCTAAAAAAATATATTTGTATGGATTACATGAGTGCCTGTTCTATTTCTCAATATTCCTATATAATTGAAAAATAACTTTTTAAATAAAAAGCAGTTTAAAGAGCGAATGTAAAGTGAAAAAGTAAAAATGGGAATGCAGCCTCATATTTTGAAAAGGTCAGATGGAAAATGAAAGAGTTAAAATGATTTAAGGACAGCATGGACAGTTTTGCTTGGATTTTATTATTTTTAATGCTGGGCATGACTTAAAAATGTTTATGGACCAGGACGCAGGAGTCTTTAGGAGAAATGTGAGGACGGCAGAGAGAACCAGGGTGGATGGAAGGTTCTGGGAGGCAAGAGAGGATGAGTGAGTGGGAGTGCACAGCACTGGCCTTGATGAGCATCAGCTCATCAGTTCCAGCAACTTAACTGACCAGACTGACGAATGGTTTACAGTCAGAGCACATCCCTTGCCTATAATTCTTGATCTTGTTGCTGATTACACTGACTGCTCAGTTTGTGAAAACTCAGATCAATTTTAAATTGCACTGAAATAAATTTAACTCTTGAAATTAGATTAACTTCAAAACTACCAATAAGAAGGCAGTTTTCTTCTAATTCCTATTATATTATATTGATCTTAGGGGTCATTTACTTACAGGTCCCATGCTTCTTAAATATCATGAAAGGCTGTCAAATAAAAGACATGTGCCCAAACAAACAATAAATATTACAATATAGATTAGATAAGTAAATTACTAGAAAAAAATTTAGACTGTGCCTTAGAAAGGCAAAGTAAACAGAAGAAATTCCAGGTAATTCAAGGCTAAGTCTTTAAGAGACTCCTCTGAAATATTATTAAAAGAGACAAATACTATCATAAATTCAATGTTTCATTGTTTCTATATCAAGGTTACTACCACTTCTCAAGAGATGCTACTTCTCTCTTAAAAGTAAATTCATGGTCATTTTAGAGTTTTATTACGAATCTGTTTGAGTCATCAGTACAGAAAGTTTCATAAAAGGTTTTTAAAATTTGGGGGAAGTAATCATAAATTCCCCAGAGAAATGGCACATTCATCTGAGTCAACTCAAATAATGTTTCATAACTTACACTAATAGCCTTGTTTTATTTTCAAGAAAGATAAAAGGAAAGTTTGCAGGAAATTATTACATTTATTCTAAAAATGGGTAATAAAAGGGAGAGAAAATTACATTTAAATCATTTGTAAAGTTTTCCAATTACTTAAAATCTACTCTCTCTAGAATTCCTAACAGCACAGATATTTACCTGGTCTTTGCCCAATGGGGATACTGTTAACAGAATGCCAAGTCCCACAAGGAAGCCATGGCTGGATCAGAAATTAGTAATTAAGACTGATTTTATACTTCTTGATATCTTTGCTATGTACATACCCATTGCTAAGAAGAGCCAATAAAAGGATTTAATATCTATGACCATAAATGGATCAAACTGGAAGGAGACAGAGAGGGAGGGCTGACTCCAAAGAGTCTCTGAAGTATTTATCATAACAGCTTATATTTATTAAGAGCTTCTGTGCCATGTATTATTCTAAGTACTCTGGATGTATTAGCTTACTTTGTCCCCCAGCCCTATGAGGTAGGTACATTTATTATCCAGAATTTATGAGAAAAAATTTTAAAGCTTAAAGAATTAGGATAACTTGTCCAAGATCTCAAGGAAAACATTTTACTGCCAGAGTTGTAGGTCAATCGCCTTTCCCTGTGTAAAGAGTCTCTGGATAAAGCTAAATAAATGCTGGAGGGCTAAAATTCCTTCTATGTGGAGACTGTAAGAAAACAAAGTTATAGATAGCAAAGTCTCTTCTAAATTGCAGGTTTCTATATAATACAGAGCTTACAACCAGGCAGGATCAAAAAATAAGCTCAGAAATGCATGGAAATGGACAGATTTATAACCACAGTAATTTCTGAGATGTACATGACCACCACCCTCATCTGTGATCAATAATGAAGAACCCCAATGTTAAAGCTCACCTCCCCTAGTATCAATTATTACACCATTTCTTCCCTACCTGCCACTATGAGGAACTACTTTTATGTATATATTTTATTTCCCTAAGTAAATCGTAAATTCTCATAAGGATTTGGTAAACCTAAGGCATAACTCCAAACCAAAAACATACAACGCACTTTGCAAATGCCACCAATAATTCCTGCCACATAAGGACAGGCAAGACGTAAAGAACAGACTTTGGTCAGTTTCTGAGCACCCTACTGGCTCCAGAAAGCCAAAGTTAACAATCTCATTGTCCTGCTGTGAAAGATATTATTGTGAGAATACATTTGATGCCACATCGTATGACTGCATGCATTTTAAGGAAGCACTCAAATAACATGTGAAATACCAATGCAGGGCGCCTGGGTGGCTCAGTCGGTTAAGCGACTGCCTTCGGCTCAGGTCATGATCCTGGAGTCCTGGGATCGAGTCCCACATCGGGCTCCCTGCTCGGCAGGGAGTCTGCTTCTCCCTCTGACCCTCTTCCCTCTCGTGCTATCTCTCATTCTCTCTCTCTCAAATAAATAAATAAAATCTTTAAAAAAAAGAAAAAAGAAATACCAATGCAACAATCCTGTTGAAAAAGTGTCCACAAAAAAAAAAAAGTGTGCAGAATACACAAATATAAAAATCACATTTCACTCTATACCTAATTTCCCAGGAGTCATAACATCCTTCTGATCATGCAACAAGAATTAGGTATCCTAAATTAACTCCAGTTTTTAGAAGAGTGTGAATAATAATGTAGTAGGTTTTAGTTACGCTAACCAGCAAGATATAAAAGAAATAAATGAGAATATACTGGGCCAAAACTCAATAAAATTATCCAAGGCACAAGAAAAATGTATCAACTTTTTCACTTTAAAAGATTAGTCAAAATTAATGTCCAATTATTTAACTAGGCAATCATTTAATCAACATTTATGGAAGGACTACTCTGTGCCATTAGATGATAAACAAGTCGGACTGGATTTATGCTCTGAGGAAACCAACCCTAACAAGAGGCACAACAGATGATAAAAAAGTAAATGCACAAGATGATTTCAAAATGGTATAATTAGGAAGGGAGAGGAAGGAAGACAAATTTAGACTAGATGGTCAGGAAGAACTTCACTGAAGCAGAGGCAAACAAAAATAAAAGTCTTACTCTGTAACACTATGTCTGGAGTAAAATACCATGGGTTCAATATGAAGCACTAGAAACTGGTGATTTTGCTGTTACCATGATAGTCACATAAATTGTAAAGGACTGAAGAAAATGAAGTTAAAATCATTCTGCATGTTCTAAAGTTATACATGACATATCAATGATGCTGCCACACACACACACACAAAAAAAAACCACCAAAAATGTGGAAGTGGGTTTGGAATCAGGCAATGGGCAGAGGCTGAAATTTTGAGGAACAAAGTAGAAAAAGCCTGGATTGCTCCCAACGCGCTATCAAAAATACAGATGTTAACACCTATATGAGCATATATTAGAGAAAACATATGAGAGAGATCTCAGAAAATATTTTCATTGACATGAACATGCTGCTGACAGACATACGGATTTTAACAGTGCTGCTGGCGAGGACTTGGATGTAAAGGAGGAACATGTTATTATAAACTGGCAGAAAGGGGATCCTTGCTACCTAGTGGCAGAAAGCTTAAGTGAATTATGTCCTATGGTTATGTGAAAACAGAACATAGAAGCTATGTACTTGGGTATTTAGATGAGAAGATTTCCAAGAAAACTGTTGGAAGGTACACGCTGTTTTCTTGCTTGCTGGTTATAGTAAAAAGGGAAAAGAAAAAAGATAAATTAAGAGAGTCCAAAATGAAAGAATGCTGTCAGGTCACAAGAATTCTACAGGCAAGAAACCGGGTGAGAAAATTACTCAGCGGCAAACATGTGCTACCTTTCATTAAAAAGGAAGGGCGGAGTCTAGCACCTGGAAGGTGGAGCAGGATCAGAGGATTATTCCCAGGTCTTGAAACCTAATGTAGTTTGGACAGTGCAGGGGACTGGATGACTCCTTTTCTTTGTTCCACTTTCTTTCTGAACAGGAAGACCTATAACTGGATACTCTGTGCTGGTCCCACCATTATATTATATGAGCAAATGACATGTTCTGAAGTTTCACAGGTTCACAGGCAGAGAAGAACTTTGTCACAGGATGGATTATACCCAGAATCTCACCCAAAGTGAGTTAGATTATGAGATCTGGATGAGATTTTGGACACTGTGCTGATGCTGTCATGGGCTGAGACTCTGAGAGATGCTGGAATTCGGTAAATGCATTTTACATAAATCTTTAGCAGCCAGAGGGCAGACTATGGGAGGCAGAGTAAATAGCTCCCAAAGATGCCCACGTCCCAATCCCTGGAACCTGAGAACATGTCACCCTACATGTCAAAAGAACTGTGTAGATGTGATTAAAACAAGCCTCCTGAGGTGAGGTAGTTATCCTGTATTATCCAGGTCCAATGTAATCACAGGATCCTTGTAAGTGAACGGACCAGCACAAGAGCAATGCTACATGAGAAAGACTCTACCAGCCACTGCTGGCTCTGAAGATGGAGAAAGGTCCCATGCG
Source organism: Callorhinus ursinus (assembly GCF_003265705.2). NCBI lineage: Eukaryota > Metazoa > Chordata > Mammalia > Carnivora > Otariidae > Callorhinus > Callorhinus ursinus. Next base: position 8,518,481 of record NW_027397074.1, on the reverse strand, counting down.
CCAGTGAAAGCAGGTAGCCTCTATACAGAGGCTGGAAAAGGCAAAGAAATAGATTCTCCTCTGGGACCTTTAGAAGAAAATTAACCCTGCTGACATCCTGATTCTAGCCTGGTGAACCCCATTTTGGACTTGGACCTCCAGGAACATAAAGTTAATTACATTTTACATTGTTTAAAAGCCACTACGTTTATGGAGTGAACATCCACCTTAAAATGATGTTTGCCTTATTTCTGGTAAGGTTTTTCATTAGTACGTAACAAGTTATGACAGAAGGCTAAGCACTTTACAAGCTTAGGTGCTGCTGCCCTTAGTTCATACAGCTCAAATGCCATCTGGGATCTGAGCTTCCCCAATGTCACACTGTGGGAAGTCACACATTGGGTAGCTGCAGGCCAGAAAAGGTGACCAAGAAATACATGACCCAGAAGTGCAACAGATACATTCAGGTCCTCCCATGGGAATCTATGGTAGTTTGAACTTTCCAAGGCTGAGGCACACATAAGAAAAACAGTAAGACTGTGGTTGGATGCTCACTTTTTGTTTAAAAAATCACAGTAATCATTCCCAGGTTTAAATAACATCTCCCACTAAATCCTAGAAGACAAGCATTATATTTCCAAGCATCTACTAAATCCTATAACATAGGCATTAGATTTCCTATCACTGATAAATTTAACAGGACTCATGCTCTTTATTTATGGTTAAAAGAGGCCAAAAATAAAGATTACAAAATGAGATGTACAAAAGAAAAAAAAAATGTAAGGAATGACATAACAACTGCAACATAGCAGACTTTCCTCCAATGAATATCCGCTGTCATTTTTCTCTAATTTCCCTAATTTCTCAAATAATATAAGGACTGTGAAAGGTTCTCATAAAAATCAAAAAGAATTCTTAAACCAATTTGCTTTTAGATACCATGAGCTTATTTTGGTCATCACATGCTGTTAATACTCCTTTCTAGTTTACTTTGTTTGGCTGGATACTTATTCCCAACAATACTGAAAATGGCAAAGTATATGGTTTGTATTCTAGGTTAAGTCCTAATTCTACACTAGGTATTAACATAATTAGGAACTACTTAAGCACATGACAAAGTAAATGGTTGTTAGGGATGGATTCAAGTACAACTTACAATGATTCTGCCCCTAAAGTGTCCACACGAGTCAGAGAAACAGGCAGGGCACACAGCTAAACAACACTAGAAACGAGAGTGCAATATGCTTCGCCATATGCCAACTGTTCCTATCTGGAGGAGGAGGGTGCCCTGAGGAGAAGAGTATAAGGGTGGAGGAAGGGAGGTCTAGAAGAAAGTTTTTATTGTGCAGGCAATGGAGAAGTCAACAAAGGTTTCTGAGCAAGGAATCAGCGTGATAGGAAGAGTAAGCTAGAGGCAAAAGACCAGAAGGTGGAAAGAAAGCCTTCTGGAATCAGGCCGCCAGAGACATGGGAGAACTTGAAACTACAAATTTCAAGGATGAGAAACAGAAGATACAGAAAAATCAACCCTTTCAAAACACACGTTAATACCACCTGTAGTGTCTATCAAAGTAACTGTTAACCTCAGGTAGGTGAGTGAGGGAGAAGCACAGAACCCTTGTTGAAATACCAGGTCCATTTATTCAAGGAAATGGGACTCCTGACATCTAAGATCCTGAGCCAATGCTAAGGAAATAGCTAAAGCCATGCAAAATCCAAAGTCCTGCAATGCCAGAATTTCCCAACAAAGGAAGTCACAGGGCAAGTTTAAAGGGAACAAAAAGATTAATGATGTAGCTTCTCAAAGAGCTGGTTGCTGGTCGCAATGGAAAAATATTCACCAAGCAGAAGAGAGCTTATCCCTCACCTCATTTTCACTCAACCTATAACATTTAAAACAAACTCCAGAAAGAGAAAGGGTGTGGATTTTTGTTTGTCTGTGAGGATGAGTGGAGAGGATAATGAGGTGGAGTAAAGGAGATTCAAAACTCAGCTTCAGAGTGAAATGAATAATGAAGAATGGATGAAAGTTTTACTTTTGTATAATTAACCCTTTACATCTTTGAAAATTGTAACAATATTTAAGAAGCACCCATATGCATAATATAGTCTCACTGAAAAAAACAGCCAAAACCTAATGATACAGCCCTTAAAAAATGATAAACCGTAACATCCTCAAAGGTATGACAGTAAAAAATGTTTTCTCCTCAGGCAATTAGCCATCTATAATGGACAGAAAACTTTTGTTATAAAAATAAGTTTTTCTATTTAGGATTTTATTCTCATACCAATGCCTGGAAACTAAACTTAAAGACTTGAATCACTCTACCGCTGACCTAATTTCCCTTAGGTCAATTATTAGACTAGATCCTCTCTTTTTTAAGGCCTAACTCACTGTTCCTAATATGGATAGTGAAATATCTGATTTTTAAAAAAATTTAAAATTATAACAGACACCCAGTACCAAATTTTTTTTCTAATAATGTGCATCTCATACCTAAATCTCTCAACCCAGATGTCTAAAAGACAATACATACACGCCTCAAGAAAAAAATGCAATACGATGAACTATTTAATATGATATCTTAACTATACTTTGGATGCTTTTTGCCTTAAATGGAAAAAATTCATTTGGTGAAAAAAATAAAATTGAAGAGGAAGACAACTTGATATAAATGGAAGTGACAGTGGTTATAGAATACCTAGAAAACCATTTTGTATTTCCAGTTGATTCAGTTGTGTTTTTTTTTTAAGATTTTATTTATTTATTTGAGAGAGAGAGAGAGAGAGAGAGAGAGAGCGAGCCAGAGAGACAAGTGGGGGAAACAGCAGAGGGAGAGGGAGAAGCAGACTCCCCGCCGAGCAGGGAGCCCGATGATGCGGGGCTCCATCCCAGGACCCTGGGATCATGACCTGAGCCGAAGGCAGATGCTTACCCGGCTGTGCCATCCGGGCGCCCCTCAGCTGTGTTTTACATGGAATGATTTCATTGAGTTAGTTACACATACGACTTCAAACATCCAAAAAAGAACCAAAGGTCAAAACTTCACTGCTAAAGACAAATTAGGAAAAAAAAAATGTTTTGAAACATTCCAAGAATAACATTTATGAAATAAGCCAGCATTTTGTTTATAGGAACTGGAGTGCTGGGACCCTGGGCAGAAGGGTAGCTAGCGAAGGAGTAAGATCAGGAGGAAGAGGAGGGAGAGCTGGGCCAACAAGACAGGGTTACAAAGGGATTTCTACAGAGAGAGGAGATGCTGGGGAAAGCCAAACACCAAAGCTAGAAAGGACAGCTGAAGGAATTCAGTGACCTAAAAAATTTTAAAAATCATTCTGAACTCTTTCTAACATTAGTGGTATAGAAAAACAAAATCTCGTAATTTCTTCTGAAAATCATGACTCTGCTACACCTTCCGCATAACTCTCGTTATAGCTGGTTGCAGAGGTGCAACTTTTACTTTTCTACATTATACATTCAACGGTACTTACTTATTAATCTAGGCTCTCACCAGAGATTAATTTTTACCCCCAGGGGACTTTGGGGACTATCTGGAGACATTTTCAAGGATCAAAGGTTGAGGGGGCTGCTCTTGGCATCTGATGGGTAGAGGCCAAAGAACATCCTACAATGCTAAACGTCCCACCCGGTACCAGACAGCCTGCACAACAAAGAATTACCCTGCCTAAAATGCCAGTAGCGCTAAGGCTGAGAAACACTGATTTCTTCTGAATATAGGCAAAATCCAATTCCTCTGACCTTCATCCTAGTCCATCTCTCTCCAACAGACATCTAATTAAAGCATTTTTCAATTGCTTTAAACATGGTGGATGGCTGGCTCAAACTAGAGTCACACTAAAATACTCGGAAAGAATACATCAGGGCAGGAGCGCAGAAAACTGCAAGAAAAGAACTTTGTAAGCTTCCTTCTGTTTCATTTTTGTCTCAAGCACATCCACATCAGAAGAGAAACATCTACATGTTTCCGTATCGAGGTGTGTCTCTTCTATGCTCAGTACACTAAAAATACACTGACCCAGGCAAGCAAAATATGTTCTTATTAACATAAAAACTTAGGTGAACAGTATTACTGAGAAAGATTTATGTTGGGGGCAAGGGTAAAGAAAGCCACCCGGGTCTTTAAAATGCAATGTTATTTCACAGTTTGCTAGCAAAATGACTCAGATCATTATTACTTTTAGTCATGCCAAGTTTGCTGCTTCTAAGCCTACTAGTAATGGAGAAAAAAACCCCACCATTTTTCCTGCAGTCATTAAACCAATGAAACAGAAGCTTACTGAAAACAGGTTTGTGCAAGATCTTTTATCATAACTGTTCTAAAACAAAAGCAATCGCTGGAAGTGCAAATGAAGATTCTAAGAAATCCTTCCCCTACCTCAAATAGCTACAGAGTGTGTATGTTGGGGATGGGGGGCAAACAAAAGAAAACCCTAACTCATAGATCTACAAATCTTATGCTGTGAATATTTTCCTAATGTATCCCTCAGTCAGAATCCTGGCTTACTATTTTTTTTCTTTTTCTTTTTTTTTTTTTGGTCTCTCCTTTCAAAAAGCTGGAAAAGACCTCCACGTAGCGTTCCACCAAGAGAACAATACTAAGAACAAATAAAAGCCTGGCGTGTCCCTGGCCAAACTCATTCATCAGAAACCGTGGCAGCTGGGAGAGAACTGTTTTCCGCGTGACCCTTTCGCACCTTTCACATAGGTTTCTCCCCTCGAGTACCTGCCTTACCTACTACTGGAGCAAACGTTACCCAACTTCGATGGTTTCCACGTCTCCACAGTAATAAAAATCAAGCACCCAGCAGAGCCTACTTCCCTGGGCAAGGGAAATATAATCAGTGCTCCTTTTACACTTACTGAGTCGCCACAGGAAGTTAACAGGAAAGACACATTTCGAGCCCACGGAACCTCACAAAAGGTGCACTAATTTCACAAAGCGAGGCACTCTTGACAGGGGAAAACCACCACCGCGATACGACACCGCGTACGAAGGGTTTTCAAGGGGGGAGGGGCGGTGTGGTTTTGTGTTTTTTGTTTTTGTTTTTCCTTGCCGCGAACGCTCCCTTTCATCTTCAGAAGGCTGAGCTAACTTCAGAGAAACCGGGCTTACTCGCGACCCGCTCCTCGGCTCCTCGCGGGGTCCACACCAACGCCTGTGAGTGAACTGAAGCTCCCGCCGCCCCCCCCCCCCGCGCGGGCGAGTTCTCACCGGCCAGGGAGGAGGGAGGCAGGGGGGGACCAGGGAGAGGAGCACCCGCCCCGGCTCTGCACCGCACCGGCCCGGAAACCATCCCCCAGCGCTACAAGCCGCGCTCTCGGCCGCTCTGACACGTCCGCTCTGGGTTTCCAAACGCGAGGGGCCAGCAGCGGCCACCTCAGGGCGCCGCGCCCAGCAAGCCGCTGCCCGACCCCAGGGCCCTCCCTCCCCGGGACGCGCCTGGCCGCCCTTACCGAGCAGCAGCAGCTTGACCTCGCGCGCCGCCTTCTCGCCATCCTCACGGAGGTTCCGGTCGATCATCTTACTCCGTTCCACCGCCGCCTTATCCTCGGCGCTCAGCGTACAGCCCATTGTGCCAGGAGCGAGAGCTCGCCGCCGCTCCCTCCACGTCCGACGCGCTGCCTTCAAACACAGGTGAATTCTTCCTTTCCGGGCGCGGGCGTTCGAACACCTCCCGACGCTGGCCACGAAACACCCCCACCCACTTCCTAAACGGAGCGAGGAAAGCGCTGTCTGCAAAGGAGCGAGCTGCACCGCGCGGCTCTTCCCCGCGGCCGGGTTCCGCTCCTGCGTCCCTCAGCGCCCCCGAAGTCCCAGGTTCTCAGGCTCTGGATACGCTGGCTGCCGCCCTCCCGCTGGTGGCCGCGCCGCAGCCTCAAGAAGCCCGGTGGACCTCGGCGTCCGCGCGCCGCCGCGGCCCCGCCCCTTGCCCGCCCCGCCCGCCACTCCACGACCCCTCCCCGGGCGCGCTCCCGCGCACGTGCCCTCGGACAGCGCCCCCTCGGACGGGCGCGCGCGCCCGCGCTCCCACCGACCCCGGCGCCGCGCAGCCCCCGAGGGCCCGGCACCCCCGCGCGCGCCCCTTGGAAGCGCCCCCGGAACGCCTAACTGCCCGGCTCGCTCCCCTACCTCGCTCCCTCCGTGGGAGTGGGTTAATTTCTTCCCTCTTACTCACACCGCGGGATCTGTGCGGACCTGCCCTTTCGGGGTGCGGGTGGGAGAGCTGCCAAAGTTGGAAGCTGAAAAAAGCCAGTGCTGGGCGTTTGAGCATGCCCAGCTCCGGCAGCCACGCAAGGGTTTTCGAAATGTAAACCCCTGTCGGCTGGCCTTCAGGGTTGTGGGAAATAGAGGGAGCTGGGAAGGGAATGGAGCCATGGCGAAAGCAGAGATGGGGACAGTGGGGAACAGAAAAGTCTGGGAGGGGGCTAGGAGGTTAACTTCCTTCAGGTTTTTCTTTAGGTCCTTCTTTTCCCTCCTTCTATCCATTCTCAGCGTTTCTTTTCACAAGCAGAGAACATTTTGATAGATTTTCTCATAACTTGAGAAAATGTGAGACAAATATTCACAGTATATTTTATAATGACAAGAGCAATAAAACACACCTACACAGATAAATCTGCTCCGCACCAAAACCTATCTCCTCTGGAGTAGCATGTAAGCTTCCACGCCAAATTTTGGAACCCTATTATGACCCCGGTAGTAAATCATAAGCTATCAGGCATGATATTCCCTTTTACAGGCCTTAGTTAGCCTCCTTGCCATAAAATGAGTTGGAGTTTATTCATATTATGGTTCCATCCTTCCAGTGCCACTGGTCTGGGGGAGATAAGCTCGTAGGGCCCTGGGAGGCATTTCACCCAGAATGGAATGAATGAGTGCAGGTTTAAGGTCTGGTCTCTTCTGTCAGTTACACTACACTTTTCCCTTACTGACATTGCAGGAAATGTTGATTGATTAGAAGAGGGGGCTGGTAGCAAAGAGAAAAACATTCTCTTCAATGTATTAAAAATTAGGAAATTGCTCTTTGGTTTCCACCTGGAAGTCTTACTATCTAAAAAGTGTTTGTAAAAAAAAAAAAAAAAAATGGCTTGAGTTTTCCATGAAGGTAAGGCTGAGCTGATGCCAAAGGCAGAAGTGGGTCACTGAAGCCAGGCCTGTGGGCTAGCAGAGATTGAAGTTTCCTCCTTATTGGACATGCCCTTTTGTGTCCTCCTACAATAGCCAAACCTTCTGGGCTTAAGAGATAGAATTTCAAGAATTGCCTCAACTTTTCCTATGACCTTTTGTAACATAACAAAAAGGAGCAAGCTTTAAACTGTACTTAATCACCTTCTACCCTCTTTGTATTTCTTGGTGCTTTGTTGATGCTCAGAAACTCTGGAGTTAAACTTGGCAGAGTGAACTTTCAACATAGTGTTTGTGTATTAGCCATTTTGGATTATTGGCTATGAGGCCTTTCTCAATATCCATACTGAGTGTAGGGCCAACAACCACAGGAAAAGAGGAAGCAACCATGACTTAATACTGGATGAAGTGACCATAAAATTCATATTTTGGAGAAAAGAAGATGCAACAAAATTATCCACATTACCTCTCTCATTTGACAAACTTGTCAAGTAGGTGAGGAGTTAAAATATAGTACATAGGTGAATAAGAACTGAAAATTATCTTTATATGAAGCTAATCTTCTTAGAGGATGCAGAGTAATGAAGTAATCAGTAAGGGGTGGGGGGGGGAGTACAAGAGAAGAAAGTTACCAAAAAAAAAAACAAAAAAAACCCAACTTTGGAAGGAAGCCATAACCAGGATTAGTGAAGGATTTCAAGGGGCATATATTGGTCAGCTGGGGCTGCCATAACAAAATAGGACAGATGGGTGACTTAAACCACAGGAATTTATTTCTCACAGTTGTGGAGGCTGGGAAGTCCAGGAACAAAGCACCAGCAATTCAGGTCTCCCATGAGGACTCTCCTCCTGACTTACAGGTGGTCTCCTCCTTGCTGTGCCCTGGCATGTAGAGCTCTCATCTCTTTCTCTTCTTATAAGGACTAATTTCCCATCATAGAGTCCCAGACTTATAACCTCATCTAAACCTAATTACCTCCCAAAGACCCACCTCCAAATACCATCATATTGGAGTTAGGACTTCAACATACGAATTTGGGGGTGAGGGGGAAAGGAAGACAGTCTGTAACAGTACATTTTGTTTGAGAGGAAAAACCAGCTAAAAGGGTTAATACGTAAAATACGTGTTGGGGAAAGCAATTGTTTTATAATTGGAATGTAGTTTGGCTGTGAAGAATGATAGGAAGGGGCGCCTGGGTGGCTCAGTTGGTTAAGCGACTGCCTTCGGCTCAGGTCATGATCCGGGAGTCCCGGGATCGAGTCCCGCATCGGGCTCCCTGCTCACCAGGGAGTCTGCTTCTCCCTCTGACCCTCCCCCCATCTCATGTGCTTTCTCTCTCATTCTCTCTGTCTCTCAAATAAATAAATAAAATTAAAAAAAAAAAGAATGATAGGAAGTGTGGGACAAAGTTGGAGAAAGCTTTAGATATTAAGGTGAAGTGTAAGACTTTATGCAATGGGTGCTAAGTGTTCCTTACATTCTCCTGAGTTGGGTAATAAGTGTTTTAAAAAGAATAGGCTCTTACCCCACAAAACAAATGAGTTACCAGTAAATGGATTGTGTTAGTAATTCAGATATGAGGCAGTGAGAGTCACTCAATAACTTACATAATTATGATGTTGCAAAGTGTGATTCAACAACCTTGTCAAGGAGGTGGAACAGGAATTATTAACTCATCTATTTTATAGAGTGAAACTGAAATACAGAGGTTAAGGCAATCTACTTCAGAATATTGTTTTCCCTTCTGGACATCATATTTTTTGAACAACCCCTCTTGAGATATAATTCACACACCATATAATTTATCCATTGAAAGTGCACAATTCAATGGCTTTTAGCATATTCACAGAGTTGTACAAACATTATGGCAATCAATTATAGATTATTTTCACCACCCCAAAAAGAAACCCAATCACCCATAGCCATTATCCCCAATTTTTCAATCCCTGACCCCAAGTCCTAAGCAACCACTAACGTATTTTCTGTCTCTGTAGATTGGTCCATTCTGGACATTTTATATAAAAGAAGCCATATAGCATGTGGTCTCTTGGGACTGGCTTCTTTTCACTTCACATATGGTTTTCAAGGTTCACCCATGTTGTAGCATGGATCCGGACTTCATTTCTTTTTACTGCTGAGTACTAATAAGCATCATATGTTGAGAGAGTTAATTGTACACCCAAAACTAATATAACACTGTATGCTAACTATACTAGAATTAAGTTCTAAAAAAAGTTAGAGACATGTTAAGACCAATTGGGACACATTCAACTGAGGGCATCTAGGTCTTAAAGTATCTCAAAACTGTGTCATAACTCAAAACTGCCGGACTTTAAGGTGGTACATTTAGAAGTATTGGAAGAAAGCTACACCAAACAAATTTTACTTTGATGTGAAGAAAAATGGCGTACAATTCCCCCAAAGGGAATAGGCAACCTTAGAAGCTTGCTCATTCTTGACTACGATATAAACATCTAGACTGGATGATTGCATTTTGGGAAAGATCTAGAAATAGATAAACCTTAAAGATCCCTTCCAACTTTGAGATTCTATATCATTCAGAAGTCAGATGGGATCAGTGTCAGAACTGAGATTAAAATTCAAAGACTCCTTCTGGCCTCCAACCTTGTCCCTACTTATCTTGCCATATGACAAACAAGCAAAAGTGGGAAAAGGGAGTGTATCCAAGATGTGTTGGCTTGGTGTGTTGATAGATTAGTGTAGGGATAAGGAGGAACTAGAGAAGAAGACAGAGTCAGGACAACCTGACATACACACACACAAAGGGAGGGAGAAAGAAATCAGAAGGGCAGTGCGTATCTTTGGCTCACACAGGTGAGAACAGACGTGGCATGGGGACATTTTTCCATTGCCTACATTGAGGTTTTTGCTTTCTAAGTGAGAAGGAAAGAGTTTGGTTTGGGGACAGACTAAAAAAAAAAATTAGAAAAACAGAAGGGCTAGCATGGCATCTGTACCTCTCTTTAGCTAGAGCTAGAAAAGCCCAAACCAAAACCATTTCTATTAGAGAAGTGGGACTCTAGGCAAAGGTTGAAAAAGAAAAGCCCGTTGAATTATTACTGAGAGACTGTATAGGAAAAGTCACACTCTTTGGGTGTTCAAGTTACATTGTAGGGCAGAGATTGTAGAAGCTATCATCTCTGAATGGAACATACCACCTCTCAGGCACCTGCACACTCATGGACTAAAATTTCTAGATGCAGGGCTTTGGGTATGGACATTCACCTTCTCCTGATGGGCATTGCACCAGTGGCAATCCTCCGTTTCCCTCAAGTAGCTTCACAGACAGTGGCCATGACAAAAGGAACTGGAAAAGAAGAGAAAAAACATGCAGAATATTAAAAAAAAAAATGACTTCAACCAACGGACTTGTCTGGGAGCACATGAGAAGATGAGGCCACCTTGGTGGGCTCTCAGAATTATTTGGGGAATGCTTTTAGGAGGCTACAGTTCCTGCTAAAGCAGGTAAGTCTTGACGTCACTGTTGATGAGGCCAGGGGAAACTGAAGCATACAATAGGACATAGTGAAGGAGGGAGAGGTTTAGGGGAAAAGGGTAATATATGATTTCCAATACATCAAAATATATCCTCAGGGACAAGTATAAAGAAAAAGAATTGACAGTAGTTTATGGTAGAAGAAGCTCTAGGCAGGTAATCAGATAAACTTAGAGCAGTTCAAAGCTCTGTTTTCAAGTTGTCTTTGAAAGTCCCTTCACCTCTGTAAACTACAGTATCCCAATCTGTCAAAGTGATTTTATTGAATTAGATCACCTGCCAGGTCCCAATTATTCTGAGTTCCTACGAATCTGTCATTTCAACAAGGAGTGGTTGGCAAAGATACAAAAGTACTTTGATGTACTGTTGCAAATGGAATCCATACTATGTAAAATTCCAGGTTAAGTAAGTGCTCTGAATGCAGAGCCTAATGAGGAAACGTTTACGAATTTTAATCACAAAGAGTGGTAGACACATGGGATGGTAGATGGAGAAGTAGATTTGAGATTTATCGTTTCATTTTAGCCGTGAGTCTTCTCAAGTGTTATGCTGGGGTAGGAAAGGAAGTGCTTATGGTACAAAAGAAAGAACACAGCTGCCCCACTTTTGGACCTCAGCCTCTGATTTTTCCACCTCACTCCCGGTGATGCCTTCCAGCCACCAATTCTTCAATGCCGTCGAGTCCTTCCATCCCGGAGCACAGTCCTTTCCCCTGTCCCTCGTGACCCGTCATGTGCTAATTTCTCTCATTATGCAACTTATGTCCCATCTTCCACTAGGATAATCACACTTTTGCCACGTACCTTCAAAACACCGCCACCATTGTATTCAACAGGGAAAACCTCCAACTTGGTTAAAGTCTTTGTCCGTACATGTCTTTGCACCTGCACAGCTGAGCTCGAGGGGAGGAAACGCAGTAGTCAGCAATTCCACCCTTCCATTTGTTCTGGCCAAAAATCGGAAGTCAACATTGATTCCGCCCGCCCCCCCCAACCCCTATATATCCAGTGTGTCAGGAAATCCCGCTAACTCTGCCTTCAAATAAATCCGGAACATGGCGTGATATCAACACCCACTGATACACCCTGGTTCAAACTGTCTATGGAATATTGCAATAGCCTGCTCCTATTCCCTCTGCTTCTACCACTGTCTCCTACTATTGTCTAGCTAGCAACTGGAACCATGCTTTACAAATGTCAAGTCAGATAGCTTCACTCCTCTACTCAGAACCATCCATTCACTTTCCACCTTACTTAGAGAAAAATCCCATCTAAAGTTCTTATGATGACATACAAGGACTCGCCTGACTTACCAAGTTTACCTCTTTCACCCCTAATATTATTTCCTGCCACGTTCCTTCCTGCTCTCTGTGGTTCAGCCTCACTACCTCCAGGATATTCCTTGAACTTGCCAAACACACTCCATCATTGCACCTTTGTGCTTCTGTTCTCCCTGACTGAAACACTCTCCTGCCAGATATCTGCTTGGCTCACTCCCTTATTTCATTCAAATCTCTGTTCAAATGTCACCTTATCAGGGAAATATACTCCCTAACTACCCACCTGTCACTCTTCATTCCCTTACTATGCACTTCCACTTCTTTGTAACTCTTAGCACATAACCCACATATTTTTGTGATTATTGCCTGTCTTCCCTCACTTGAATATGAATTCAGAAAAGCAGAGACTTTGTTTCTTTTGTTTACTGTTTTATCTCCAACAGCTAGAACAGTAAATACCCCCTGGAAATGGATAAATGGAAGAAGCTGGATTTAGAGCGTAAATCTAGTCTTCTAAACCATTCATTAATTCATTCAACAAAATTAACTGAAGGCCTGTCATGAGCCAGGCAATGTTCTTAGCACTGGGAATAAATGAGTGAGATGTATTACCTCAGGGGGCACCTGGGTGGCTCAGTTGGTTAAGCGACTGCCTTCGGCTCAGGTCATGATCCCAGGGTCCTGGGATCGAGTCCCACATCAGACTCCCCCCAGCTGGGCGGGGAGCCTGCTTCTCCCTCTGCCTCTGCCTGCCACTCCCCCTGCTTGTGCTTTCTCTCTCTCTCTGTCAAATAAATAAATAAAATCTTTAAAAAAAAAATCCAATTTATCTTTAAAAAAAAAAAAAAAGATGTATTACCTCAGGGTGTGAATGGGGGCAGTGGTTGGAGAGAGATGTTAAATAAATAGGTAAGCTGATCAATTAAACCGGATACATTCAAAAGTAGTTCTAGGTGCTATGAAGTTTACAAAACAGAGTGTTTTACAAGAGAGCACACCAGTTCAGGTCTTTGGAGAACAAGATATCAAAACAGAATGAGTGTGCAAGAGGTTTATTAGGGGAAGAGAGGGGAACAGGAAGAGCGCCTTCAAATGGGATGCAGCTCTGACACCTGCTGAAGGAGAGAAGGAAAGAAGGACTGGGTAGGAATAGCCTCAGACTAGGGTGCAACTCCGAGAAAATCTTGACCCCCTCACTCCCTAGTAAATATTGCTCATTGGAAGAGTCCTGCCTTGGGCAGAAACAGCCTGGGGTCTTGTACCCTCACCTTGCTCACCCACTCTGGGCAGCTTCTGAAGGGTAAAGTCTCAGACCTACACTGAACACTGCAGTGGATCTAAAGATGGGCAGTTAGAGGCAGTCAGTCAACTACACTCCCCTAAAGGGTTATCTGAATGATACACTTCCATGGCCACAACAGGAAGTTACTCTGAGAGAAGAATTAGGTACTTTTAGCCAACTATTTAGAGAGATCATTCCAAGGAGGTGACACTTTGAGCTAAGAAGTGGAAGATAAGAAGGAACCAGATTTAAGAGGATTCTAATCTCCCTCACTGGCAAAGTGCGAGTGCAAAGTCCCTGGGGTAGAACTAAGGTTGGCCCACTCTAGGAACCCAAAGGGCGGTTTGAAGTATAAAAGTGAAGATGAGGGGTAGGAGACAAGACAGGTGAGGGCTGCAAGGTAGGCCAGATAGTGATGAGTAGACCATTCAAAGATGGGCAGAATTTATTTTAACTTTATTCTAAATTAGAATTTGTAAGCCTCAACTTTTTCTTCAAAACTGAACACATAAGCAGAAGTGCTGGGATGATTAAATAACAATGTATAACCTAATTCCTGGCACACCATGTGCTCAGAGTTAAACAGTACTTTTCTTTTTGCTTTGTCAGATCCAAGAGTTTAAGTATTTCACTCTTTAGCTGCCTGGGAAAGAGAAGAGATTAAGGTAGAGAAGACAACTGAGGGCTTTGAGAGCCAAGACAAGGGATTTGCATAAAATCCAAAGAGGGGAGATTAGGTTCTAGTCAAATTTGTGATACAGTATCCATGTGTGTCTTGATGGCCAATGCTTTTTTTTTTTTTGATGGCCAATCCTAAATTTTTGAATATATTTTTGTGATTCCTATCTGCCTTGTCTTTTCACGGGTCTCAAGCTTCCCACTTTTCTTTTTGAGAATAAGCTTAAGAATGGGGAACTTTTTCTTTCTCCCACATTTGACTTTACCAAAATTCCTAAAATGCTGTCCTGATAAAGGGCCAACTGAACCTTGGGCCAAGCTTGAAGCAAAGGCCAGCTTCTCGAGGAAAGAGCTACCTGGCTTTCTTAAAGGGTATGTGTTTATTTACTACGTTGGATTGAAAAAGATCTCTATTGACACCTCCCCCTCAGTTTTTGCTTCCTGCTGGCTCAGCTGTTTTTTCTTTCACTCTGGCTCTCTGTTTCAGCTGTGAAACTGACATGTGTGCCTCTTGTTTGCTCAGTAGGAAATGCAACAGAAGGACTGATCAGGACTGGGAATAGGAGCCAGGCCAAAGGGATTCGGGGAAGCACTAAGTGCCTTTTTGTCCTAATTACAGTTATTGGCAATATTACTCCAAATAATGGTAGTAAGGAGTTTTGCAAGCATTTGTTCAATATCACTACCTTATTAGGTTATGTATGGATTAGGGACTAAATGGGACAAAATAAGCTTTATATTAAGTTATTAAGAAATGAGCTCTTTGTAAGAGTTCAGGGTCACTGAATGGGGGAAGAAATCACAGGAGGGACTTTAAGACATGAAACTCTCCAGATTTTCCATGCACCCAATTACAGCAGCAGGCAAAATGGAGAGGTAATTAGTCAAATGCTGAAGATCAAGTCCTAAATGTCCTGTGAAAAGACAGGCATAAAATATGCAAATTGGCTTAAGGCCTGCCTGGGGTACACTTTTTTTCCCCAAGTAAGCCTGAGCGCATGAATTTTTTTTCTTTTCTTTTTTTTTAAAGTAGGCTCTCCGCCTAGCACATAGCCCAGTGTGGGGCTTGAACTCACGGACTTGAACTCACTACCCTGAGATCAATAGCTGAGCTGAGATCAAGAGTCAGATGCTTAACCCACGGAGGCATGCGGGTGCCTCCCCACCCCCCACGAATTTTTAATGTGTGTTGACTGGGAGGTGCTGCTAGTCCTCAAGCTTCAGCCCCTATTCAACCTCATCCTTCTACAAAGCTCTACTTGGGATATCGGGGCTGCAGAGCTAGTGACAGTGTGGGGCTTTGATTCACAAAGTGTTCCTATTCCTTTTCGAAACAGCTCTTTGGGAACTTCTAGATGAGTAAGAGTGTTTATATTGTCAGGGCACTTTCAAGCATTTCTGGGTCCTCGAAAGTAAAATTTAAAATAATTTCAAAGCTCTACCCTAATCTCTAGCAATTCTCAAAGCAGAGATGGACAACTGACCTATATTGTGTTGAGCCATTAACAATTGCTTTTTCAACAACAAAAAGCTTATTCAGAGATAGAGCCAGAATATTGAGAAAGGTAAAGTAGGGCATTGGCTCCTTTTTAGAAGTTTGGCTTCCATAAAATTATTGAGACTTCTAACAGAAAGTGACTCACTGAAGGGCATTTTGGATAGCACAGGAAAACACTGAAAAGAAAATGTAACAAAAGTACTGTGACTGCAGTGTGGTCAGTGTTCATGTTGATAATTTTATTTGTCCTCACTTTGTACACATGTAGAACTATGATGTGATTAGTTTTGAAATTGAGATGTAATCCATGTATAGAATTCACATGGATTTAACATATTCACAAGAATTGTGCATCATTACCCCTAATTTCAGGACATTTTCATCACTCCCAGAAAGAAACCCTGTACCCTTTAGCAGTCGTTCCCAATTCCCTACTCACCCCAGCCCTTGGCAACCACTAATCTGCATTCTGACTCTATGGATTTGCCTATTCTAGACATTTCATGTAAATGGAATCATACAACGTGTATTTTGTATCTGGCCTCTTTCACTTAGCATAATGTTTTCAAGTCTCATCATGCTGTTCCGTACTTCATGTCCTTTTATTGCTCAATAATATTATCCCATTTTATAGATACGCCACATTTTACCGTTCATCCGTTGGTGGATATTTGGGTTAGTTCCACTTCGAGGAACTATTGCAAAACGTGCTGACATGGACATTCATCTGCAGGTATTTGTTTAAATACCTGGTTTTTCTTTCTCTCGGCCATATACCTAGGAGTAGGATTGCTGGGTCATATGGTAACTATATAGTTAACTTTTTGAGAAACTGCCAAGCTGTTTTCCAAAGTGGCCGTACCATCGTATTCCCAGCAGCAGCATATGAGTGTTGATGTGGTTAGTTTGGGATTTTTAACTATTCGGTTCTGCTACTGAAACCAGATCAGACTTTGCGTGACACTGCAATTTCAAAGAATACAAAAAAAAAAAAAAAATCAAGAACATTGTGAATTGCATGGTCCTCTGTTACTATTTGGTCATTTTATTTCTCAGTTTTAAGATTCACTTTGGTCAAGCTATTTTTACTCAGAATAAAGAATTATCACATATCATAGCGCTGGTCACAGAGTAGGAATTCAACAAACACCTATTAGATGAATGGATGAATGGACAAGAGGTAATCTTAGTGGTTTCATTAAAAGCACTAAAAAGCATGAAAAGCATTTCATTAAAGAAATGTCTTCCTTTCTTGCCAATAAAGTATGCTACCACCGTTCTGGTATTGTCATAACATTTGAAGGAAGCAAAGTAAATCCAATGCAGTAACATGAGCCCAGGAGTGAGGAGACACCTAGGCTTTAGTTCTGTTCTGAAACGAATGTGCTGTAAGCCATTGGGTGATTATCTTCAGTTTTCTCATCTGTCCCATGGTAATGATATCTGTGTTAATCACTTGACAAGTTGTTGGGCAGATCATAGGAAATAATACATTCATAACCCTGAGTCAGCTGCTCTCTCCCTGCCCTGAGTGCCTCTGATTCTGCTTTTCTACATTTCCTCTGTTTCTTACTGATCTGGTCCAGACGTGCTTTGTTTACTTACACACACACACACACACACACACACACACACAGAGGCACACGCACGCACACACACACCCCTCATTCATGTGATGGTCACAGAGCAGACCTATAATCCAGATTACTCAGAAACACCTAAAAATCACATATGGGTTGTTTCTCTTCTTAAAGGTTTTTTTTTTGGGGGGGAGGGAGTGCTGGGGGTATCTCACAACCAACGAGATTTTTTATTTATTTTTTTATTTTTTTTAAAGATTTTATTTATTTATTTGACAGAGAGAGACACAGCAAGAGAGGGAACACAAGCAGGGGGAGCGGCAGAGGGAGAAGCAGGCTTCCCGCCGAGCAGGGAGCCCGATGCGGGGCTCGATCCCAGGACCCTGGGACCATGACCTGAGCCGAAGGCAGACGCTTAACAACTGAGCCACCCAGGCGCCCCCCAACGAGATTTTTTACAAGTTCTTTATTCCATGGAGCTTTGTTGCCCAGCATCTCTTGGTTCCTTTGCGCCGCGCTCCCCACCAAACTGCTCTTTTGTTCTCTTCAATCCTCTTAGAAGAAAAATCAAATACCTTTCATTTTGTGAAGTAGAGGACCCTCCAGCACTCTTTTGTTCTTGGGACTCAGCTGGCACTCACACCCTCAGGATCTCACTTCTCTTTCAAATAGCTTGCCAAGGTATTTTCCCCCTTAACAAAAATAGTTCTATCCCACAGAGAAATTACGTTTCTATCTGTTAAGATAATACATTGTTTTCATTTCATTCACATGAAAAAGTGCTTTGGAAAATTTAGGATAGTAATGGATACTTCAGGGATTTTACGTTTGACAATCCCTTTTCTTGGGAGGGAAGAAGTGTCTCTCTTTCCAGTCTGTTGGAGAACAAAATAGAGAGCAGTTCTCACCAGCCATTTTACCTTGTCCTTGTTGTTCATCACAATATAGGACTACGGGTGGGCACATAAGCCAAACATAATGAGATTCCCTGTGAATTTGTAGTTGGAAATGAGAGGTCAACAACTTTAGGTGGCGGGATCTGTAAAATGTATGTTCTGGCTTTGTGGGTAGCCACATTTTCATTCAAGGAGAAGAAGAAACCTATCTTTAGGTATTTTTCAAAAAATGCTTCAGAGAAACAGAACAGAAGAGAGAAGGAGAGGAAACTGGTTCTAGTGCTTGATGACTTTGATGTGCTCCTGGTTTTGGATACCAGGAGATGGTTTTGTATCCCTATAATACTAACCTCTGTCTACCTTTTGCTTCCCCCTTAAGCAAGTTTGACTTGATTTCTATTGTTTGCAATCATAAGATTCCTAATAAATATTTACAAAATGAGAACTTGATATTACAATTAACATTTTTCTAAGCTTCCAGGAATAATATCTCTTTTGGTTTGTAAATGTATTTATACGTTTTACCTCATTTGATTCTCATGACAACCTGTGATGTAGGCAGCAGAGGATTTATTGTCCCATTTTATAAATGAGGAAATTAACTTTTAGAGAGATCAAATGACTTACCCTTGGTGAAATAGTCAGTAACTAGCAGGGCCAGAAACAGAGAACAGAGCTTCTCTGTGCTTCTGTGACACTCCAGAGATGATGTAAAGAGGAGCGGCTTTTAACTGAATTTCCAGTATATTGATATAAAAGGTTTAACTGTTGGAAACTTAACAATTCTTAAATCCCACTCATTACACATTACACTGCAGGAAATTGTAGTAAATTCCAGTGTAGGATATAGGAGGCAAACCCCTTATTAATGAGACAAACGAATGAAAAAGACTCTACTGTACTGCTCTTTTCCAAGAAAGTCACATGATTTTATTTATAGGGTAAGCAGCATAATGGGTTCGAATTTGAAAAGGCTTTTTTCTAGCAATGTTAAATAGAGTATTTATATTTTATTTCTATGTAATACCATAAAATATTTCCTCTTCTGCACCTATAATTTTCTCTGTGTTAAACTTGAATCTTTTGCCGTCTAAGAACCAAGCAATGGCCTTGGAACACTGGGAGTATGTAATTCACACAATACAGAAACACTAAGCACAGAGTATACTAAGAATACTTGGAAAATCAAGAAAGTCCTACTCTATCTCTCTAATGTGTTGTGCATTCTGAATTCTCTGGAGGTAACATTGTTACAGACTCTGGATACCTGAGGTAGATCTAATAGGATGGAACACAGAGACCTGAACTGGGCTGAGAGCAATTCCACCCACCTCCATCCAGGAACCCCTAGGGCTGGCCTACATAGGTGGGAAACATCAGAATAGATGTGGCTGAGAAGACACACTTCTCAGGAGGGCAGGACCAGGGGACCAGTGCACATAGGCTCTGTGTCTTCTGAGACCGTACTCAGGACATCTCAGAGATAACAACAGCGATAGGCAGAGCATTCAGCCCCTCATACCCATGGCCTTGTATTCTGTTTTTTAAATAGCAGTATTTATCTAAAATTATTTTAAAGTCTTCTCAGAGTGGTGAACTCATCATATAACATATTTTCCCACTTGGAACTGTTACATAGATTTTTTTTAAATTTGTTGATAGAAATCTTTATAATATACGCTATTTACATTATGTCTTAATAAACCAAAGGTATGAAACAGGTCAGATCTCATTTATTATCCTTAGGAACTTCCTTCTATTACAACAGTATATGTAAGAGTTGGGTAAGGTCGCTTGGACCAAATGTCTTCAGACAACCCTCATGTTGCTGATTTCTGCCACCTCTGTCCCCTGTCACTGCTCCCTCTGCCATTGAAAACTCTTCTTGCCACCACTTGTGCTCCTCCTGGAACCCACTGTGACCAGTTCTGCATCCCATTCTTTCCCCTTTATGACGAAATTGACTTTTAGAGAGATCACTATTAATCCACTATTGCTTTTGCTTTCCATTGTTCTCGTTGCCTTAATCATCTTCTAAAGATTTCTCCTGGCCTTCTCCAATTCTTTTAAAACTTATAAAAGGTACTTGGCTTTTGTAAGCATCCCTCACAAATAAAAATATCCCTTAATGTGTTTCTCCTAGCTTGTATATAAACGTGAAAATTTAGAAACCACCTACATGGTCAGTAAAAAAGTATGTATCTAGTATTCCACACAGTGAAATACTAAACAATCATTCAAAAAGACTAAATATAATCTGTATTTATTGACCTCAAAAGATGTTTGTACAATATCACTCAGTCAAGGAAATAATTGATAAAAGTATGTTTTCTAAAAAACACATGTGAATATATATATGTAAAAGTATGTGTATATGTACAGAAGTGCTATTAAATAGAAATAGAATGCAAGTTACATGTATAATTTAAATTTTCTTGTAGCGGGGCGCCTGGGTGGCTTAGTCACTAAGCATCTGCCTTCGGCTCAGGTCATGATCCCAGAGTCCTGGGATCAAGCCCCGTGTCAGGCTCCCTGCCAAGCAGGGAGCCTGCTTCTCCCTCTCCCCCTGCCTGCTAGCTCCCCCTACTTGTGCTCGCTATCTCTCTGTCAAATAAATAAATACAACCTTTAAAAATAAATAAATAAATTTTCTTGTAGCTATTATTAAAAAAAAACTAAAAATAAGTAGATTACATTTTAAAATATATTTTATTTAATCTATTATATCCATAATACTGTCATTTTAACATGTAATCCACAAAAAAGTTATTACTAAGGTCTTTGGCACTATTTTTTATATTGTCTTTAAATCCAGTGCATATGGGCATCTGGGTGGCTCAGTCAGTTAAGTGTCTGCCTTCAGCTCAGGTAGTGATTTCAGGGTCCTGGGATCGAGTCACACGTGGGGCTCCTGGCTCAGCAGGGAGCCTGCTCTTCCCTCTTCTCTACTGCTTCCCCTACTTGTGCTCTCTGTTAAGTAAATAAATAAATAAACACTTTAAAAAAAATCTAGTGCCCGGGCGCCTGGGTGGCTCAGTTGTTAAGCATCTGCCTTTGGCTCAGGTCATGATCCCAGGATCCTGGGATCAGCGGGAAGCCTGCTTCTCCCTCTCCCACTCCCCCTGCTTGTGTTCCTGCTCTCTCTGTCTCTCTCTCTGTCAAATAAATAAATAAAATCTTAAAAAAAAAAAATCCAGTGCATATTTTACATTCACAGCACATCTCAAGTCAGACATATTTTCATTAAAGCAAAATGTACTCATACCAAACAATAAAGTGGTTTTTGGAAAAAACGTTTGATAGTGCTTTAGTTTCAATTTTTATTTTATTAAAAATAAATAAGTGAATTAGTAAACAAAAAACTCAGTTCCTCATTTGCAGTAGCCGAGTTTCAAGTGCTGAATAATCGTATGCAAATCTCTATGGGAAAAGTCTGGAAAATGTCTAATAAAATATTAATTGAGGTTTTAATCAGCTGATGGATTAGCAGGTTAATCTTATTTTTCTTATGTATATTTTATAAGATTTCTGTAATTATATATACATTTCTTTGGAACTTTTCAAAAAGAGGGGGGAAGATCCTTCTAAATTTAATACATTTGTTTTATTTTTATTCTTTCAACTGTGCTGTTATTCCATGTCTTCTTGGATTTTTTTTTTATTTTCTGGTTTTTCATACAATTGAGGGTATTGGGGCACTTAGTTTGGGTTAGACTGTGATGCTATCCAATTTCACATTCCTTGACCTTTTTCATATAACAAATATGCTTTATAAATAATCTATCCATTTAGGCATACATTTAGTCAATAATTACCTCTCAGGTGCTATATAGGGCAGACGCTGGCCTGGCCTAAGAAAATATAACACTGGTCCAGAGAAATAATAATAATGTCCCTGTTCTCTGGGAGCTTCCATTTAAATGAACATTCAAATGGACAGACAGTGAACAGGACACCACATAGAATGTTTTTGGGTGGTGATTAGTGTGAGCGGCAAAATAAACAGAGAAGATAAAAAGTAGTAGACAGAGGCCGCTTTAAATGGCATGGGGGAAGGAAGGATTCTTCAAAAATGAGAACTTCAAGCTGAAATACAAGGGATGAGAATGAGCCAGGTGAAGATTGGAGGTGGGAGGAAGCTCATGTCAAGCAGCAATCAGGAACATGACCACTGGAAGAGCAGGATGGAGGCTAGGGGGCTAAAGCATGGAATGGAGCCCAGAGGTGATTCCGAGGACCTGTTTGCAGAGGTAAATAGGGCTGGATCATGGGAAGACAAACTAGGGAACAATTAGAAGAGAATAAACCGAGAGGCGATGTGATCTTATTTATTTTAAAAGAACACTTTTGCCACAATTTGGGGAATGAAAGAATTGTTAATAAGGGAGAATAATTAGAAAGTTTTTGCATTATTTTAGGAAACGCAGGAAGGTAACTTAGAACAGGGCAGGTTCAGTTCAGAATTAGAACGGACATCTATTAGACAAATTCACGACCTATTTTAGAGTTAGGTGAACAGGACCTGGTAAACAACTGCATGCCAGGGATGATGGTGTGGAACAGAGAGGAGTCAAGCATCATTTTGAGATGTTGTTGTTGTTGTTGCTTCGATAAATGGCAGAGCTCTTGCATAGGATGGGAAAGCCGGGAGAGGAACAGATCCGTGGGGAGAATGATTCAGTTCCCTTTTGAACATTTCAACCCAATTAGACCTCTAAGGGAAGATGTCAGGCAGGCAGTTGAACACATGAGTCTAGAATGCATGATCTAGAATTCCCCCCCAGGTCCCCCCCGGTCTGACCTGGACAAATACATTTAGGGTGTGGAAGCACAGAAGTGCTCTCTAGAGCCATGAAAAAGAAAAAATAACCGTGGAAAGATGTGGATAATAAAGAAGAGGAGGCAAACTAAATCTTGGGTCAGAAGTAGAAGAAAGGGCATAAATCAGAGGCTGACGTTGAGGTATAGTGAGGTAGGAGGAAAAGCCCAAAGATGTTAGGTCACAGAATTCGGGAGGAAGGGTTTCCAGAACAGCATTGCCAACGTGTTGAACGCTGTCCAGAGGCCAAGTAGGTTAAATGCAGAGAAATTACTACCGGAATTGGCAGCTCTGAGGTAGTTGGCGACCTTGAAAAGAACAGAGTCAGTGGAAGGGGCCAAGAAGTCAAATACGTAGAGTTTGAGGGATGAATTGGAGAAATAAAGAGTTGGAGAGGATACGGCACCTAAACAGAGAATGTTTGCTAGGAGGACTGGGAAAACAGGACAGTAACTGGAGGAAATGAGGGGTTAGGGAAGAGATTTAAAAATGGAAATAGCAGAGAACCTCTGTGTGCTGATGGAATTGTTCCAAAAGAGAGGAAAAGATGGATGATGGAAAGATGAAGAGACTGAGGAGGTGGGAAAGAGGAGGCATGACTGAGGCAGGGAAGTCCTTGAAAAGGCACAAGGGGATGGAATCCAGCACAGTCAAGAATGGACTTGAAAGGACAGTTCCTCTGGATCAGTAGAAAAGTGCAGAGGAAATGAATAGATTTGCGGCTGGGAATGTGAGGGGGTTTCCCTGTAGTAACCTTGTGAACCATGAGGTGAGATGTGCATCAGCTGAGAATGAAAGGCCGTGGGAGAGGGGAGGCAAGTATAATAAAGTAAATGATGACCTCGGGTGGGGGAGGGGATATTCTCACCAGGCATGGGAAAGGAGGTTTCTGTTGTATTTTAATGTCATAATGAGTAAGTTACTTTTCCAGACATGAAACATGAGTGCATCAAGTAATATGACTGATAACAGTTTTAAAGGTTCAGAAAAATACAACCCCATGTTAATTTTAGAATTAGCTTTCTAGGGGCGCCTGGGTGGCTCAGTTGATAAGCGTCTGCCTTCGGCTCTGGTCGTGATGCCAGGGTCCTGGGATTGAGTCCCATATTGGGCTTCCTGCTCAGCGGGGAGTCTGCTTCTCCCTCTACCCCTCCCCACCCTCGTGTGCTCTCTCTCTCTCTCTCTCAAAAATAAATAAAATCTTAAAAAAAAGAATTAGCTTTCTAGTAACCTTTAGAATCTAATTGATTCTGTTTCCACTTAGTTCATTTATTTTCTGATCCATCTTTAGTGCTCTGGGAAGCACTTGGTTATCTATACGTACTTGCACCTGGCCAGACTCAATGTCTAAATATCTGCAATACAGAGTAATATTTAAATAGAATTCCTGAGGTACAAGGAGAAGTCTTAGAACTAAGATTTACTGTCCTGTAAATTCAGGCATTATATTATTGAAGGGTCTACATCATATTTTCCACAAGGCTTTTCCAAAATACATACATGTGCACACACATGATAATTTCTTTTCAAACTATCCAAATAAATGAATAATTTAAGATCTTGAAGGACAGAAATCACAAAAACATGGATTTTAGAAAATCATAATGAGATTACATAAAAAGCCTGCTGTGTGCTAAAGCAAATCTACTGTCTTACTAAATAGATCAGAGAAATAAAATTAACCAGATTAAAATTTAAAAGTCTTTTAAAAAAAACTTTTAAAAACGCCAGACTGACCCAGCTTTACAGGTTGTATCTGTGCATTTTCAACTGGGATATTATATGCGCTGTGGTTTCAGTATGTGTGTGTGTATCTGTGTTTTCGTGAGGAATAAATCAATAGAGAATGCAAATATATTAATTTTTAATTTCCTCAGTGCATAGAATTCCAGTGGATTTATTACTTAGTTGAATTATGCATTATGTTTACTGGGTAAGTGGAATTATAAAATTATATCATCTCACTGGCCTCTTAATTGATTTGCCTAGGTCTCACAGAAAATTAGTATAGAGTATTTTTTTTAATTAACTTGTAACTAATCTGTCATGCCAACATAAATACAGAAAATGTTATCTCTTTCCTAGTCTTGTTTCTTCAGAGGTTTCAAAGGAACAAAACTCTGTACATTTGATAGGAGAGATGCCTTTGATACGGTCAGTTAGGGAAGAAGCTGTCCCTTCAGTTTATATCAAAACCATGATCATCTCTGAGGCTTCAGACCACCAAGAGCCTCAATGTCTCTTGATGCTTGTATATGAAAACTAATCTCCTGGCAAACTGTATACCTTTCCCCCTTTTCTTTTTTTTAAATCCCATGAAGGTCAACAACATCTATTAACTGATGAGTTCCACAAATCAGCTAGTTCTACTAGCCAACTAGTTCTACTAATCAAAATATAAAAGCTAGAGGTGTCTACTTCACCTCCTATTGACTTTTCTTCTTAAATATAATTAAGCTCTATCTCTATTTCTGACAATTACCATTTAGCTACGTAGTTCAGACAACTACGATGTCATTCCTATATCACTGAAATATAGGTTTGACCATTTATTTTAAATCTCAGTCAGGGATAATTTTGAGACTGGAAAGGGTGCCAAAATAATTACATAGTTTTTTGAAATGTTTGTCTCTCTACCCCCAAAATTATTTATTATAATGCTGAAACTATATAATGATTTCTAGAAATAAAAATAGCATCTATCCATAAATGATAATGACTATCCATAGTCATTAAAGAATTTTAACATTTATTTATATTGATAATGTGAATATTATAAATGTAAGTAGAATAATTATTTTGGCACATATTCACGTTCTTCAGTTTGCCATATAATGCCATTGATTTTTTTTTTTAAGATTTTATTTGTTTATTTGAGAGACAGAGAGTGAGCGAGAGAGAGCACCAGTAGGGGGAGGGGCAGAGGGAGAAGCAGGCTCCCCGCTGAGTAGGGAGCCCAGTGCAGGACTCAATCCCAGGACCCTGGGATCATGACCTGAGCCGAAAGCAGACGCTTAACCGACTGAGCCACTCAGGTGCCCCGTTGATGTTTTTCTTAGGAATGTATTTTTTCAGCATTTTTAAAAGAATATCTTAATTATTTTCAGTTTTCATGTAATTACCTGCAATGTTCTTCAACATTGTGTTTTATGGTTACTAAATTTGAAATTGTTAACGATTTAGATTACTATTTCTCTGTAGATCAACATCTTTTTAATTAAATAATCTCTTTATAGGTGCTAAGATTCCTGGTAAGACTTGAGCAACTTTTGCTAAATGGAGGATACAGTCAATTCTTTTTTTTTATTTTTGCAATTCAAATGTGCAAATATTTAACCTAAATATTTGGAGAGGTTTTATCTTTTTGTCTCCATTCGGAAAACCTCTCTTTGATGTATATAAGAAAAAACTTGTCAGAAAAACTTACCAGATAGGTTATCTCTTTATTATTTTTTGGTTATTTCACCGTATTTAAAATTGTAGGACTTTCATTCAACTTCGGTAGAAATTATAAATTTATCCAGTCAGACCTTTATCAAACGATTCATCCCACAAATTGACATCTTCCAAAGTGCAAGTATGGAATTCAGAACATAAATATTGTACCCTGTTTGAGCTCACATCATTAATTTATTCAGTCTTTCCCTTGCTTTTGTACAAATACATTGTAATGCCTTCCTGCTTTTAACACTGTTCTCAATAATTGTATTTTTATAAAACCTTGAAAAGCTGACATTTTTTATTGTTCCATTTGCGTTAAATATTTTCAACTTTAATTTTGAACAAAACAGAGCAAAATTTAGAGGCTTGTGCTGTTGTTGTTTACTTGTCTGTAAAGAAGTTCAATTCCACTGCAGGCCTTTTAGGTTGTTGTACAGATTTTGTCTTCCAAGTCACAAATATTTCTTAAAATCCTACTGATAAGCGGCACGTGAAAGCGTGTACTTCAAGGCGGAAGCGTGTTTACATTTATTTCACATCAGCTTTATCCCCCAAAGTTTGTAGTTTATTCTGTGAACAAACTTTAAAAGGTGTAAAACCGTATCCTCTATTTTGACTATAGAGCATCACCCTTTTAGGGATTCACTTAATTTTGTGTGACCACAGCCAATTTCAAATGATCTGTTTTTGAGCTCATTGCTTCCAAACAGGTTTGTAGATTGAATAACTGGCCCAAATCTTTGCATCCTTTTTTTGTATGCAAAGCCTTGTCATTCTGACCAGAATCCACTTCCCCACCCCCGGGGCTTACTTAGGCCAGTGGCATGTGGATAGATTTAACACTGTGCAGGTTCTGAACCTCGGCTTTAGGATGCCTGCAGTTTTTCTGCTTGTGCTCCAGAGCCTCTACCATCAGCAGGAGAAAAACAGGTCCTTGTCTAGCCCACTAGGCCCAGCTGAAAGATGAGAGACACGTAGAATTGAGTGTCCGCTCAGTGGAACCCAGATGAGCTGACCCTGAGCTGCCACAGTGTGAAGCAAAGCTGACCTATATATGTAAATCCAGTCACTACCCAGGTCTTCCCTCCTATCATCCCAGCCTAAGCCAACGTCCTTCACTCTTGATTACTGCATTCATCTATCAGCTGATCTTCCTGCCGTCAGCACATCACACATCCATACAAATCAATAATTGGTTTTAAGCCACTGAATTTTGGGATAATTTATTAGGCAACATTAACACGCCAACGGCCAACTGACACAACAGGTTGCTTCAATTAGCCAGAACATTGTTTTTATCACAATGCTGACTCCACCCAAATTTGTATTTACATAATCATTGTAAAAATAAATAACTGTATCCTAAATGTTGAACTTTTTAACTGAATTTACAACTTTCATGTAATTTGCAAATGCCAGATGTTTCACTTTCTCCGAAATTTTCACTTTGACTCCATAAATAGAGTGGGGGAAAAAAATCTGAAGTATTATTGGAATTAACCTACATGAATTCTTAGCATTGCTATTGCTTCACTTTTCATATGTTCCTCAGAAATTTGGGATTGAAAGTAAATTAAATCAGAAGAACACTCAGTTAATCTAAATGAAAACTCATGCTTCTCAGTATAAAATGTATGAGTTGCAGGTATTAAATTGTTGTCTTTCGAAACATTCTTCCTAAAATAAGTACTAACTTTTGAAGTATATGTTGATATTTCTTCGAAGACTTGTTTTCTGGCTCTGTAGTGACTACTAGCTTTACTAAGGGCCCCTGTGATGAATGGTTTGCATTGATAAGTTTTGTGTGTGTGTGTGCAAGTTCCCATTATTCATTTATTTGAGTGGTAGAGGTTTAAACATATGTTTTCCTTAAACATATTTTTCATATTTTGAGCCCATTGCTGCCAAAAGAATCTACCGCAAGATTATAAAAAAAAACTTTACCAACATTAAAATACACATTTGTAATTTACAGTATTCAATAAATGACCAAACTACTATAGCAAGAGATTTTTAAAACACTCTCTTTAAAAACATAGGCAGTAATCTCTTGGTCATTGTCCTTAGGGACATATTTATGGATATGTCTCCTCAGGCAAGAGAAACAAAAGCAAAACTAACTTGTGGTACTACAGCAAGATAATAGGCTTTTGCAAAGCAAAGGAAACCATCAATGAAATGAAATGGTAACCTAATGAATGGAAGAAGATATTTGCAAATGATATCTCTCATAAGGGGTTAATATTCAAAATATATAAAGAACTTATGCAACACAACAACAATGAAAAGACAAATAATCTGATTTAAAAATGCGCAGAGGACCTGAAGAGCCATTTTTCCAAAGAAGACATTCAGATGACCAACAGAACATGAAGATTCTCAACATCAGTAATCATCAGGGAAATGCAAATCAAGACCATAATGAGAAAACGCCTTACACCTGTCAGAATGGCTAGACTCAAAAAGACAAGAAATAACAAGTGGTGGTGAGGATGTGTAAAAAAGGAACCCTCATGTACTGTTAGTGAGAATGTAAAATGGTGCAATCCCTGTGGAAAACAGTATGTTTTGTCAAAAAATTAAAAATAGAAATACCCTATGATCCAATTATTCTACTACTGGGTATTTACCCAAAAAAACCCAAAAACACTAACTTGAAAAGATACATGTAGGGGCGCCTGGGTGGCTCAGTTGGTTAAGCGACTGCCTTCGGCTCGGGTCATGATCCCGGAGTCCCGGGATCGAGTC
This sequence comes from Callorhinus ursinus, assembly GCF_003265705.2. Classification (NCBI taxonomy): domain Eukaryota; kingdom Metazoa; phylum Chordata; class Mammalia; order Carnivora; family Otariidae; genus Callorhinus; species Callorhinus ursinus. The sequence continues at coordinate 8,489,615 of NW_027397074.1, read as the reverse complement.
CCGCATCGGGCTCCCTGCTCGGTGGGGAGCCTGCTTCTCCCTCTGACCCTCCCCCCGCCTCATGTACTCTCTCTCTCTCATTCTCGCTCTCTCAAATAAATAAATAAATCTTTAAAAAAAAAAAGATACATGTACTTCTATGTTTATTTGAGCATTATTTATAATAGCCAAGATATGGCAACAACCCAAGTATCCACTGATAAAAGAATAAAGAAGATATGGTACATATATACAATGGAGTATCACTCAGCCATTAAAAAGAATGAGATCTTGCCATTTGCAACAACATGGGTGGACCTAGAGGGAGTTATGCTAAGTGAAATAAGTCAGACAAAGACAGATACCATATGATTTCACTTATATGTGGAATTTAAGAAACAAAACAGACACAAACAACAACAAAAACCCAGACTCCTAAACACAGAGAACTGGTGTCCCATCACCACCTGAAACTGCAAAGAGTGAACTGTCCCTAGCCACTCAGGTACAAGAGTACTTGGTTTTATCAGTGAGCACCCCCATGCAGTCCTTGAAAGGGAGGTATTAGTTACATTGAATCTGAAAAGGCACAGGAAAAGGCAGTCACTAAATGTTGTTTTAAAGGTATAACCAGGTTCCTGACAGATGGTGACAGAAGCTGCAAATAAAAAGAGTAGATCTAACAAACTCATCCCTGATTATTTTAATATAAATATTAATACTAATACATTAAATAGAAATGAAAATCCTGGACAAATGCTAAGTAGGTGTAAATGCGACCTGTTTCAGCTAATCTGGGACACACACACACACACACAAGAGCAATAGGCTCTTAATTGAATTGGCCTCCCTCAACCCATTCTTCCTTTCCATTCTAAGCCTTCCCCCCTACCAAAAAAAAGAATCAAAAGGGCAAATTGTAATAAAATGTCTCTAGTACTGATCAGATGAAGATTTGCCTTGCACCCAGAAAAATCACCTATCTATTCTGTGGGTTTAGTATATTCTTATGGTAAAAAGGTTTTCAGGCTTGCTGGCACTAGCCATTATAATCATCCATCTAATGTCTTTGGCTCACAATAACTATCTGATTATAATATTGCTTCCCACACATATTTGCCCCAGGAAAAGAATACGCTGATCAGCAAACATGAGTATCTTTTCTTCTCGATAACGTAATTCTTATTCTGAAATAACAAATTGCCTTTCTGGTTTTATAAACAGTCTAACAAAAACACTTTGAATGTATTTTCCTTTTGGATATTGCCCTATATCTTTTTCTGTTACAGTCTATTCTAGGAAGAATAGTCTTTGTGTCTGATTCAACATCAATTCATTCATTCAACAAACATTTGTAGAGAACTTAATACATGAAGGAAGAAGGCTTCTAGCTTTACATTTAGTAGAACTGTCAAAATAGGACCAAGTTCTGTGTACTTTTCACTCTCTTACAACTTCTTCAGATTTGGAAATCTTTTCAAGTCATGCAAAAAGAGTGAACAGAGTGTTCAATTACTTGAATACTTAAGAATTTTTACATTTAGTTCAATGACAAATTGAATGTTATTGAAATTATGATTTTAAATGATGAAGAAATTAACCAGAAAAATCGATCGCTAATAATCACTTGATATATTTTTCTGTTTTCTTTTAAACTTTCCAACCTAGAGTACTATGTAAATAAAATCTCGTTTCCACCCAATTCTGAACCATGCCTCTTTGTTTAAACTGACTCACTCAATAACCCAATTGTAATACATTGATGCTGAAGAAAATCCAAGATATAAAAAGTAAAGTTGAATATGATTTGGGCTACATTTCACCCAAGTCTGGGGTGGAGTCTGAGATTCTACGCTTCTGACAAGCTTCCAGGAGAGGTGGATACTGCTGATCCAGGGGACACATTTGAGTAGCAACATCCTGGAAGACAGACAAAGCTATTAATAACTTGGCAAGTGTTATAATGAGAATTCTTACAAATAAGAATATGTACAAATTGTGATAAATAATCTTGGTAATATGTAACGATTTGTCTTTAGGGCCTAGACAGTGGGCCCAGCACTGCCCAGGGATGCAGACTCATGGAAATGAGCCTGTTGCTTTAAAAACTGAGCATTAACCAAAATTACAACAAACCAGTAAGCTAGTCATTCTAGGTAATAGGTATTTAGGTATGTGCAATTGTGTTAATTAGTATAAGTGATAAATGTATAGCTTATCAAAGTTTCTTAGCTGCAAACACAAAACTCAGCTTGCATACCCTGCTTGTGGAAATTATTTTAAACACAGAAACAGTCAAGAATTTGAGAACCACAGCATTATTAATGTCCATGTGTGTATTCTTGTTCCATTACAAACTGTTTAACATATTACTATTAAGGTTTTTACTTTTCCCTGTGATATAATTATTACTCATTGAAAAGAAAATTTCTATGTGTAACATAACTTTCAAAAATACCTATATCTGGGGCGCCCGGGTGGCTCAGTGCGTTAAGCGTCTGCCTTCAGCTCAGGTCATGATCCTGGGTCCTGGGATAGAGTCCCATGTCAGACTCCCAGCTCAGTGGGAAGTCTGCTTCTCTCTCTCCCTCTGCCTCTCCCCCTGCTTGTGCTCTCTCTCACTCGCTCACTCTCTCTCTCAAATGAATAAAAAAAAAAATCTTTAAAAAAAAATCTGTATCCTCCTTTTAAAAGAAAGTAACAAATCTAGTATAAAAGTACAAAATGTAAAATCATGAATGTAATGTTTTATCATCAATTAATTGTTGATTGAAGTGTTCAGGTTTTTTCAGACACGTACTGCTTCTTCCTCCTCTCAGTAGCACCTTGAAATGCTCTGATATCGCCCTGCTGTATTGAGAAAGGGGGCATTTAAAAAACTCAGTTAATCTATTTTTATGGTAATCAGAACCCTCAATTTCAATCTGAATTTTTTAGTCAAAGCAGTCTCATTTACATGAGTACAATAAATGTTTTGAAGTGTGGCTAGGATCATTTCCATAATTCTGTATTTCTTATCTTGCCTTACTTAGTCTTCTTGAACCTGACATTTTGCTATAATTTGCAAAACTGAACTCCATTCAGAAATTAAAAAATTGTTGGTAGAAAATGTGAAAATCAAGAAGACAGGACCACCTTTAATGCAGCTTTTCTCTTTCATCATTAACCCAATGGGCAGGAAGAAAAGCTCACAAAGTAGTTCACCATAAGTGCGGGATTGATTAATTTGCTAGAAATAGACATCATTTTCATCCAAGTTTAGATTGGCTCCCACCAAGTTCTGTGTGATTTCACTTGGAAATGGAACCAGCTACAAGTAGCTACGTGCCTGAGCTGAATCCAGAAATTGCACCTGTGCCATCACTCTCCCGTTTTGTCTAGGATACTCTTATAAACATAACGAGAAAAAGGATGCAAATACTAACAGCAATACTAAAACATTTTAAAAATGTTTCTTCAAAAATAAATAAGTAAATAAAATGTTTCTTTGAATTTGTGTGTTTCACAACAACCTCTAGATACTATTTTTCCAAACAAGAATCTTATTCTGTGTGTGTCTTGGCATTTCAGCAAGGATTTGTGTCATGTTCAATTATGACTGTGTTCATTTCATTGAGAGGATTGAATAAATCATATGCTCAGTTGATGAAAGCACTTTCTTTTTTAAAGAAGCAGATTGATATAAAATACTTCAGTAAGTCACTTATCTATATTTCACTGACTTTGAAATTTGTGTCAGGAACTTCAGTTTATCTACAGGAGCTGCACCCTTATTTATCAGGTTTTTTCCCCCCGATAAGGCAGTCTTACCAGATGAGGTCAAATACTATTTCTATGCAGCTTTTTCTTACACCCCGAAAAGCAAGCCCTTAGGCAAGTGAAGTACCAGTGTGCCTCCGAAAGCCACATCCTCCGTGGATGACTTTTACAGGGAGTACTTTCAAGTTTATAAATCGAAGCCGATACTTAGAGCCCTGGGAGATAAAACAGCAGAACTTACCACTCTTGTGGCATCTGAAACCACAGTCTGTACCTGTCACTTATCGTTTTGTAAATGAACTAAAAATAAAAGACTGATGGGTTGTGTGAAATCCATAATTTCTGTTAATGGTCCACTAAAAAGCTGTGTGTTTAGGACACTGGATGTCACTCAATGGCTCCCCGCCCCCCAACTGCTGCCTTTTTTTTTTTTTTTTAAGATTTTTTATTTATTTGAGAGAGAGAGAGAGAGAGAATGAGCAGTGGGAATGGGCAGAGGGAGAGGCAGAGGGAGAAGCAGACTGCCCGCTGAGCAGGAAGCCCGACATGGGACTCAATCCCAGGACCCCAGGATCGTGACCTGAGCTGAAGGTAGCCGCCCAACTGACTGAGGCACCCAGGCGCCTCCCCCCGCTGCCTTAAAGACAGGTCTTAGAGCACTTGTTTAGTCCTTTTTTCCTATTTTGACTCTGAAGTAAAATAATAAGTGTGCTTATTATATTTAGTGTCTTTCTATAAAGACACTTAGCACATGATTTTGCTTTCTAACTTCACACTTAACTCCCTGAAAACATCCATGTATGCATATCAGTGTTCTTTCTAGTTTCAGAGGCTGAGTTTATGTCCAGAGAGAATGCTAATATATACTGTTGTCTGGATACTAGGGCCCATCCTGCTCAGGAAAATATCTTCACTCTTCCTCTCTCTGTCTTTCTTCTGTCTCTCCCTCCCTCTCTCTCCATCCATCCCTCTATCTCATCTCTGTCTTTCCCTCCATCCTGTGCTTTCAATTTCTTCAGTTCCACCTGCTCTTTCTTTTCAGACTCTTTCCTTTCAGAACATAAATACGCCCGATCTCTTGTTCTAAAAATAATACCCTATAACTGTCTTCTCTTTCCTTCCTCTCAAAACCAAACTTCTTGATGAAGTAGAGCACTCCCCACTCCATTTCCTCACCTCTGATTCCATCAAGGGCCTATTGCAATTTGGCCTCTGCTCACACAATGCCTCAAGGCACCAAAGATGTCAGTAACTCCCTCTCACTGAACAGTTCCCAGGAAGGATTTTACTTGGAGTTTGTGGCCTTTAATCGAGTTGACTCTTCCCTTCCTATACGCGTTCCTTCCTTGGCTTATCTTTTTTGTTTCTGCATTTCCTTCTTTCTCTCATTACTTTTGAACCACAAATATTTAAGTAAAATTATGTGCAGTGTTGAGCAAATTCTTACATTTAAAAGGAAAATAAATGCCAATCTGATTGTACAGGAAAAGGCTTCAAATTGCCCAGACCCTAAAATTATGTCTGAAAAGCAGTCATTACCTATACTTCAAATTAGCTAAATACATAAAACTATAATTTTATCTTCATTTATCAGCATAGGAAAAACTACTTTGTCCTATGCACGTATCCTCGGGTGATTGGACTGACCCGACCAGGAGAAAGCCCTTAGTAGGAAGGCACAACACTAACTCTCTCAACGTTGTATGACTATGGAGAACAGGTGTCAGAGTCTCAACTGTGTGAGTTTTCTGTTTCTCAAAGACAAAGATTCAAGGGTACTCATCTGAAACCAGTTTTTAAAAAGCAACTTAATCTTTCTGTTTCTGCTAAATTCTATATTCATTTTTCGCGGGCAAAGATGTGTTCATTTCTTAGGGCTGTTGTAACAAAGTACCAAAACCTGGGAGACTTAAAACAACAGAAATTTATTCTCTCACAATACTGTAAGCCAGAAGTTCAAAGTCAAGGAGTTAGCAAGCAGGGCCATATACCCTCTGAAGGCTCTAGGGAAGAATCCCTCCTTTTCTCGTCTAGTTCCTAGAGGTTGCCAGCAATCCTTGGGGTCCCTGGCTTGTACACCTGTCACTCTCGTCTCTGCCTCTGTCTTTGCATCTCTTCTCCCTTGTGTGTCTCTGTGTCCAAATTTCCCTCTTAAAAGGACACCAGATATATTGGATTTAGGGCCCACCTTAATCCAGTGTGACCTCACCTTAAGTTGATTACATCTGCAAAGACTCTATCCCCAAATAAGGCCACATTCACAGGTTGTAAAAGAAGATGTATTTTGGGGAAATGCTTTTCAGCCCAGTATAAATGGAAAACCAAAAACTGTTACTTCGGAAAATAAAAAGGGAAAAGGAATTTATTATTGTTTTTAAATGATCACATATTATGTTACTTTTCTTCCTCTGCAAACCTTACTAAAACAATAGTAAAGGAATAAAGCAATCAAAAAGAGATACCATAAACTGCCCCCCCCCACAAAAAAGTCCATAGAAAGCAGAGATAATACAGGCTCTATTCTTTTTAAATGTGGAAATAATATTGTCCAATAGATATATGATTAGGATGCTGTGAAAAGGAAAAATCAGAGAACAAAATTATGATAGAAATAACATTATGAAAGGACTGAAAGATAAATCCCAGGACCAAAAGTAAAACAAAAAGACAAAGAAGTAAAGAGAAGTATAGAAAAGAAAATTAGTAGGTAAGTCCATGGGGGTTTATAGTCCACTTAATAAGAATTATAGACAGAGAAAACAGAAGAGAATGAACTATCAAGAAAACAATATTTTTTTAGACACGAGGGATGTAAATCCCCAAGCTGAATGTGTCTAGCACAATTAGCCAATAGAAAAAAATGAAAAGAAGACCCCATGAAACACATGAAATGTGAAATTTCAAAATAACAGCTATAAAGGAGAAAATATAAAGTTTCCAGAGAAAAATCACAAAGATCACCTATAAGAGATAGCAACTCAGAATTGTATTAGCCTTCTCAGAACAATAGTGAATGACAGAAGACCTTGGAGAAGTATCTTAAAAAGTCTTAATGTAAATGACATTTGATGAACAACTCTGTATTCAGCCAAGCTACTGATCAAGAATGAGATTGAAAAAAAGACATTTTTAGGAATGCAAGGACTCAAACATATATATGTACCTTCCAGGCACTCACTCGTGGGAAGCTACTGGAGGATATGCTGTAACAAACGATGGGGCAAATTAGGAAAGAGGCAGATGTAGGAAAGAGCAAACAGTGAATCAAACTAGAATTTTTGAGGATGACAAGGAAGGGAAATATGAGGACAACAGGCAGCCCGGGGAGCCTCAGGGCAACCAGCCCACACTGGAGGAAGAAAACAGACATTACAGTGAGAGGTTCTTGATATATTACTAATTCAAAGGAAAAGTCCAAATGGCATAAGTTATTATGGAATAAAGGAATGTTCAGATGAATTGCAAATGGAGACAAAATAGTTTTCCACAGCGGGCAGGAAATCAATTAAATCACTACCCTGTGAGACAGAATTTACTTCTTGCTTAGTTACCTACAACTTACAAAGAGCTGCAAATCAGCTCAAAGTAAAAGGGCTAGAACAGGACAACCCAAGGGGTATATTATAAAAGATACACAGTTTTCCGTGGAAACGCAGGAAAAATTTTTCTGCACATTAAATGATGAATACGTTAATTTTGTGAAGTCTGTGTTCTATGTAGAGGAAGAATCTCAAGCTAACAAACCGGTTATTTAATTTATACTTCCATAGTCGGCAAAGGCATAATTAGGACCGTAAATTGTACATGCCTACGTGTGTGTGTGTGTGTTTTCGTGATTCCCCCTTGATAGTCCTAATTGTGATTTTCCTTTTGTAAATTTCAAAAGGTGATGACAAGTTCCTGTGGCTTATTTTTTTCAAAGTTGATACTGACAACTTATCGACTAGGACCCACTTGAAGTAAAATAATTTTGCTTTTCACGGTCTTTACCTACAGTGAATATGGCCATAATTTCTTCTAGTTGCTTCTCAAAAGGGGAGGCAATTTAAGAACAGCCAGGGAAGGAGCATGTGTGTGGGTTTCCTCGTGTATAATTACCATGTCGTTCCCCGCGCACCCCGCCCCCCGCCTGGTCTTTGTAAATTCCATCTCCTCCGCCGTGTTTGCTCTTACTAGTCTAATTCTGACGTCCTAGCTCTGGTCTGAATCTGGCTGTACTTTGCAAACTTTGGGCACAGACTTGGCTGTAACTAGTTTACACAAAGGAGGCAAGGGCCAGAAGGACAGTGCTGGTCTCTCTCACCCTTGCCCAGTTTAGTTCTAGTGATATTTATAATTATCAGGCAATCTTTACAACAGCCAGTAGGGTCAAATGGCATCCCTTCCAACCTATACCTTTCCCTAGGAAGTCACAGAAGCTCCTCCATAATCATACAGCGTGCTGGGGGCGGGGGGGCTGTTGGGATAACCAGGTGTGTGTAGTAAGATAGACTCTAAAACTATGACAACCATTAAAAAAAAAAAAAAAACCTCGGCGCCTGGGTGGTTCAGTTGGTGGGCGGCTGCCTTCGGCCCAGGTCATGATCCTGGAGTCCCTGGGTCGAGTCCCGCATCGGGCTCCCAGGTCGGCGGGGAGCCTGCTTCTCCCTCTGACCCTCCCCCCTCTCATGTATTCATTCTCGCTCTCTCAAATAAATGAATCTTAAAAATAAATAAATAAATAAATTAAAAAGCAGAGAGTATATTTTTCAAAGGATGTTAAAGATCCTTTGAAAGAAAGGGAAGCAAGGGGTCCCTGGGTGGCTCAATTGGTTAAGCATCTGACTGTTGATTTCGGCTCCGGTCATGATCTCAGAGGTCTGAGATGGAGCCCCACATCAGACTCTGCGTTCACGACAGAAGTCGGGTGGAGATTCTCTCGCCCTCTGCCCCTCCCCCCCCCACTTGTGTGTGCCTGCTCTCTGTAAATGGATAAAAAAGAAAGAAAAGAAAGAAAGAGAGAAGCAAGGATATGTATGGTCAATTTTGTCCTCAAGCTTTCCTGTTTAGTCCTTCCAGAGAGTTATTGTGTATCTATTACATGCTCAAGTCATAACTGTATCAGGTGACTCAGAGGTTATCAGCATCTTGGGAAATTAGTTCAAATGAATCACCAGAGATAAATAAAATGAGATGTCGAAGTTTTAATTGGGGCTTTCTAAAAATTTGCCAAGATTATATTGTTTGTCTGTAATATATAGTCATGGTAAAGAGAGTTGGGTGATTTCAGGAAATAATGTCCTCAAACTCCTACATTCAACCATTTACTTCCGTTCGTCAAGGAAACTGCCTGGGAAGCAGGAAGACACAAAAACAATCTACGCACGGCTTCTTTTTATAGACTCCATGAAATCAGTGTCCTTACACTGTGACAATATTAACCTCAAATATTTAAAAATTATATTAGTTGTCTAAGAATGAGATGGTAACTTTAAATAGTCAACATCCGTTTCGGAAAATCTTTTAGTCACTCGAGATACTTGATAGGTATCTTAGATTTGGGTGTTAGTGGGTGCTCTAGGCAGCTGCGAAGGTGACCACCAGCGAGCTATACCTCCTGATATTTGTGCTACTGTGCTGTCTCCTCCCCTTGAGGGTGGTGGGCTGGACTTAATGACACACTTTCAATGATTGAAGTATGGAAGAAATAATGGTATGGCACTACTGAGACAGGGTTTTACAAGAGACCGTGGCTTCTTTCTTGGGGGGCTCACTCTCTCTCATATTACTCATTCTTGGGAAACAAGCTACCAGATTATGGGCAATACTATGAACAGGTCTATATAGGGAGAACAGGAAGCCTGGGTAACAGCCAGAGAGAAACTGCCACTTGCAAACAACATGTACATGAACTTGGAATTGGACTCTTCGAACCCCGGGCGGATTCTTGAGAGGATTGCAGCCCTGCGTTCCAACAAGCTTAACTATGACTCCTGTGGTAGGACCTAAGCCAGAGTCATCCCGCTGAGCCACGCCGGGATTCCTGACCCTCGGAAACAGAGATAATCACCAGTGCCTGCTATTTTTTAACTGCTAAATTTTGGGATTACGTGCCACACAGTAATAGATACCTGAGTACTTTGTGCTAGGTATTATCTTGAATATTTAAAAAAGTAATCAGATGGCAGCTTATGAGACATCAGTTGTCTGGTAAAATAGTATATTACTAATCAACATTAGCCACTATAATTACCTTGTTAGATCTGAGAAATCCTTAATCTATTTAAAGGAATACCGGATAAATATCTTGGACTTTAGGTCTATTTGGAAAGTATAACAACTCATCTATTTACAACTTTCCATCAAACTTCCATAGGTATTAAAATACTATGTCCTATGCCAGAGCAAAAGGATATCAACTCAACCTGATACTAAGAAATTGTATAATGACTTTATTTAGGCTCATATTTGGGGAACAAGTAGATTCAGGCCTTAAAACAGCATATTTATAAGAAAAGGGTTTTCTTAATTTGTGTATCAATTGATTGATAGCTTTGAAGATAATTTCACCCTGTTTTTGAGGTGGGCCCACTTATGTTCAATTTGGGTCACTTCCACTTGATGGATTAAGGAGAGTTGCCTTAAAAATTTTTTCTATATTATATGTAATCCCATTCTAACTTTCTGTAAGTAATCATGTAAGGAAAGAAAGCATTTTGGAACTAAGTGATATGCCACAGTTTAAAAATGCTTATCTTATTATTGAAATCACTGATGTTTTCAGTTCATAAATACTTTGATTATTGATCAGTGATGGTTCAGCTGTAACAGCCAAAGATTTATAGTGATAATGGTAAATACTTTTGATTTATCATTTCTTTTAAATATTGTATTACTTTATTTTGGTGTGAGTTTAACTAATACCAGGCAAAGAAACATACTCACTCTTAGAACTATAAATGTCAATATCCCAATTCAATATGTGACTTAAAAAAAATAAAGGAATTTAAATTAGAGATCAAGTATATCATTTGAGTTTTTCACACAAAACAGTGGCATCTAGTGGTCTACAAAGATCCTCCTCCTAACTGTCTCTAACTTGTCTTTGCTGTTAGTTTGAATCAGGTGTTATTTGCCGATAGCTGGTTCAACTGCTAGTGAGGTTTACTAGGATCTCTTGCTGTAGAGATTCAGACTTTTATAGTATTAAATTGATCTTTATTAGTAGTTGTGAATGTAACCTAATGTCCACAGTGCTGTTCTTTCTAAAGAAGTTACTCTAGTAGAGATCTTTATATGTAGATGGTGCTGATGCTCATTAACTGCTACAAAAATAAATTACTTTCAAGACATCAAACAAAAGACTACCTTGGAACAAAGGGCTATAAAAAGAGATTCACCTTTGGAGGCAATAAAATTCGCCTTTTATCTCTAAAGCGGAAAGGAGTAATGTAAGCTATTTTATCACAACTTGGCATTGATAGTATGGATATGCTTTCACTTACTGCCTAGTACTGGAGACCTGACCACAACATATTCCTATTTTAAACTTTCTTAAATAGTGCTCATTAGAAGAAAGATACTGACATTATCTGTATTTATTATGAACAAGTAGGGCATGCACCAATTTGGTTTAGGAAAGGTAAATAAAATATTGTCTTTTATATGTAAATGCATTAATTAGTAAAAATAGAACATACTTTTTTTCAAACTGATACTTGCATATGTATTTATCTGCATGACCAATAGAAGATAACGTGAGACTGCTTAAAAGTTTTAAATACAGGGATTTAATTTTTGTTTGATAGCATTCTGTTCACTCATACAAATGCTACATGTAAAACTCAAATATCGCTATCACTTTGTTCCAACTCTAAAAAAATTTTAAATAATTTTAACTGAAAAGGAACTCAGAGGTGTGTTGGATGGCAATTATTAGCTTAAACAAATTCATATTCACATCTAGCTCCACATTTACTGTATGAAACAAGAACTCTGTAATATTCTCCTTCTTGATCTGGAGGCTGCTTACATGGTGTAAATTCAATGTGCTCTATACCCATGATTTGCATATGCATCTATGCATAACATGTATATTACACGAAAATAACATTTACATTGAAAAAACTAGGGGATCCAGAAATTGATCATTTTTTTTAGAAAGTTCTTGACATATATAAGCACTATTTGAAACTTGCAGGCCTAATAGCGATTTTTAATTGAAAGAATTCTTACAATCTTTTAAAAATATCAACATTTTCCTATCAGTATAATTCACTTACTTTATTATTCTTTTTAAGATTTTTTATTTTAGAGAGAGAGTGAGTGTGAGCAGGTGGGGAGGGGCAGAGGGAGAAAGAGAGAGAGAATCCCAAGCAGGCTCCATTCTCAGGGCAGAACCCAACTAGGGGCTTGATCTCAGGACCCTGAGATCATGATCTGAGCAGAGACCAAGAGTCGGACACCTAACTGACTGAGCCATCCAGGCACCTCTACTATCAGTATAATTTAAACAGATACTTGATACAGTTGACCCTTGAACATGGGTTTGAACTGCATGGGTCCATGTATATGTGGATGTTTTACAGTAATGTAAATGTTTTCTCTTCTTGATGATTTTCTTAACATCTCCTCTTCTCTAGCTTACTTTATTGTATGAATATAGTATGTAAGATATGTAATACAATAAATGTATTGATTGTTTATGTTATTGGTAAGGTTTCTGGTCAGTAGCAGGCTATTAGTAGTTAAGTATTTGAGGAGTCAAAAGTTATACGTGGATTTTCCATTGCATGGTGGGGGAGGTGACCCAAACCCCACGTTGTTCAAGGGTCAACTGTATTTGTCTTCATACTTTCCTTCTAGAGAATAACTCAATTATTTATATGAAAAATAACTTGTAGATCTTTTAACATTAACCTATCCCTAGAATTTAGAATTATTCATTTAGGTAACTAACACCAGACTGTAACAAAAGTTTGAGATTTTAAATTACTTAGGTTGGCTCATTTATTCTTCAGTTACCTTTAAAGCAAGTAATTACTCAGTAATAGCTAAAAATAACACTTAATGCCAATGATATTTTATTTGTAAATCTGTGTAGATCTCACAACTAATTCACATAAAATTTTTTTTTCTCTTTAGTTAGTACTAAAAACAGGAGAAACAGAAATGAAAAAAAAAATCCTCGCTGCAGGAATTCAAACTAAACCATATGAGATACTTTATGATTAAATATTAAAAAGTCATATAATTCATCTTAGTCATTAACAAACTAAACATCAAACAGATTGAAAGGTATAATTAGAAAAAAAACTATACTATCAGGTAGTTTCTAATTTGGGAAAAATAATTTAGGAAATGACTCAAACTCTGAGCTGTAAATATTCATAAAATAATGAGCTGATGGTCTGAAATGTCTATTTTCATACCATTCCACAATTATAAGCCAATTATTATTATATCCATTTTTAAATTAACAACTAAGAAATAATACTGCTCTATGACTCTTTTTTTCTTCTAATTAAAAATGTACCTAAAATTACTCTAAAGTAGTGAAGCATAGGTGGTACTCCTTGCTGAGAGGAAAAAATTCCATTAATGTTTAGGAGACATTAGCATTCAAATCTGCTGATGTAGGTAGAAGGGGTTTATCAAACACTTTTCACAGGTCTCCTTGAAGTTTCCTGGCCTTGGCAAGCCTTCAGACCCACCATAGCCATCACTGCAAAATGTGGGGTCTGGCTTCCTGACAGGCTGCCACAGGGACTAGGTAGGTGCGCTGTAAATTTTTCTCACGGGGCAAATTTTGACTAATGATTGGTAAGAGATACAAAGAAGACCGCAGACAGTTTCCTCTCTATTCCTCTTGCCAAAGGACCGTTCCATTACATAGGCTTTCCAAACATGTCCTTTCAAGGTTTGTCAGAGAGTGGCAGCCAGCTCAGCAACACATCACCTTTTATTTTCTTCCCAACTCTCTTTGCCTTTCTTCTTCTTCCTCTCCCTCTTGGTGCCCTGGGGTTGTCTTCTCAATTAACTAACATGTTAACGTATAGGTATTGTCTCAGGATCTTTTTTTTTCTTTTTTTCTAAAGAACCCAAACCAAGATAGGAATTCTTTGAGTTCAAGTTATGTAAGAAAATAATGATATTACCAATGTAATCCATAAAAATAATATCCTTAATAGTGAAATGGAATCTTTAGCTTTAATATATAACTATATTTAAATTGCATCGTCCACTTTCTTCAAATATACCTTCATAGAGTTGGCGTTTATTGAGCTAGTTTTGAACATTTAAACTGGAGGTGACTATCGGACATCCAAGTAGAGATATAGAGAAGGCTGTTGGTTATGAGTCTGGATTTCAGAAGAGAGGGCCAGGATGGAAAAGGAAAGGTAGGCAATCATAGCTTATAGATGGTATATCATATGATGAGATTGAAAGAGATTTTCTAAGCACTAAGACTGATAAAGAGAGATGATCCCAAAAGCACCAAGCTCTAGAAAACTCTCACATTTTAGTCAGGAAATGAAGAGGAAAGAGTAAATAGTCTGAGATATTATCCAGAGAGGTAAAAGAATAACACAGAGAATGTCATGTGTTGGATGCTAAGAGAAAAAAGAATGTTTTTAAAAGGGAAGAAAATCAGCCAATGGGTTCAATGATACTGATAGTCAAGTAAGAAAAGAAAATGCGAGTACAGACTGAATATTATGGTGTGAAGCATGACAGTGAACAGGAGATTTTTGCACAGTGAAGGGGATGAAAAGTTGATTAGAATAGATTCAAGAGGGTATGAGAGGGGGAAATGTAGCTGCATAGACAGCTTCTTCAAGGAATTTTGTTATAGAGAGAAAGAAAGAAACAGGATGTAAACAGGAGGCCATGATGCTACAAGAAGGTTTTTTCAAAAATAATTTTGAAAAAATAGTATTGTTATATACTAAAAGGAATGACCCAAAAGAGAAATTAAAATGGATGATTCAAGGGAGAAAGAGCACTATCTCTGAGGATGTGAGAGGAGATGGCAGCAAGGGGACAATTGAAACCTGGCCCACAAAAGCATAATGAGTAGTTCACCCACACTACGAGGAAGGAATACAAAGATTCAGATAGGTTTATACTTTACTGTTATAAGCCAATGCTCAGTCTTTTCTGGTTGCTTTTTTTTTTTTTCCTTAAAGAAATAAAGCTTAATTGTTACCTGAGAGTGAAGATTAAAAAAAGAATTGTTAAAAGCTTGAGAATAGAGCAGAAAGGCAAAAATGTGTCTAGGTGAGAGAATGAATGGTTTGTGGATTTATAATACAGTTATTAGCAGCATTAAGGATGATCTGAGTTATGATTATGAATTTAAAGCAATACAAGGAAGTATGACTATATTTTTCTCTAGTTATGCTCAGCTATGGATGGAATTACACATAAGGAGTAGGCAGATACTTGGTTTTAGGTAGGGTTATGGGTTAGCCATAAAAATAAAACAAATGAGGAAAGGATAGAGAATTGAGGATATAGACAAAAAAGGAATTATAATGCATGAACATAAGATTTAAGCTAGGCACAGAGAAAAGACATAGGGAAGGTGGCAGAGAAAGAGGGTGGTATGCTCGATACATTGTAGGTGCTGGTGAGAGCAAATAATTTGGGGATTCAGGGAATGATTAGGAAGGATTGGGGGTAGTATTGAAGAGAAGGATAAATACTATATAGGAGTTGTAATTATTGGTATTGACAAGGTCATAGTATTGAGTGGCTGAGGAGGATGCAAAGGATCATTGGTAGGAGGTCCAGGAATTAAAAGGTCAGGGAGTTAAAAGGATCATCTACGTGGATATAGCAATCAACAACAACAAAAAAAAATGTAATAGGAGTAATGTTGGAGAGCATGACAATGATCAAAAGAGCCAGTGATCTTTACTGAAAGAATGAGGGGAGATGACCTGACCCTGAGAGTTACAGATAGATGACTATAGCAAGGACAGATAATGGGTGACACAAACTGATGACACAGATTTGAAACCTGGGGACTTTTAGGGAAGAGAGAAGGAGAATGGACTGGAAGTGGCAAAGAGGAGGAGGGAGGATACCTATCACTTCTCCAGGCCCAATTTAAGAAGAGAGTGGAAATGAAATCGGCCATCATTTGAGAAGATAAGTAAAGAAAGTCCTCTGGAAAAAAAAAAAAAAAAAATCAGGTTTCCATTAGAGCTAGATGGTACAATGAGGGGGGTCACAGAAGAGACTGGGGTTACAGAAGAATTTGTTAATGACCTACTGTGAATTTCAGTGGCCACAGCGAGAAGAAGTGGGAAGAGTGTAATATGAGGTCAGGGAAGGCACCAGGCAGCATTATAGCCCAAAGAGTGTGGGTTTAGTCTTACTATTTCTAGGCAGAGGGTGGTGGCCAGACTGTGAGTAGGAGTGGGAGGTCTTGTGAGGAACAGGACTCACTCTGGGCCCCCACTGTTCTCTTGCCACAGAAAAGCACAGATTTCTGCAGGTTAGAGTCTTACTGCTAGTGCAAGCTATCCCTCTTGATTTCTGGCTGGGAAGCAATCCTACTACGAGCACAGGGCATCCATCATCCTTTCACTGCAAGGAGAGGGGAATGGTCACTGAAGAGAGAGGCAGAACAACTTAGTATTTTTTGAAGGTCTACTATGTGTTTCATTTTAGGTACTTTTATTTATGTTATCATTTACTCACACAAATCTGAGAATTTAGTGCTGCCCCATTTTGACAGAAGAGAAAATTGAAGATCAAAGAATATATTTTACATGCCAAAGATTATCCATTAAGTATCCGGAGAGCTAGAATTAAGCCAGGTTGTTTTGGTTTCAAATTACACTCTTTTCCCCATCATATGATAATTCCTCCAAATTACAATGTAACAACAAGACTATTAGATTTCTAACTTAGACAGTTTAGGAAAATGGTGGGGCCATCAATAAAAGTATGCAGTATTGAGCAGAGGTAAAAGATAATGTGTGCAGTTTTGTATACGAGGAGTTTGAGGACCTGTGACTTACTCAATCAGATATATATAACATACACGGCATTTGTACATGCAACTCCAAGGATCAAGTGATACATACTCTGGATACAGATATACAGTAGAGTTATTCATCTACTATTTCACTGAGAGGGCATAAAATGGTAAGAGAAAAGGACCTAGACAGAAATTTGGAGAATAACACCCTTTGACAGAGGCAAAAAAAGACTCACAAAGGGGACCAAGACTAATCAGATAGGCAGGAAGATGATTAAAAGAAATTATTTTTACAAATAGTAAGAGAGAAAAGAGTTTCAGGAGGATTTAATTGTTCACAGGGACAAAATGCAACAGAACATACAAGAAATGTGAGGATCAAAATATATTCCTTGGCATTGGAAATTAGGTCATCTGCAGCCCTAGTGAGAAGCAGTTCATTGGAAAGATGGAGGTAAAAAAGAGTATTAGATGGGGCGCCTGGGTGGCTCAGTCGGTTGGGCATCTGCCTTCCGCTTGGTCATGATCCCAGGGTTCTGGGTTCAAGCCCCGCATCAGGCTCTCTGCTCAGTGGGGAGCCTGCTTCTCCCTCTCCCTCTGCTGCTCCCCCTGCTTGAGTGCACTCTCTCTCTGTCAAATAATTAAATAAAATCTTAAAGGAAAAAAAAAGCATATTAGAACTTATCAGGACTACTCTTCCAAAAACAGTAAACATAGCATGAATAACAACTGGATATTATAGGTATGTGGTGCTGTTGGATACTATAGGAAGGCTACTCCTCAGAAATCACGCTTCCATAATACCTAATTAAATATATCAAACAAACCAGGAAAAAAGAAAAAGAGACATCCAACAAAAAATGGTCAAAGACCAAGCGCTGACAATTCACAAAAAAGAGGTACCAATTTAAATTTAAGGAAAGCACGTTGAATCTTTTTGGTAAGTAAAATATGGCAAAGTAAACCAAAATGAGTTTCCCATTGTTGGCAAACAAATTAACAGAAATGTTTAAAACAGGGGCACCTGGGTGGCTCATTTGGTTTATTGACCAACTCTTGATTTTGGTTCAGGTCTTGATCTCAGGGTTGTGAGATCCAGCCCTGTGTTGGGCTCTGTGTTCCATGCTCAATGGGGAGTCTGCTTGAGGTTCTCTCCCTCCCTTTCTCTCTATCTCTCCCCGTCCCTGAGTGCTTTCTCTCTCTCTCAAAATGAAAAATCAATAAATCTTTTAAAAAAAAGGAATGTTTAAAACAATAATAACCTGACACTGAGATGAAAGTTAGTATAACTTCCCCAGAGGGCATCTGGGCAATATGTATGGTGATGTAAATTTCCAAATATAAATTTACTTTGGTTCAGATATTTCATTTTTAGAAATTTGTCTCAAATACAGACATATGCACATAAACATGAACAAATATTTAGCCGTGAGGTTTTAGCTCTTGCATGCTATATTAAAAAAACTGTTATAATTAGAATATCATCATTTCAACAGTGCTGATGAATTAATGGATCCAGGCATTGATCATCAATGGCTGTTAACATCAGAAAAAGACAAACAGCACAATATTATGTACCACCTGAGGGCAGCACCCCATACCACCTATGAAATATTATTGCCAAAATATGAAACCTGAATTCTGGACCTAAGTACCTATTTCTAGGAAATACAGTTGATAGAGTCAGATGACACTGGTGATGATGATGCAATCAGCAAAATCCTGGACAGGACAAATAGTGGAGATCCACTGACCTATTTTTTTCTTGTTCTTTTTTTTTTTTTCCAACAAATAAATTGCAAGGAAATAGAGAGGTGAAGAGTAATCTATTGATTAAGAGAGACTTACTGACCATCTGCAGTGCATGGATCTTATTGATTTAAATAATTTGGAGATTAAATAATGCTGATTTAAATAATTTGGAATGTTGATTTAAATAATTTGGAGATGGGGAGGGAAGAAGTGAGGGAGAAGACATCAAGTATTTTTGAACACCGCTTGAATATTTGATATTGGATAATATGAAGAATTACTTGAATTTTTTTGAGGTGTGATAATGGTGTTATGGTTATGTTAAAAAAAAAAAAAAGGTAGAGTTGGGAATGGATGAGGGTATAGATGAAATACGATTGACCAGAAGTTGATAATTGTTAAAGCTGGGTGATGGGTACATGGTGGTTCATTAAACCAATCTTGCCTGCAAACAACCACCACGAACCTATTAAATAATATGGTTTTGATTAAATAATTTATGGCCTACCCATGAGATAAAATAACATGTAAATATTCAAATGTCCTTTATATTACACACTATATGGAATGGTTAATAATATTCAGGCACTCAACTATTCATAAAATATTAATAAATGTAAAATGTCACAAAGCAGCATGCAGAGAATTATCCCATTCGCATGCAGAGAATGGAAATAAAGACCCCCAAATTAGTAGTAGTTACCTCTGAAAAAAAATTCTTGATTGTGAAGGGAAAGGCATTTGAAGGAAAATTTAGGGTCATGGGACATTTTATATTTTTAGCTAAAGAGAACTTTATATATTATTTTATTTATAGTTAATTTGATCAAGGACTTACTATTTATGAGACGTTGTGCCGGCACTTTACAAACTTATGAAGCATTTGTGAGATAACTACATTTATTTTTAAGAGAAGCCAAGTATAGAAGTTTTGAGACCCTTGCCTAAATTAACTAGCTAGAAAGAGAGCCACGATTCAAACCTGCAGTTTGACTCAAGAGCCTTCATGCTTACCCATTGCCTCTTGAGGAAAAGCGGGGAGAAGCAGAGATAGAAAATCCTAGAGGGAGAAAATGAATGGATGGAAGGAAAGCTCTGAATACACACAGACAAAAGAACCCCATCCAGAGCAGGAGGGAAGTCAAACAGTGGCAGATGTCTGTCAAGCGGGGGTTCCCACCTGACTAGAAAACTTTGTGTGTTTTTTTTTTCACACAAAAAGTCTAATACAGTTTTTTCAAACAGTTGAAAATTTTTCAGTTTTCTTTTTTCTTTTTTAATTTTTTCTTATGTTATGTTAATCACCATACATTACATCAATTTTATTTTATAAAGCATCTTTTCTCTTTTGCAGGAAATTTATGTTTCCATATACTAAATATTGAGAAAAATTACAGCGATTCCCTATACTGTTCAATTGGTTCACCTGCTCATGTACAATAGCACATTCTACTAGTTACCGTGCCTTTATTTTGCATTTTGATATTCATCCACATAACAAATACTGAGCATCTACTACGTGCTTGGCATGTTTAAATATTCATGGTGAATAAGACCTATAGACATGCACATCCCCAGCCCTCATGAAGCTCATGAAGTCCAGGGATCCATAACGTTTTTCATAAATAGACAGTAAATATTTCAGGCTTTGCAATTAATTCTGTCTCTATTGCAACTAACTCAACTCTGCCATTGTAGCTGAAATAGGCCAGACAATATATGAATGAAGAATATGGCTGTTTTCCAACACAAATTTATTTACAAAAACAGGCAGGGGACTGGATTTAGCCTGAGAGCCTTGTTCTAGGTTGGCATGAGAATTCTCTGTATTGTGAATTGTTAATAGGGAAAAAACATTGTAGAAGTGGCAATGGAAATTTAAGAGACTCTGTATTTTGTTGTTATGTGGCTCTAGCGTCCTGTTTGGGATTGAGATAGAGTAACACACATCTTTGTTTGCCCCCAGACAGTGCAAGTTAATGTCTATTATCCTGCTATATAATGAACACAACTCCTCTTTTCACTCTGCAATTTTCCAGTTAGGATGGCAAAACTGTATGGTGGTCCTAAGTTTAGGAGCTAGAACAATGATCTCCCTCAATAGGAAAAGGAATCAGATATCAGTTAAGTCAAAGCTATGACAGGAAGTTATAAAGGATGTAAAGTTTCTTTACTGAAGAAGGTTTTCCAGAGGGCGTATTAGCAAAGGACTGGGAAGGAGGTCACCTGGAATTCTTAACCAACGGTGTCTTAGTTCAGGCTGCTAGAGCAAAGCGCTACATAGACTGGGTGGCTTATAAGTAACAGAAATGTATCGTTCCCAGTTCTGGAGGCTAGAAGTCCAAGGTTGCCGCACCAACATGGTTAGGTTTTGATGGTAACGGTCTTCCAGGATGTGTACTGCTGGCTTCTTGCTGTGTCCTTACATCGTGGGAAGACTGAGAGCTACCTCCAGGGCACTCACCCCGTTCCTAAAGGCTCCATTTCATGACCTAGTTACCTCCCAAAGGCCTGCCTCCAAATACCATCCCCCTGGGGTTTAGATTTCAACATATGAATTTGGGGGAGGACACAAACTTTCAGTCCATAACAAATGGTGTCTATGAAAAAGGAAGAAAATAGTTGGGGGATGGAAAGTAAAGAAACAAGAACAGTAAAGGAATAGAACCTGCAAGAAGCATTAAGGATTCACTGACTTTTTGCATCATTATTACAAACAGAACATTATTGATAACCTGTATCTACCTTAAAAAAAAAAAAATCTAGCCTAAATACTTGCCCCCTCCCTACTCTGAAACAAGGCAAGTGTTCTTCTGGCGAAAAATCATAGGGGAAGGAACAATCGAATGAAAGAATCTATGCCAGGAATATTTACATTCCTATTTGCCAAATGTAGTTCGTTTTCAGAAAACAACTAGAGCTGAGATAAATGTTCAAATTTAGAACGTTCATCCATACCAGATATTTTAATAATAAGTGTTTCCTGTTTATTTTTAAGATCAATATTTTCTCATTACCTGTTGCCTCTGCTCGCGCGCGGGCAACCTCAGAGCTGCCCGCACTAAGGTTTTCTTCTTATTCCCTCAGGCAGGATTAGCCATTCTACCTCCGCATTCCCCTAGGGCACTGTTCACAGATACGCTTGAAAATTGATTGGCTGTGAAGAGCTTGATGCCTCAGTTTCAAGGTGAGCCCCCTTCCAAGCCAGAGGGAGGACCCTCCCACAGGCCGTGCGGTTCTATGTTTGTGTGAAACTGAAAAATACAGGATTTTTAAAACTGTAATTGGACAAGTCATATCTTTTTTCAGTCCACCTTCCCCTACTTTGCACTTCTCTAGTGTCCGTGGTTTGGGGGCAGTGGCAGGCGTTTCTGGGATCTGGCTAAGGGGAGAGGTTGAGTATGGGGCCGTGTTGAAGTGCTTCAAAGTCACTTCCAAGTGCAGATGCATTTTTGTTAGCCTAGCAGTGCCATGTGGACATAGCGTGCAGCTGTCTCCTGTGTGGGCTCCCCAGCCTTGCAAAACACCCCAAAAATGCAGATCAGAAGTTATCTGGTGATATGTAGGTGTCTCTAGGTCAAGTGTTATATATGTGGAAGAGAAAGAAGAAGGATCATTACAAGGTCTGCCTCAGCGGCAGAGAGCCTCTGCTGACATCTTCCTCCGACAGCCTGCATGGAGCAACTGAGGCAGGGGGAGGTCGGTGGCTGATTCGGGACCTTTAACGGGCCACGCAGCGGCTTGGCAGAGTCAACTGCGGGCCCTCTTTGCAATCCCACTTATTCCTTGGCCCAAGTCTGCTTCATCTCTTTCTCGTTCACTTATTAATCTCTACTAAATACCATATACCCCTATCTCTGCCTCAGCATCTGCCTCTGCATAATCCAACTGTGGCAAGAGTCTTAGGAAAATTCTGTTGAAGGATAATTTCCAGAAAATGGTAAAAGGACTCTGATACAGATATAAAAGTGAACATATGTTGAAGAACTTATTTTACTCGTGATACGAGGCAGAGGCTACAAGTGATTCAAAGGAAAAGTCAAAACGGTATGAATTAATGTGGAATAAAAGTATGTCAAGATGAATTGCAAACAGAGACAAAACTAGCTTTTCCACAGGGTGGAGGAAATGAATTAAATCACTTCTGGAAGAGACAGAATGTGCAATTATCAGCTACCTACAATTTATTTAAAAAAATTGCAAAATAGCTCAGTGACAATGAACAGGATTGGCATCTGATAACCTAGAAGAGTATAATACGGAAGATGCATTTTCCTGTTGAAACACATTTTTTTTGTACATCTCTTATTTGCAAAAGTGCTTTCCATCCTACCTCCCTTTTGCTTTCAAAAGAAATAACAGGTAAAGTTGAGTGAGCAAATTGTTGGGATTTCAGCACACACATAGAAAAATATTTTATAAAATTCCAAACAGTAATGGATTAAATAATAAGAAAAATTCGGCAAAACCTTAAATAGCTATAAATGACTATCATTAAAAATTAAAAATATTAGTCTAATATTTGCTTTATTATTCAAACACAAGCTTTGTAATGGAATCATAAATCCAAGCAGACTCATTTGAACAATAGAAAACTATTATGATTATGCTGTAAATATATATAGTGAATATGCAATAGAGATATATAATCTATAATAATATTGTCAATATGTTGGTGACCGAGGAAGGTGGTTTAGAAATGTATAAAATCATGTCCAACTAGACATCTCTTTGGGGCCCAATTCATTTGTTTCTTGCAATCGTGTTACAAATCCACAAATGAGAACAGTTTCTGGTGAGTCTCTTATTTTCAAGTTCAATTTTAAAAGTACAAAATCTGCCATAATTAAGACTATTAGAAAAAAATACAAAGTCTTCAGAAGTTTGTGGACTTTAAAATTGAATTTTATTAGGTGGGAAACTGTTCCTAGTGGGTATTTTATTAATACTTTGTAATGATAATGCTTAGATTTTCCAATTCAAATGTTTGAAGTGTGACAATAGATTTTAAATGATTGATGTGAGTAATTGTAAATGTGTTTAATATTTTAAGGGTGCTATTTATTCCTCACAATCCGGTGATGTGTATGGGTGCTTATTTGTACAATTCTTTCACATCGAATGGAAGAATAGAGTTCTTTGTATTCAAGAAGATATTTGGAAGCCTGTTCTAAAGATATAAAATTGCTCTCGGAAAACACTAGGAAAAAACAGGCTGTATTGTTCTTCCTCAAAGAGCACAAAAGGCAATCAAACAAGGGAACTAGAATATGGTAATTATTGAGAATGTTGATGGTACCCTTAAGATTAAGCCACTGAAGATAAATGCTTTTCTGGGGATGAATTTTCTGCAAAATCTATTAAGTGGGCTAAGGAGAGGATGGCAAACTTCTACTTCTACCTTGCACAAAACCATCCATTTTTGTAATTGACCAAATCCTATTTCTTGATTTTGCTTATAGAGCATGGACAGTGAAATGGATTACTAAGGAGATAACAAATAGGGATGAGGAATAACAACAACAAAAAACAGGTAAAATGAAGATAATAATAAAGGTGCTATTTCCAGAAGAGCTTTGGTCAGGATGTGAAGAGGTAAAAACATACACATTCCCTCTTGTTTGCAAGGCAGCCTCTGACAATGAAGATGAATTAAAGACTCAGGAAGCTAATGCCCCTGATGTTAATTCCCTTACAGTTCTCTTTCTTGCGGAAACTCCTTGGAGATCAGATGGCTAAGACCTAATCTTTATTTCATGTTTCTGTAACTTTAAAATGAATTTCTCTCTGCTGCTTCTCAGATACTGACCATAAATCCATAGTGCAAATACTGAGAACACTAGAGTTTGGAAGAAACCAAAGGAACAAAGCCAACACCTTTATTCTAGATTAATATGTATTTTTGAATCAGTAACGTAATGGTTAAACAATCACATTAGAATTGACACTTGCCGTTTTAGAGTGAGGGATAAGTTGGGGCATGTGGAGTATCCTCACAAAGTTCTCAGATGATGCATTTTGGTTGACTGACTCTATTACTGATGAAAACATCAAGGCAGCTCTTCACTGGGTTATAAAATATTGGGACTATTTTAAAATTGCCCTCATTCTTTTTAGTTTTCCAACACTCCTACTTCTGACAAAACCAAGCACTATGGCGTGAATGCTTATGTTCTCCTCAAAATTCCTATGTTGAAATCCTGACTCCCAAGGTGATGGTATTAGTTGGTACCTTTGGGAGGTGATTAGATTATGAGGGTGGAGCCTCGCGAATGGGATTAGTGCCCTTATAAATAGAGGCCTCAGCGAGTTTGCCGATCCCTTCAACCATGTGAAGATACAGGAGAAGTTAGCCTTCCGCAACCGAGAAGAGGGCCCTCCCTAGACCCTGATCTTGCTGGTACCCTGATCTTAGACTTCCAACCTCCAGCAATGTGAGAAATAAAAATCAGTTGTTTATCAGCTACCCAGTGTCTGGTATTTTTTTTATAGCAGTCCAAACAGACTAAGACACCAAAATATTTCCAGTGTGTTTTCAAATATAGAAGCCGCTACAACATAATCCCACTTTTTAAAACAGTAGCATAATACATTTTAAACAATTATTTCATACTTGTAGGAAACCCTTTTGAGAAGTCCCTTTAAAAATAAAAAAGCAGGGGCACCTGGGTGGCTCAGTTGTTAAGCGTCTGCCTTCGGCTCAGGTCATGATCTCAGGGTCCTGGGATCGAGCCCCGCATCGGGCTCTCTGCTCCGCAGGAAGCCTGCTTCTCCCTCTCCCACTCCCCCTGCTTGTGTTCCCTCTCTCGCTGTGTCTCTCTCTGTCAGAAAATAAATAAAAATCTTTAAAAAATAAATAAATAAATAAATAAAAATAAAAAAGCATGGGGACATCTGGGTGGCTCAGTTGGTTAAGTGTTTGACTCTTGATTTGACTCAGGTCAGGTGTCAGGATCTTGAGATCCAGCCCTGCCTTGGGCTCTGTGCTGGGTGTGGAGCCTGCTTAAGATTCTCTCTCTCCCTCTTCCTCTGCCCCTCCCTCCTCTCTAAAAAACAAAAGACAAAAACAAAACAAAAAAACATTTTTGATCTTAAATCTCCTAGTTCATACTATCTACTAGATATGATTATTAACATGGCCCATGACTTAAGTATATGAGGAATAAGAATCTTTTTAGGCTCACACATATGCATTTTATCATAAGCATGGGGAATTGTACTATTTCATGCAATATTATCATAAAGCAACTTTATTATTTGGACTCCCAGCACCACTTTAAACTTACTCACTGGGGGCATGTCCTCCCGCACATGTGGACACAGACTTGTACTGAACTATGACTTGACTTCTGTTTGGTTTTGGTTATTGAAATCCCTATGCACGTTTTCCCATTTCAATTCCAAAATGAAGCAAACTTGGTTTTAAGTTAAGATTTCTTCTTTTCCTTTGGCTGATTTCTTATCATCTTACTGCCACCTCTCATGTAAATAATACTGCTTTTCTCATTCAAGATTTTTTTTTTTTAAGCATCTCTCCTGTACTGGTCACTGCTAGACAAACCAGACACAAACAGTCACTTCTTTCAAGGAGCTTACAGTCTGATCAGAGGAGAAAGATAATAAAGATTTAAACAGACAAGTATAAATGAATAAATAATTGTCATGCAATACAAAAATGGAAGAAACACATGAAAGGCTTGGATTGACTTCTCTACGTGTAGGGGTAGCCAAAATCTGATGGTGATCTCAGCAGATATTCCCATCCCAGCTTCCTGGAAGAAGCAATGTTGCTTATTCCCCATTCTACAACTAAAACCGAGCGCTGAAATTTAACTCAGTTTTACAGAAGGCTTGGAATAGCCTGAGTGCCTCACCTGGAATAAACACCCTCCCGCATTAAGCAGTGAGTCTTAGAACCCACGGGACAAATCTATGCACAGAGTCACCACCTACAGAATGAGGGTTGGTTTCACCAGCGAGAAGCTGCAGGCATTTCTCAATTTTACAACATAGGCTCAACTGCCCATTAGACCGGAGTGCAGTGCCGGCCTGGGATGATGGACAGTAGGTTCATTCTCTTCCTTCCAGGTAACACATTCTCATCATTGTGAACTGATCAAGACACACACGACGACTGATATCACACATCCAAAACCCAGGTTATTCAGCTTCTAATAACATAACTCTTAGGACAAAGCCTACTCACTCTTAAGGAGCCCTTCTCTAAATCCGGCGCAATTCCTTATTGTAATATGTGCTCTGTTATAAGTAGAAAAGAGCCCTCTTGTGCATTCATATGAGCGATTTAGGCCAATCTATCTTTTGAGGAAGTTTCTGGGCAAAAACAGAAAGATATCCCAGGAACAAATCACAATCCTCACATAGAGGTCAATCTAAATCCAAATTTAAATAGAAAATGTTTTCTAAATATTCGGGGACACATGTGATTTACATTTATATGTGAATTCAAACCATGTGGTTTGAAATCAGCTCGCCGATAATCAGAACTTGTAATAACAATACATAGGGAATTTTTTCACCAGACCCTGTCTATTGGCTGTCATCAAAGGGTTGTTTTTAAGAACAAAAGAACTTCCCTAAAGATATTTCAGTATTCACTGTAAAGAGCAAGAACTGCTTATGAATTCCTCCAAACACAATTTTTCCAGTCCAAATCCATCCAATTTAATCCACCCAATTAAACATATTTGACTCTACACACAACTGAGCCACTTAAGGCCTGAATTCTTATGTTTTTATCTTTGTGCTCTAGCATCTAGTCAGTGCCCAGCTGCAGTATTTTATAAAAGCCTGAGTAAAGAAATAAAAGTATTAACTACACGTTAAAGTGTTAAAGTCCAACCACTCAATAGCCTTATGACAAGGGTCAATTACTTAACAAATCAAAGGCTCAATTTCATCACCTACACATATTCCATATGATACTACCTGTTTGATAAGTTGTCATTATAAGCGAGAGCTAGTGTTATTAGTATTGTTGTTTTAAACAAATGCAATGAATCTGATTAGAGTTAGGTTTATAAGTAGTGCGTTCCAGTCGGGCAATGGAGAATCAGGCTGGGGAAAGTGTTTAGGAATCAGTAAAATCATTTGCTCATGTTAAAAGAAACTATAGTCAGGAAACCCCACAGACATGAAGGCAGGTCCTTGATTGTGACTCTCCTGATTCGGGAGGAAACATTGTGGCCAATGATATCCACACACATGCTCTTTGTTACGGGGTCTTAACTGTCTTCTATTATTGTATAGCAATAGGTTCATCTTTTATGTCAGTAGGCCAAAGACATGGTACAGAGTCTTTTGAAGGTGGCCTTCCAGAAAGACTTTCATTTGCAAACAAGCCTCAGATACCAGGTCTGTCATAATCTTTCTAAATTTCAGACTGTTTTTTTCAGGCCAATTTTAGTGGACATATGAAATTTCACAGATGGTGCTATATTAGTGAGAGATGATGTTTTTAAAAACACATGTTGACAAGGCAAACACTTCTTCATGTCAGACATATTGGAGCTTCTTCCTCCCCCTACCTCATTGTAGTTTCCTCTTAGAAACGTCCTGTAAACATCTAGGATAAAAAGGGATGACTGGGTGATGGTTACACACCAATGTTAATGTATTTAATGCCAGTAAATTGTATGCTCAAAGTTGTTGCCCGGTAAGTTTTATGTTACGTATATTTTACAATTCATTTTTTTTTATTTTTTATTTTTAAAGATTTTATTTATTTATTCATGAGAGACAGAGGGAGAGAGAGGGGGAGAGAGAGAGAGAAAGAAGTAGAGGGAGAAGCAGGCTCCCAAGGAGCAGGGAGCCCGATGCGGGACTCAATCCCAGGACCCCGGGATCATGACCTGAGCCGAAGGCAGACGCTTAACCATCTGAGCCACCCAGGCGCCCTATTTTACAATTTAAAGAAACAGATTGTAGAGGTATTAGATTCCTGTGTAAATATGATTGTGCTAAATAATGAAGCCCAATTTATTTTTATTGCTTAAATACTGGATTAGTTCATTAGTTCAATAGAGGGGTAGAGAAATAAAAGAAAGTCTCAGCCAGCTTTAACCTCACAAGATTAAGCAGTGGGGGTTTTGTCTGTTTTTAGAGCTAATCTGGGTCCTTGAATTGCTACATGCCCCTGGCTAAGACCGAGTATATTTTAGATGAAGGGTTCTTTTGAAGATCTATGAAATTTTTGGTTGTTCTACTCCAAAACAACCAAAACAGGTTTAAAAGCCAATATTTTTGCTCATCAACAGCTATAGGGACCAGCTTGAGTTGACATTTTTAAATGCAAAGAAAAATTTATGCTTTGGTGGAAAACTATGAATTTCTAACATTCTAGGGGACACCTCT
Source organism: Callorhinus ursinus (assembly GCF_003265705.2). Classification (NCBI taxonomy): domain Eukaryota; kingdom Metazoa; phylum Chordata; class Mammalia; order Carnivora; family Otariidae; genus Callorhinus; species Callorhinus ursinus. Next base: position 8,460,778 of record NW_027397074.1, on the reverse strand, counting down.
TTGGGTTACCTTATTCTGATTCTGTGGAAGCTATTTTGCAACTGTGTATAGATAACTCATAACAATGCAAAATAATTCTTGTCTGCAGACATACAAATTCTTTCCTGTCTGGGTAAAGTTTCAATTGATTCTACTCTTTCTTCCCCATCTTGTGGAAAAATCAGTTTGCATCCATCTGCATATTTATTTCAATATTCCTTATCTACAAATGTGTTTAAGCTTTGGATTCTCGTCAGACTGAGTTATAACATCTGCTAGGTTTTTTCATTGATTACAAGCTAAATAACATCCTTAACACCTGTTCATTTTTATATCTGTATGAGAATCATGATTTTATCTTTTTAGAAAATTGGCTGTTAACAAGAACAAATGAAGAAATTTGTTTTCCTTTAGACATAAGGGAGAGAAAACAAGGAAGTTTTTAAGTCTGTCATTTACCCAGCCCTGTGTATCAGTTAGGAAAAGATTCACATCAGAAAGTTAATTCTGGGGCGCCTGGGTGGCTCAGTTGTTAAGTGTCTGCCTTCAGCTCAGGTCATGATCCCAGGGTCCTGGGATCGAGCCCCACATCGGGCTCCCTGCTCAGCGGGGAGCCTGCTTCTCCCTCTCCTGCTCCTCCTGCTTGTGCGCTATCTCCCTCTCTCTCTGAAATAAATAAATCTTTTTTTTTTTTTTTAAAGAAAGTTAATTCTGTAATAAGGATTATTTTACTGATGGAAGTTTATCTATAATGACTAGTTTTCTCAAATCTATGTGGCTTCTTGAGCCCCTTTTCAGTTAAAAATTTATACCATGGCTCATCTGTTACTAAAATTCCAAAAGATTATGTAAAATGAACCATAGGTAGCATTTTATTTTTTTCTATGGAAAATTCCACAGCAAATAAGCTACCTGAAAAGAAAAAAAAGATGGTGCAGATTTTGACAGCAGCTGGTTTCAAACTATTTTCAATAAAGTATAATTAGTATGTTTTAATTCTAAATGAAATATGATGCTCCTTTTCTCATCTAAACATTTATGGATGGTACAAGTGTTTGTGGGCCCATGTGTTCAGCGAGCAGAGTGCATGGGGAGACACTTTTTAAATCACTGAATTTCAAAAAGCATGCATTAGTTTCAAAAATGTATTTAATAAATACTTTTGGGATGGATTAAATATTTCCTTACAAATGTAAAAAAAAGAAGTCAAGGTACTGTTGAATATGTCAAGGAGAAAAAAGTCTACAATCTGTGTTTTTGTAGAACTCAGAAATCTGTTTACCTGAATATCTTGGAAAATATTTAAAGGCTGGCAAAGACTTCTAAGTATGTCTAGTAACAGTATGCTTTTAATCAAGACAGCTGGAGACAGTGGTCAAGGTAGTCAATATTGAAGATAATCTACAGTAAGCTTGATCATCAGCTATGCCGTAGGGAGAACCCTCACCAGCCTCCTTCATTCTCCCAATTTCTCCAGGATAGGTGTAGTAGGGTTCTCTAGGGAAACACGGCCAAAAGGATTTAGATATAAATACACACGTAGACATACATATACCAACACACACACATATATCATACATGTATCTCTATCAGAAGATTTCTTACAAGGAATTGATTTATGGTGTTACAGAGGCTTACAAGTCCTAAAACAGGCACGTTGAATCCCAGGGGGAGCTGAAGGCTGGCAGGCTGGAGACCCCAGAAGAGTCACTATTTCAGTTAGAGTCTGAAGCAGGAAAGAACTGATGTTCCCGCTCAAGGCAATCAGGCAAATCAAGTTCCCTCCTACTCAAAGTAGGTTTTGCCTTTTTGTACTATTCAGGGTCTCTATGGACTAGAGGAGAGCACCCACATTAAGGAGGGCAATCCCTTTTATTCAGACTACCACTTCAAATGTTAATCTCATCCAGAAACACCTTCCTAGAGGCACTCAGGATAACGTTTAACCGAATGTCTGGGCATCCTTGGGCCCAGTCAGGTTGACACATACAATTAACCATCACAGTAGTTAGCAAGGCCCAGGGCCTAAGAGAGTTCGTGTTAATGAAACTGCTTAAAAGCATAACGTTGAACAAAAATCAAAATGGCTGTACAAATGCTTCAGCGAAACTCGATTTTAAACTAAGTAACCTTCTTCTTCTCTTCCATAAACCTTCCCTCCTCCCTCGTCTTAGCCTTTTGTTTCAGGAACCCATATTCACCCTGAAAACCTGACAAAGGAGGCTGGCAGCACTTTCACAGTTCCTGTGGAAACTCACTAGATCCTGTATTTCCCTCTAACCCTCCAGCCCTTTCCTTCAGGCGGGCTTGCAGTTTCGAAGCCCTTAGCTTGCTACAGCCTCCCTTGCCCAGCAACCGACATAGCTGTGGTTTCTCTTTACACCCAAGCTCTTGTCTTCACGTTACGCATTTTGGCTCCTGAGCACAGAGGTCGGTTTTCGACAACATGAGCACATCTATTTGTTCCCAGATTCTGTCTCTCTAGATAAAACAGGTCTAGAATATTCATTTGCACAGAGTTTTCCCAAAGTTATCTTCTGGATATTCTAACGTGTTTTGATGGTAGGGGCTTGGAGGGTAAGTAGAATCAGTTATTTGCACGTTTACATTTGATTTTTGGGTAACAGAAAGTCATGTGTGCTTTCCCGTTACTCCAGAGTCTCTGAGATCACTTATTGCAATGATTCCAGAAAATGCTGACAAATAAAGTAGCCCTTCAGCTGGAAAATGATGTGAAGAGAGTAGGAAACACACATTTCCTCAGACAGGTAGAGAATCGGGATAAGACGACATAGACTAGAATACATCGATACAAACCAGGATGCAAGAATGAGAATCAGTATTTGTAGTACATCTCAGTATTGTACTCTAGGAACTTTTCATAAATTGACTCATTTAATTTTCCTAATAACTCTATTTGGTAGGTTTTGTCATTCCTGGTTCGTAGATAAAACAGCTTATGAGCAGCACAGTTGGAATTGCTCCCCTGGTCTGTTTGATTTCAAAGACACTATGTTCTTCCTATTTCATCTTTGTTATCTACAGATTCCGTCTTTTCTCTCACTCTTTTCCCTTTGTCAAAACATCAACTATGGAAATCATGTAAAAGCTGAATATTAATGTATTTATTACCTTTTCTATGTTTCATAATCATGAGCAAACTATCCTTTAACTTGGCATGGTTAACATACCAATGTGTATCATCTTGAGAGTCTGTATGTATGTATACATACTGCAAGTATGGTTGGTAAACTTAGTGCTTGTCAACAGAAGCTGGCCACCAATAGATTGACTGGTGAAATTAAGATTCTTGACTTAAAAACTGAGGAACAGAACTCGTATCCATGGTGACTCCACGAATGTGCCAACACCTGGCAAAGCTCACTCGGAAACATCTTGTCAGCTTCTTTCAGAAATGCACATAAAAAAGAGAAACAGGATAATAAGAAATCCATTGAAAAGCAAGTCGTGAGTAATGGAAATTAAGAAAATACAATTAAACACCTATTTGCTTCCCATGTGCAAGTCACTGAGGAAGCAGAGATGAACAAAATATGATCCTTACCCTCAAAGAGCTAATATTTTCATAAGGAGAGAGAAGTGTGTATAGAAATCCCAACGCACATCGATAGTTATGGGTGCTGTAAACAAAAACACAAGGTATACAAGGTTTGTTGCCGGGAAGAACTTGAATCGGGGCTTGAATGAATGGTAATACTTCTGAGGGGGGCACTGATAGGCGAGGGCAGTGAGAAAAAAGGAAATTAAGTGCCCTGAAGTGGAGGTGAGTCAGTCAGGAATGTCCATGGTGTGGTTGAAGCTAAGCCACCACTCCACGCATTGACTGGCATGTTGAAGAGTTTTAAAGTAATTTATTCTACAGCCATCAATGACCTTTACGTGGCTAATCTCAATGGGTGTATTTCAGTTATTAATCTGATATGGCAGCAGAAATGAGGGTTGTTAATCATATCTTGCACCTAGAAAGGTTTCCTTCCTTCTTTGACTCCTGAGTATCTGAAAAGTCTTTTTTTTTTTTTTTTCCACTATAGCTACTCTCAAATTCCTATGTCCATCATGTCTCCTCTGAGCTCCAGTGTCACCGTTAAGAGCTTCTAGCGGCAAATAAAAGCCATTATACCTGAAACTGAAAGTAAAGTTATGATCTTTTCCCTCCTTTTCCATTGTAAGCCTGGGATTACTCTGGTGTTCTTTTTCAAAGCAAAGAACATGATCACATCCAACTAGTTGCTAAAATCAGAAATTGAGAAGTCATCCTTAATACCTCTCTCTCCCTAACACCACCAGGTCCAGTACATCTAGATTCATGTTAATATTCCCTTCAATTACCTTCATCCACATCTCTCTCTCTTTCTCTTTCACTACTCTTTAGCCACACTGGCTTATTCTGGTGTCCAGAACATCTGTTTGGCATTTTCTCTCCCACCCGTCCCTCCATAATAACCACTCTTGTTTTCAGACCATAGCTCAACTACAAATTTCTTGATGACAATATTTAAATTCCTCCTTGTTAGATCTTTTCTCTGTTACATCTTATCACAAACTCTGGTAGATTGTAACCCTTATCACAATTGTACTGTAAAGATCCATTTCATGATCATTTATTAACTTAGTTCATTAATCACCACTAGACTGTCAGTTACCTGAGAGTGGGGATTGTCTTGTGCTAATACATAATAGAATTTAAATACATATTTGATGAATGAATGGCAGAATAAGCTAACAACTGAACTAGAGGCAGGGAGGGTAGAAAGTAGGCAGTAATCTAGGCTTGTACTAACGTAGAAATAGTTGGGTTGGAATAGATGGTAAAGTTTTGGGAAATGGTACAAAAAATACAATTAATAAAAATGATTATTTTTTGGATGTAGGGACTTAGGGAAAAGGAGAATCAAGGAGAACTAAATATCGAGATTGTTTGAATTTATTCACTGATCAGTGTAAGAAGTGCTTAGGGCTAAGGATAGACCAGGGAATACCAAAAGAAAGATGAGGCCGGTGGCAGAGGAGAACCAAGAAAGGAAAAGAAATATGAGGGCAGAGATGGTCTGGATGGTGAGTAATATAAATACCCTGTTCCTTATCAAAATTCTAATTCATATAATATAGGCTTGTGTGTTTCTATTTTATTCAAAGCATTATAAGACACTAATATCATTTATTTTGAGGCTCCAATTATCCCAGATGTGAGCAGTGGGAGTTATTTGATTTGGCTTCTGTGCCCTTTTGACAGTTCCCCATTACTCTTGGAACATTTCCTTTCTTTCTGGCACAGAAATGTGTTCCAGCCTCATCTGATACTTTTTTTCCCCAGCAATGTTGAAATCAGACTTCTTTCTTTTTGTTTTTCTTCCTTTTATGTTTTTGTTCTTACAAGTAGTCCTGGCTTTCAGTAGAGAATGATATTAGAAATCAAGATCTGGGTGCTAGGTACACACACACACACACACACACACACACACACACACACACACACTGTATGTATGTATACATATGTACACACATTTGTGTCTACAGCTATCTGCCCATCTACCTAGCTAAAGCCATGAGTTAACACTGATATCTCCAGATTCTAACACCATAGGATTCTGACTAGTCATCGTCTTTTTCATATCAGTCACTTTTTCCATTGACAGTGAGAAACCGACTCTCATTATTCTTAGTTATTAATTTTATCAATCTCTCTGTATGTCACTCCTGGCCTGTATATAATCTCCTGCCACTTTCGCCACTATCCCCGCACAAACACTTCCTTTTTCCCACCAGGGTTATGACGCTCTTCACCAGGCCAATGCCTGCTTGGATGCCCTCCCAACCTCTCTTGGGCTCTGACACCCTGAGCTGGCCACCTCCCTAAGCAAAAGCCCTCCTCACTCTGCTGCGGTTCCCACATTCAGTGTCAGGGCACCTCCTAGCACAGATGCCCTCCTCATTCCATAGTGGTTCTGATGTTCCACAGCGCCCACTGCCCCAGTGGGGCATCGAGCCCTCCCGACTACCACAGCTTACATAGTACAGACTCCTCTAGTCTCTTTGGAGCAGAAGAGGAGGGGAAAGACAGACTACACAATCTCTGTAAATCTACTTTTTACAAAATCTAATTAACATTTCCTGTGTTATCAACTGTCCCTCTGCCGTGTGACTTTTATGATATTTCATTTTATTAATGCTCCTATCTTTTATACGATGTTCTTTTTCTACCATGGGCATTGTTGAAAATATTTGAGAAGGTAAATTTGATTTTGTAGACTATGTAAAATCCATGCACTTTACATCTGGGTTTTTCATTCCTTTATGAAGATAAATGTACTTTGAGTAAAAATATTTTGTTTTGAGTCCCAGCTTTGCTGTGTGATCTTCAATTCCCAGTGTCTGTTTCTCCTCTTTTTAAGATTTTTTTTTAATTTATTTATTTGACAGAGAGAGACACAGCAAGAGAGGGAACACAAGCAGGGGGAGTGGGAGAGGGAGAAGCAGGCTTCCCGCGGAGCAGCGAGCCGATGCGGGGCTCGATCCCAGGACCCTGGGATCATGATCTGAGCTGAAGGCAGATGCCTAGCCGACTGAGCCACCCAGGTGCCCCTCAGTTTCTCCTCTTAAAGTGAAGGTGTTCAATTCATTTTTGCACCAGGGACTTGGTGCTGGTTGCTTCCTTTGCTTGGATCACACTGATCTTTGATGTGAAATTTATTTACTCTGGTCAGTCAGGTCTCAATTCTTTGAAGAATTGGCATTTGTAAGGATTTTCCTTTACATCCTTTCTGTGGTGCGTGAAAGTCTCAAATCAGCTGGGAACATTTGTCTAGTGAGTTGGTAGTGATGAAGATTGCAAATGACATTTTAAAAAATAGCAATTCTGTAAGGAAAATGCTGTATTAGACTAAAATGTTATATTAGGGCAAACAGCTGTAAATGGTAATGATGGTTGAGATGGTGACAAATATCAAAAACACCTTGGGGAAAATTTTGTACCTTCTAGGCCACCTAGAAATATCAATATCTAATGTATAGGTCTCCCATAACCCCATTCCCATAGAGACTTAGGCCTTAACATCTCAAGTTCTCCATAAACCTCAAGTATGCTGGGTTATAGAAATGCTGAAAACACAGTCCTTCTCTAACTGCAGTTCTCTACCTCTTACCAGCTGCTTATTCATGTCCTCACCATTTTCCTATTTAGAGTTTTTTTCTCCTCATGACCTCAACTCAGCATACCCATGATGACCCCAAGTCTACCTCATGGCATTATTTCAGATTTATTTCCCACTGATAATGGCTTCATTTTCCCCATATGTTTTCAATTCAAATTTCTGTGCAGGAGAATACGAGTGCCCTAGCTATCTGTGAGAAAATGCCATAGGACCCTGTCACACCTATTTGAGGCCTGGGAGAAGTGTCACCTGTTTTTTTTTTTTTTAAGATTTTATTTATTTATTTGACAGACAGAGATACAGTGAGAGCAACAGAGAGAGATACAGTGAGAGCAGGAACACAAGCAGGGGGAGTGGGAGAGGGAGAAGCAGGCTTCCCGCGGAGCAGGGTGCCCGGTGTGGGGCTCGATCCCAGGGCGCCGGGACCATGACCCGAGCCAAAGGCAGACGCCTAACAGCTGAGCCACTCAGGCGCCCCTGTCACCTGGTCTTTATCCATAGAGGCTGTAGAGGGCACAGTGTTGCTTAGAAAGGACAATGGTCAAGACAGGCACAAAGGGATTTGTCTACTCTAATTTCAGCAATGGCATTAGCAACAACAACAAAACCAGAAACAGAATCGCAAAGTGGAAGCACATTAATATCACAGTTATATAGGAGATTCAGATTGTCCAATCACTTTTTAAGGATATGGAGTCAGCTACTGGTATTGTGATGAGTTTGATTCTTCATTTGTAAAATATGTAAAAATTACTTTCAATGCTTTCAAGTATAGAAAGCTGCTTGCAATCTGTTAAGCCTTATTCCTTGCAAGGACAAGATTATGTGATTTGAATTTCTGGATTTTGTTTTTCAAGTTTTTATTAAAATAATTCCTGCTATACTTGGTTTGCAATATCAACATAGACCTACTAAATTTTCCCTGAAAAAGTATCTCGCACCCATCTGCAAATAGTGATTTCTGTGTAAAACTGATAAATATTATTCACCTTACCATGTTAAGTATTATAAGTTATAGAAAACAGGCAGAATCCTGACATTTGTATTTACAAAATAAATACAAGTAAAGAATATTTTGTAATTCTGACAAGTACAGTACTGAGATATTTTTCCAAACCAGAGACACACACACAGAGAGAGAAAGAGAAAGGAATGGGGTGGGGGGCTAGAATGAATGGGTTAGAAGGAAGGAGAGGTTAAATACTAGAGCAAAACCAGGGAAGGCAAAAGGATCTTAGAGCCCAACCAAAAGCCAGTGACCACATTGGCTATTTAGTGTTTTCTATAATCTGAACATGGATTGGATCATCTGAACATCTGAATTGGATTAGGGCATGCATCAAGCAGGACATGTGTATGAATTTCGCGTGACTTCCAGCAGTCTTCTGGAAGAAAATCTTTATTGTTTACTCGATACTGGATTTCAGAGCCAGGCACCTGTCCGCACATCTTTAGCTGCCTAATCTAGAGGTCATTTGGAATACTGACATACTCAAGGAGATATCTTCTAAGACATTGAAACCTATAGGAAAATATGGTAAATACACAATTAGGAAATAAGTACTCTAACTGGCCATCCTGTGCAATGTTATTTGATCTCCTAATTTTTTACTAGATTTACATCTAAAGATTTTAGTTGCATGTACCAAATTGATGAAATATGCCTTATTTTTTTTAAAGATTTTATTTATTTATTTTGACAGAGAGAGACACAGCAAGAGAGGGAACATAAGCAGAGGGAGTGGGAGAGGGAGAAGCAGGCTCCCCGCTGGTTCGATCCCAGGACCCTTACCCAGGCGCCCCAAAATATGCTTTATTTTATGCTTAGTAAAACTCAGGTCACATTTAAAAACCATAAGAAATATTTGTTGAACTGCATGTTGAAAAACAGCTGTTTTCCACTTAAGTTTAGCACTTTATTCTCGCTCTCCCCCCCAAATCTCCTTGTGAAACACGAATGTCAGAATTCTGCCTATCTTCTATAACTTATACTTAACATGGCAAGGCGAATAATATTTATTAATTTTACACATGGGGAAGAGGTCACATTGGAAAAAGAGCGAAGACTTGGTCTGGTAGTAAAATGAACCAGGCTGTCCTCCGCGGGGAGGGAGCTGGTGGTGCAGAGGAAGGCAGAGGACAGACTTTCACACCAGGGAGCCCAGGAGCCTGAGGAGGAATCTCCATAATATTTGCCTTTGAAAGTAAGTGGCACCTAATCTCTTGAGTCCTTAAAACCAGCGGGACTTAAATGCTAGAATTTAAAACATCAGCTGGCTGAGCTCTGAGAGAGCCTGAATGGCATTAGGAAGCAGAGTCCCCACCTTTAAAGAGACAGCATGATCAACAGCCCACACAGATACAGCATAGAACTAGCAAGTTTGAAAAACAGCCAAGGGCAGACAGGAGGGAGAGTGATTTGCTTATCTCTGAGCAATGGCCTGGAGAGACAGGGATCAGGGGGACAACCCTTCCAGGAACCAGGAAGCTGGCAGGGGTCACTTCCCTGCCCTGCCCCCTAGCATAAACAATGGCCACCTGCAGGAACCAGCACAAAGCCCACACTTCTTACTAACTTGTCTGCATCACGCCCTGCCTGCCCCCAACCAAGCACTTTGGCAGATCCACCCTTTTTAGTCACACTTCCCTCAGTCCCAGAGCTCCGGGCCCTTCCCCCAGAAGACCAACAAAAACCCTGCCAACAGCCCACCTCCTGCCCTGCACATTTTGCTAGATCTCAGCTCTGGCCTCAGGAGCAGGTCTCATTTTGCAAGCAGACCAGTGCACACCTTGCTGCCCACAATAGTCAAAGAGGGGCCTCTGCAGACAACTGGACTGAGCCCACGCAACACCCGTAGAAGACGCTCCCTGAAGTGGCCGAGCCCGGGGCAACAGGGGACACGGCACTCTGGAGCACTCCAGGACTGCTTCTTCATAAGGCTATTATCGTTAAGAGCAAGAGAAGTGGCTGACCTTCTTAACACAGAAACAGACACAGGAAGTCAGACACAATGAGGAGACAGAGCAACATCTTCCAAATGAGAGAAGAGGACCAAACCACAGCCAGAGACCAAAGCAAAATGGATGTAAGAAATACGCCTGATAGAGAGTTTAAAGTAATGATCAAAAGACACACACTAGACTGGAGAAAAGAGTGGAGTACATCAGTGAGACTCTTAGCACAGAGATAAAAAAAAAAAGAACCAATCAGAGATCCAGAACCCAATAAATGAAACTAAAAATACACTTGATGGAATAAATAGCAGGCAAGATGAAGCAAAGGAGTGAACTAACAACCTGGAAGACAGAGTAATGGTAAGTAACCAAGTTGAGCAAAGGACAAGCATGAAAATGCTTGATAACCGCAAGAGAAAGAAAAACGGCTATATACAAGGGAAATCCCATAAGGCTATTAGCGGATTTTTCAGCAGAAACTTTGCAGGCCAGAAGAGTGGCCTGACATATTCAAAGTGCTAAAAGGAAAAACATCTGCGGGCGCCTGGGTGGCTCAGTTGGTTAAGCGACTGCCTTCGGCTCAGGTCATGATCCTGGAGTCCCTGGATCGAGTCCCGCATCTGGCTCCCTGCTCAGCAGGGAGTCTGCTTCTCCCTCTGACCCTCCCCCCATCTCATGTGCTTTCTCTCTCATTCTCTCTGTCTCTCAAATAAATAAATAAAATCTTTAAAAAAAAAAAAAAAAAAAAAGGAAAAACATCTGCAACCAGAATATTCTATCCAGGAAGGCTATCATTCAGAATAGAAGGAGAGATAAAGAGTTTCTCAAACAAAAACTAAAGGAGGTCATGACCACTAAACCAGCCCTACAAGAAATATTAAAGGGGACTCTCTGAGTGGAAAAGAAGACTGTGAGAGTATGAAAGTAAACAAAACAAAACAAAACAAAACACCAAAAAACAAACAAAAAACACAAAAGTGGTAAAAATAAATATTTCTGTAAAAATCGTCCAAGAGATTCATAAAATAAAAGGAGGTGAAATATGACACCATACACCTAAAACAGTGAAGAGAGGAGTAAAGAATGGGTTTAAACTTAAGTGACCATCAACTCAATATAGACTGCTACGTGCAGATGATGTTATATACAAAGCTAATGGTAACCACAAATCAAAAACCAGTAATAGCTATGCAAAGACTAAAGAGAAAGGATTCCAGCTATATCACTAAAGAAAAGCCAGCAAACCATGAGAGAAAGCGAGAGAAGGATCAGAGAAAATCCATAGAAACAACCAGGAAACAAGTAACAAAATGGCAATAAATACATATCTATCAAATTATTTTGAATGTAAATGGACTAAATGCTCCAATCAAAAGAAAAAGGATGACAGAATGGATTAAAAAAACAAGACCCACTTATATGCTGCCTACAGGACACTCATTTCAGACACTCATTTCATACCTGCAGAGTGAAAGTGAGAGGTTGGAGAAACATCTATCATGCAAATGGATGCCAAAAGAAAGCCAGGGAAACAATACTTATATCAGACAAATTGACTTTAAAAAAGTCTGTAACAAGAGATAAAGAAGAATTATAATTATATAATTATATAATTATAAAGGGAACAATCCAACCAGAGGATATAACAATTGTAAATATTTATGCACCCAACATGGGAGCACCCGAATACGTAAAAGAGTTAATAACAAACATAAAAGAACTAATCGATAGTAATACAATAATAGTAGGGGACTTTAACACCCCACTTACATCAATGGACAGATCATTCAAGCAGGAAATCAACGAGGAAACTGTGGCTTTGAATGACACATTGGACCAGATGGTTTTAACAGACATATTCAGAAAATTCCATCCTAAAACAGCAAAATATATATTCTTTCCAAGTGCACATGGAACATTCTCCAGAATAGATCACATAGTGGGCCACCAAACAAGTCTCAACAAATTCAAAAAAATCAAAGCCATACCATTTGTCTTTTCTGACCACAATACTATGAAACTAGAATCAACCACAAGAAAAAATCTGGAAAGAGCACAAATACATGGAGGTTACAAAACATGCTATTAGACAATGAATTGGTCAATGAAGAAATCAAAGAAGAAATAAAAAATTACATGAAAACAAATGAAAATGAAAGCACAATGATCCAAAATCTTTCGATGCAGCAAAAGCAGTTCTAAGAGGGAAGTTTACAGCAATATAGGCCTACCTCAAGAAGCAAGAAAAATCTCAAACAACCTAACCTTACACCTAAAGGAGTTAGAAGAAGAACAATAAACAAAACCCAAACCTAGCAGAAGGAAGGAAATAATATAAGAGCAGAAATAAATGATATAGAAACTGAAACAGAACAGATCAATAAAATTGATAAACCTCTAGGAAGACTCATTATAAAAAAAAAGACCAAGGGCCTAAATAAACAAACTTACTAATGAAAGAGGAGAAGTAACAACCAACATCACAGAAATACACACAATTATAAGAGAATATTATGAAAACCTATATGTTAACAAATTATGCAACATAGAAGAAATGGATAAATTCCTAAAAACACATAATCTATCAAACCTAAAGCAGGAAGAAATAGAGAATTCAAACAGACCAATTACCAGCAATGAAATTAAATCAGTAATGAAAAAAGCTCCCAAAAAACAAAACTCCAGGACGAGACAGCTTAACAGGTGAATTCTACCAAACATTTAAAGAAGAATTAATACCCATTCTTCCCAAACTATTCCAAAAAATACAAGAGGAAGGAAAACTTCCAAGTTCATTATATGAGGGCAATATTACCCTCACACCAAAACCAGATAAAGATACCACAAAGAAAGGGAAATACAGGCCAACATCTCTCATGAATATAGATGTAAAAATCCTCAACAAAATACTAGCAAACTGAATCCAAAATATAATAAAAAATCATACACCATGATTGAGTGGGATTTATTCTTGGGATGCAAGGGTGGTTCAATATTTGCAGAGCAATCAACATGATACATCACATCAAGATGAGAAAGGATAAAAACCGTATGATCATTTCAATAGATGTAGAAAAAGCATTTGAGAAAATACAACATCCATCATGATAAAAAAAAAAAAACCCTCAACAAAGTAGATTTAGAGGGAACATACCTCAACATAGTAAAGTCCTTGTATGAAAAACTCACAGCCAACATCATACTGAGAGCTTTTCCCCTAAGGTCAGGAACAAGACAGGGGTGCTGTATTTCTATACACTAATAATGAAGCAGGGGAAAGTGAATTTAAGAAATCAATCCCATTTACAATTGCACCAAAAACAGTAAAATAGCTAGGAAAAAACTTAAGCAAAGAGGTGAAAGACCTATACTCTGAAAACTATAAAACCCTGATGAAAGAAATTGAAGACGATACAAAGAAATGGAAAGACATTCTATGCTCATGGGTTGGAAAAACAAATATTGTTAAAGTGTCTTACTACCCAAAAAAATCTACAGATTCAATGCAATCCCTATCACAGTACCAACAGCATTTTTTCATAGAACTAGTACAAACAACCCTAAAATTTGTTTGGAACCACAAAAGATCCCAAATAGCCAAAGCAATCTTGAAAAACAAAACTGGAGGTATTATAATTCTAGATTTCAAGTTACATTACAAAGCAGTAGTAATTAAAACAGTGTGGTACCAGTATAAAAATAGACACATAGATCAATAGAGTAGAACAGGAAACCCAGAATTAAGCCCACAACTATATGGTCAATTAATCTTCTGACAAAGGAAGAATGAATATACAATGGGAAAAAGTCTCGTTAACAAATAATATTGGGAAAACTGGACAGCTACATGCAAAAGAATGAAGCTGGACCACTTTCTTAACCATAAATAAAAATAAATTCAAAATGGATTGAAGACCTAAGAGTGAGATCTGAAAACATAAAAATTCTTGAAGAGAGCACAAGCAGTATTCTCTGACATAGACTGTAGCAACATTTCCCTGAGGCAAGGGAAATAAAAACAAAAATGGACTACTGGGACTACATCAAAATGAAAAGTTTCTGCACAGTGAAGAAAACCATCAACAAAACTAAAAGGCAACCTACCGAATGGGAGAAGATATTTGCAAATGACATATCCGATAAAGGGTTAGTATCTAAAACATACAAAGAACTGGTACAAGTCAATATCCAAAAAACAAAAAATCCAATTAAAAATGGGCAGAAGACATGGACAGACATTTCTCCAAAGAAGACATCCAGATGGCCAACAGACACACGAAAAGATGCTCATCATCACTTATCATCAGGGCGATGCGAATCAAAACTACAATGAGCTATCACCTCATACCTGTCAGAACGGCTAAAATCAAAAACATAAGAAACAGCAAATGTTGGTGAGGATGTGGAAGAAGAGAAACCCTCTTGCCCTGTTCGTAGGAATGCAAATTGGTGCAGCCACTGTGGAAAATCATACGGCAGTTTCTCAAAAAACTAAAAATAGAACTACCCTATGATCCAGGAATTCCACTACTAGGTATTTACCCCAAAACTACAAAAACACTAACTGAAAGGGATACATGCACCTGTATGTTTATTGCAGCATTATTTACAATGACCAAGATATGGAAGCAGCCATGGATAGTGTCCATGGATAGATGAGTAGAAAAAGAAGATCTGGTGTGTGTGTATAACACACACACACACACACGCATGCACACACACACAAATGGAATATTAGCCACGAAAAAGAATGAAATCTTGCCATTTGTAAGAACATGGATGGAGCTACAGAGTATAATGCTAAGCAAACTGAGTCAGAGAAATATAAATACCATATGAATCATTCATATTTGGAATTTGAGAAACAAAACAAATGAGGAAAAATAAAAGAGAGAGAGAGAGAGAGAGAGAGGCAAACCAAGAAACAGACTCAACTATAGAGAACAAACGGATGGTCACCAGAGGGGAGGATGGAGGGATGGGGGAAACAGGGGCTGGGAATCAAGGTGGGCAGTGTCATGATGAAAACAAAAATAAAGAGAGGGTTAATAGGCTCTGAACAAGGACCAAAGGAAGTATTTGCCAAGTAAACTGTATGACCTTTGAGGACCTTAAAACTCTCAACATCTTGAAAAATAGAATAAAATAAATGTGTAGATAGCAACAACAACAGAACAACAATCAAGAATAAAGAGATGAAAACAATAGGAAAAATGATCGGACCCAGAGGATGAGACAGGCATAAAACAGGAACTACAGAAATGAAGGACAGTGTGGGCAATGAGGCAGCTTCCACCTAAAACACACACAAAGGAAGACTTCGGAGTTGGAGAAAGATTTGAGTATTTAGGGGCGCCTGGGTGGCTCAGTTGGTTAAGCGACTGCCGTCGGCTCAGGTCATGATCCTGGAGTCCCGGGATCGAGTCCCACATCAGGCTTCCTCTCAGCAGGGAGTCAGCCTCTCCCTTTGACCCTCTTCCCTCTCGTGCTTTCTATCTCTCATTCTCTCTCTCTCTCAAATAAATAAATAAAATCTTAAAAAAAAAAGATTTGAGTATTTAGATTTATGGGATTAGGAGAACCCAAATAATAAAGTTAACAAAAAGCCAAAACTTGATATACTCGGGGAAGTTTTAGAATCTCAAAGGTGAATTTACAATCCCACAATATGCCCATGGGGTGACAGTGGTTATCTACAAATGACAAAACAAAACTAGAAATTGCTCTACAGCAATAAATACTAAAAATTAATGGAGCAAAACCTTCATCGTTTGGAAGGATGCTATTTTGATACAAGGTATGTCTAGCTAGGTGGATAGTTCTCTGCTCTTTATGTTTGCTTACTTTTGACTTCTTGAGCCATTAATACCTGTTACTATGTTCTTATATTTTCAAGAATCCTTGTTCAGTATATAGGCCTGTGTCCAATACCTAGTATTTTCATTAGCAGAAATATTGAGCTATAGTTTCCTTTTAATTAAATTCAGCTATTTAAATGTACCTTTGTTGAGTTTTGGTGAAAGAAAGCCTTCTGATGCTACTGAGGGGCACTCTCACTTGATGTTGGTGTTTTGCATTCCCGCATCTCATGGCAGAGAAAGTGTGGACAATGTTGGAAGCATATATCAGAGGTTAGGAAGAGTTTTCAGTTGTCTCATTTCTACTTCCTCGTCCCCAGCGAAATAAGCCCAAAGGAGCTGCAACATATTCAGGAGCACAGCCACTTCGAATGGGCTTATGGTGCTTGAGTGCGGCAAATAACACACCCAGCAAAACATAATGCACACATATGCAGGCAAAGTGGGTTTGTGTGTGGATTGTGTGTGTGTGTGAGAGAGAGTGAGAGAAACATTTTACCGATTATCTTACTGAAATGTGTCTGTTACAGATTGAATTTGGAATGTGCATTGCAATTGTATACGTAATACTCTTAAATTATAACTCTGTACCAGAGATCTTGGCAGTTGAACACTTTGCCATTGTTAAGAAAAGTGATTACAAGCTTGTGATTTATAGTATTTTGAATGAATTAAATTTTCTAAGCTCAGAATACCTTGATTGTAACCTTGCAAGACCCTAAGCAGAGGACTCCTGACCTGTATAAACTGGGTAATAATACACGAATGCTGTTTTAAGCTATGAAGTTTGTGTTAATTTATTACTAAGCAAAAAGAACACAGTAGGCAGCCTAGGTTTGTTCCTGTGTTAGTGGAAATGCCCCTAGAGTTCCCCTATTAAGAAGAATGATGGATTAAGACTGATCTATCAAATAGAATGTATGACATAGAAGACAAATTAAATTTTCGAAAACTGAAATGAAAATAAAATGAAAAACAAAAAACAAAAGGAAAAATAAAACCCCAAGCTATAGTGTTAAATAAAGATAGAGCTGCAGGACAGAGGGGGACCCTTTTACCGTATTTTGTCACTTCTGTGCTGTTTTTGACACATGTCAGCTCTCTTTGAGAGCCTTTACTCATATGGAGTCTATGGATATCTATCTTATAATTTCACTGAAACTACAGTCTGTGGATTTATTTTTCTTTTTTGGCATGTTTTTCAGGTGAAGGAGAAATATATTGACTTACTACAGATATATGCTAATAGGACATTTTGACATCTTTTGGATACCTCCCTTTTGTTTACCTTGAAAGGTCACGATGTGTTGTCTCCTTTAGAATTTCAAGCTTTAGCTATTTTTTTTCTCTAAAGTTTTGGAGCTCAGAATCTACTCCATATAAAACAATTTTCTAAAAGAATAAAACTGCTTAAAAGTGGGTTAAGGATTAGTATTCTTAAAAATTTTGAGTAGTGTGTAGATGGAGGCTAATTACATATTTTTGCTACTTATATAAAACCTAATTAAAAATCAAAGAAATTGAAAACCGTAGGATGGGCGCCTGGGTGGCTCAGTTGGTTAAGTGACTGCCTTGGGCTCAGGTCATGATCCTGGAGTCCCGGCATCGAGTCCCGCATCGGGCTCCCTGCTCGGCGGGGAGTCTGCTTCTCCCTCTGACCCTCTTCCCTCTCATGCTGTCTCTCATTCTCTCTTTCTCAAATAAATAAATAAAATCTTTAAAAGAAAAAATGAAAAGAAAACCATGGGATGATGCTGCCATGTTGAGACAGTGCCTTTTTCCCTAGGTGAAAATGGTTAATAGGAACTCGAATAATTAATGATCAGGAATTGTTTTTTTAATGATCGAAAAGATTTTAAAATCAGTTACAACATTAAAAAAGACTTATTCTAGATGACATCTAAAGTCCTTTCAGCTTCAGCATTTTGTTATATAAAAAACATTTTAAATTTAAATTTAGCTGATTTCAGAATAGATGGTTCAAGACAATGTTTTTAAACTTCTTGTGTTGTTTTCAAGTTTATTGCAAAGATTGCTTTTTCTTGAGAATAGGAGCTACAGGAAGTGTCATTTGAATGAGGGCAAATATACAAAATGATACAGAATCAGAATCCAGTGAACATCTTTATTTCAATTAAGTTAACAGAGAACTGATTTCAGGCCTTGCTTGGTATTTGACATCACAAATGCTACTTTGCCACCTAGTGGTTGATTCTGGTATTTCCTTTAGAATTTTTATTTTTTTATTTTTTTAATACCACAAGATATTTACGATATTCATATTTAGGATGAAATGATTCTGGGAATCACTCAGTTCATATTTTTGTATTGTATCTCGGTAAGCACATAATACTGAAAATATTTTTATTGAACATCAAACTGGTGCAATTTAAACTGCTTAGCTTAAATGTTCCTTTGAAAAAATGTCTCTTGCTCCTGTCCTTATTTGAAGGAGTAAAATAATCAAAACTATTATATTATCTTAAAAAATAACTTCTAGAGGGCGCCTGGGTGGCTCAGTCGGT
Organism: Callorhinus ursinus; assembly: GCF_003265705.2. NCBI lineage: Eukaryota > Metazoa > Chordata > Mammalia > Carnivora > Otariidae > Callorhinus > Callorhinus ursinus. The sequence goes on along the minus strand of NW_027397074.1, from coordinate 8,442,289 downwards.
TAAGCGTCTGCCTTTGGCTCAGGTCATAATTCCAGAGTCCTGGGATCGAGTCTCATGTCGAGCTTCCTGCTCAGTCAGGAGTCTTCTTCTCCCTCTGCCTGCCGCTTCCCCTGCTTGTGCACGCTCTCTCTGTCAAATAAATAAAATCTAAAAAAAAATAAATAAATAACTTCTAGAGAGTGGTAGGTAACATCCTATCTCCCATGGAGATACAGAAATAAACATGTGTTAATTTTTTTTAACCTAATGATGAAACTGGTAATGTCTAACCACTAGTTCAAAGGAAAAGTGGAAAAACAGACACATTTATTGTTAAATTATTGTGCAAATGCAGGTAAAACTAGCTCCTTCTGGAGTGGAGAAAGGAAGTCATTCGATCCCTTTCCAGACAAACAGGATGTGCATGTCTATAGACAATAACCATTTTCCACGATTATCTGCTATCTACACTTTACAGAGGGGCAAAATAGCTTCTAGAGAATCAGATCAGATGTGAGCTATAGACATGCATGTTTTCCACTGAAAAAGCAAATTCTCCTTAGACATTATATAAGTTCTGTCTGTTTTATAGATCTCCCCATGTACCAGACTATAGCATCTGTATTGTTTCAAATATAGTTTCACCATTTGAAACTACAATCAGCAACTGGGCACATATAACAAGTCATGCCCAATTTCTATTTCTATTGCTTGGTGGACATGAAGTCTATAACCACTTATCTTCTCCCCTCAGGTGTTTCTGCTGCAGGCTGTGGGAATCACTGGTCTAATATTTAGCTAAGGTTGAGAACCATGGGCTCTAGAGCAGGGGTTTTACAACCCTGTGATGCATTAGAACCACCTGGAGAAATTTTGACAAATGCTCATGTCTGGGGCCCACTTCAACTTAAAATCTCTGGATATAGAGTCTAGCTAGACATTGATGCTAAGAACAAACAAACAAACAAACAAAACAATCTTCCAGGTCGTTTTAATGTGTATCTGGTTTTGAGAAACATCCCTCTGATGGCCATTGGAGGATTTAGCTGTGGTGCCTTAGAGACTCTAGTCCATGAGTATGCCCTGGATGTGGAGAATACAGTGTAAACAGAGGATAGTTCACTCTCATTAGCAAAATCACCATTATTGTCTGATGTGGCTTGATGTTTTAGATATTCAATTCATCAGAATCCATATTCCTCAAGGAACTTCTGTTTATCATTTGCTTTCTCATGTACCATGCCTATGGTTAAGGAAACACTTTGATCACATTGCACAAAAATACATCTGGTCCTCTTTGGGAACATTTCCAGCTTGGATTCATAAATTGGCTTGGGTTCTTTTACGTAAATCTAATAAACTTAATATGAATGTGCTTAGAGGTGGAGTCCAAAAGGCTTTAGTTCTCTGGGGGTGACATCCCTACATGACCCTGTACATGAATAAATTGTTTTTTACCCCAACCTTGTTGTGGCTTATGACGATTAAGAAACAAAATGTTTCCAAAGCACACAGATGGTCCTTGTATTTTGACTAGTGCTTCATAAATGGCAATTATTACTATTTTGACTGTTCCCTTTCTACAAACACTACCTTACATCAGAGGACTCCTCCCAGTTCAAGTGTTTCCAGACATCTCACTCTTAAAATCCTGATTTAAGCTCTGTAGGTGATTTCAATGTTTAGCCAGAAGGCAAAGTCCTGCTTTAGACCCAAGGTTCTCTGCCTGCATAGGAAACAGCAGGGGGGGTTGCTCATGAAAACTCATGAATTCACGAATTGCTGAATCTGCCTTTTTAACCAGTTCCCAGGTAGTAATGGTAAGGCTGGTCCAGGAACACTTTGAGAATACGATCTAAACAATGTTGGGATCAGCTTTTGAAACCGATGCTTCACAATTAAAGTTTTACTTTTAATCTATTTAAAACAAGGCTAAATTATTGTTGCCTTATGTTTAGGGTAGTTAGGGTAAACTGTAACCTAGGGCCTGTGTCCTTTAGTAATAGACTTTCTAACTGCCTGCTTCTAAGCGGCATGTAGCCTAGCAGTCTTTCTTGAAATAAGGCCCGCTTCCGTGCAGTTCAGACCCGTGGAGACCGTGGACCATACCGCTGGGCCTGCTCTAGTGTCTGATAGGTGACCTTTGGATGTCAAGGAGCCTGAAATCCCCACCCCCGGTTGTGTCAAAGCCCCCATCTTTTGAACATGTGATGTAAAGCATGATGATCTATTGTGCCTGAATAGACCAATGGCTGCGTCATCGTTACCTCTTTGTGGCCCATGATCCGTCACATTTGCCCATGGTCCCCCTGCCAAAGAATCCCCCCCACCCCAGTCCCTGTTCTTTTCTTTTTTCTCCCCTTCTTCCCCGCCCCTTCCCCCGGAAGAGGATTTGAGACTTTTCTCCCATCTCCTCATTTAGCTGCCTTGTGAATTAAACTTCTTTGCTGCAAGCCTGGCGTCAGGGTTTGGCCTTGCTGTGCATCAGGAACATAGGCCCTCATTCCATTATAATTTGCCTACGTTTTTCTTTTCTTTTTTTTAAGATTTATTTATTTATTTGAGAGAGAGAGAGAGAGAGAGAGAGAGAGAGAGAGAGTGCAAGTGAGCAGGGGAGGAGGGGCAGAGGGAGAGGGAAAACCAAAGGGAGAGAATCTCAAGTAGACTCCCAGCCAAGCACAAACCCAATGAGGGGCTCAATCTCACTAAACCATGATCTGAGCAGAAATAAAAAATCTGATGATCAACCAAATGAGCCACCCAGACGCCCCCTAACTTTTCCTTTTTGATATGTCTTCAGACTTCTGAAAGTTTAAACTAAAACCACTTTAAAACCACTTCTAAAAATTTGTGGTAAAATAACATAATTTACAAGATTTTTGTGATTCCTTACAAAGAAAAAATTGTATAGGTGTATGTATTCTGTGTTGTGTATTCTTTACACAAAGGGATTATATTCTTATAAATTTCTGATGCTATTTTTCAAGTAGTAAAAGCTACTTACTTGACAACACAAGACAGAGTACATCTTTTCAAGATTGTTTTGTGCCATAGGAAAAGTAAACCTGGGATTACAAATTTGCAGCAAATGAGCTACAGTGGATAAATTTTATGGCAAAGTATTGCAGCCACAGCTTTTAGGAGACTTAATAAAAATGATAATTCATGTAAATGCTTGTTACACTACACAGGTTATGGCCAAATTACATTATTGATATTTAAAATTGTTTTTCTAGTGTTAGGGTTATACCATTGTGTAGATGGCTCTTAAAAAGTTAATAGTTACTGGGGCGCCTCGGTGGCTCAGTCGGTTAAGCGTCTGCCTTCGGCTCAGGTCATGATCCCAGGGTCCTGGGATCGAGCCCTGCATCGGGCTCCCTGCTCTGCGGGGAGCCTGCTTCTCCCTCGGCCTGCCACTCCCCCTGCTTGTGCGCCTTCTCCCATCCCTGACAAATAAATAAATAAAATCTTTAAAAAAAGGTTAATAGTTACTTATTAAAGAAAATATAGCTTAGTCCTGACTTGATTAACAAGCTATTTGTCTTTGAGCTAGTCATACAACCTCTCTAGGCTTTATTTTATTTGAAAAATGATCTAGGTTTTTCTTTCCAGTTATATAAGTAAATATATATATACTCTTAAAATCCAGTGCATACACATATCAAAGAATATCTGTTTAAAATTATAAAATATGAAGAATGTTATGAACACCTGCATTCTACCATCCAGCTTATGAATTTTTTTTTTTTTACTATATTCTTTAAAATTTCCATGTGTCTCTATCTCTTTCTGCTCAGAGGAAGCATTACCATGAATTTAGGGATTATCATTCCCTTGATCATCTTCATAGGTTTTTCACATATGATCAACAATATGTTTATTTTAAATGCTTTGAACATTATATAGATGTTTATATCATATGTTTTCCCCTTGGTGTTGGGCAATTTCTTTACTGTAGCCTTGGGGAAGCAGGTTTATATACAGTTTATTGATTAACCTTGAGTACCCCGTTAGACTTCCTACCTCGGACAGTGTTCTGTTTCACTTCTTAGGTAAGTGAGATTAGAGCTCAATTTTTTTCTTTGGCTGATATTCTCAAGGTGAAAATGGTACGCTGTTTATCTGTCTCTGATTTCCTACTTAGGTTTTGGTCTTGATTATCCCGTATTTTCTTGTTAATTCCTCATTGCACTTAAAAATGTGTTTTCGGTGTTTTATCCATAAGTTTAGTAGTTCAGTAGTTCAGTAGTTCAGTAGTTTGGGCCAAAGCTTATATTAGGCAACAGCTTTTGGGACAAAGTTAAATTAGTCTTGTTTCCTGACTTCTAGAATATTTGATCCTGACTATGAGAAGATAGTCATGTAAATCAACAAAGTATTTACTTATTGAAAAATACGTATTTACCTTCCATCTTCAGACACTAACCAGAATCAAAGCAAGCAAAAAGAAATAACAATGATTAGAACATAAATTGATAGAGAATAAAAAAATAGAGGGAAAAAAATCAACAAAACCAAAAGTTGATTCTTTGAAAAAAAGTAACAAAACCAATATGCCTTTAGCGAAACTGGCCAAGGAAAAAAAGGTAGAAGACTCCAATTACTGGAAACAGGAATAAAAGAGGAGGTCGACTGCCTTCAAAAATGGTCTGACAGTTCCTTAAAAGGTTAAACTTAGAGTTTATATGACCTAGCACTTCTACTCCTATATGTATACTCAAGAGAAATGAAAACAAGTATTCAAATACTTGCACATGAACATTTAGATCAGCACTATTCACAAGAGCCCCCAAGTGGCAACAAGCTAAATGTCCATCACTTGATTCATGGGAAAAAAATATGGTATATCCGTACAATGAAATATTCAGCAATTAAAAAAATGAAGTGCTGATACGTGCAACACAGATGAACCTTGAAAGCATTGTGCTAAGTGAAAGTCTGCCACAAAACCACGTATTTTAAAATTCCATTTGTATTGAAATGTCCAGAATAGGCAAATCTACGAAGATCTAAAAGTAGATTAGTGATTATCTAGGACTGGGTTGGGAAATTGTGGGAAATGGTGGGGTGACTGCAAAAGGATATAAGGTTTCTTTTTGGTGTGACCAAAATATTTTAAAATTCCCTGTAGGGACGGTTGAACAACATTGTGGATATAGTAAACACCATTGAATAGTATACTTTAAAAGGGTGAATTGTATGGTATGTGAAATATCTATGAATAAAGTTGCAAATGAATGGAAATTACCAAAGCTCAATTTCAAGTGAGATATTTGTAGCTATTTAACATGCAATCTCAGCAGACAAATCGACTTGATCCATACCTATCAGATTAAATGACAAATTTTAAAGAGACATAAGGGGATGCTATGTGAATCATAGATGCTTTAGGGAATAATATTGGAACTTATTTCAAAACTCCACTTTGTTGTTATTAGTTGTGATAATTCAGATAAGTTACTTAATATCTTTGAAACCTACTTTCCTAATTTGTAAAATAAAAAATGATTTTTTTGGTGAACATTTAATATATCAAATCATAGAAAGACCTTAGCCTATTGGCAGGGAGGTAGCTTAACAACTGTAATTATTGATTTCCTTGCCTTACTTATAAAGTTATTATAGACTCTCTTATAGTGAATACAGAGGTAGGAAAAAACATCTTGGGTGTATTTCCTAGCATACTTATACAAAAATACAGCTTGCTGGGAATTCACATCTCTTAAGTCATACTTGATCACATAGAAAACACGAACAAAACATTTGCAAGTACAAGTAAAGATGTATCTAAATATTTACTTTCTCCTCATTGGCCCATCCTTCTGTATATGTTTTTCCTTTTGAACCTTGCTCTCAAACAGAATCAGAGAACATTAAGGGCAGCCAGCTATTTTCCATCCTAGCAACCACCTTCCCTAGCTCTTACTTGCTATTTGAACCTATTATCCTGCCCCTGTGATGTGCCTATTTCCCTGGGAGCCCTTCGGATACCTTTGCCCTGTGTGTTAGCAGCAGTGAAGCAAAGAAAACAAGGTGGCCTTAATGGTTGACTTAATGTTGTGTTAAATGTTCACTTCTGCCGAACTGAACACAGGCTTTGGTGGGAGTGTCTAGTTTTATTGGAGCACTTTCAACCAACTTGCATAGAGTAGTATATTTTGAAGAAATCTGTGTTGTGAGTGGAGTATGAAGAAAACAGCTCGAAGGGTGGTATAAGGTGATCACAGTCAATAAGTCTAGAATGCTCATTTCCCCTGCCTCCAAGCATTTTTTTTTTTAAATGTAAGCACGTGTCAGGTATTTTTGCCTTGAAGTTATTTTCTTCCCCTGAATTAAGAGTTCTAGAGAAAAAAAAAAAGAGATAGCTAGAAATACTGGATATCTTATTTTGCTCATCTTTGCTTCTCCACAGGAAAATAATCCAGTAATTGTAAATATTTATTTTCAGCTATTTTAAAACACTTAAGAAGAAAGCTATGTTAATTTAGCATTCATGAAATGTTTTTGAATATGTGACGTTCAAAACAAAATTTAAAATACAAGAGTCTTAGTGTGTGAAGTATATTTCAACTGGTCCATTGTTTAATGAGAATAATATTTGTTGAAAGATGAATAAGCAAGTCATAATTTTATTAGCTAAGCACCCCATCTTTGTAAATAGACTGATATATTAGTGAAATGATAAATTTTGGACTTATCTGTAATATTTGAGCAATGAGAAAAACAACATGAAAAATATAAGCTTGTTGAAGGTTATTAACAATGACCTTGGTGTAATTACACAGTGTGACTGAAAAATGATGATGTAAGACAAAAAACAACTTTGCCGTATTTTTGCTCATGTCCTTACAACAAACCTCAATAATTAAAGTCAATGTTTTCCTGTACAATTATAAAGCGAGAATTGTAAATTAAAAAAACGCGATTATATGTATATCTGATACACTATTTTCACTCGAAAAACTCTAATCATTCATTAAAATCTTGTTATGGCTTTTATGCTAATTGTAATAGCAGTGAGAGAACTGAAATTTTTATAACATTACCGTGAGCTAAAGAAATTGAATCTACTATGAAACATAAGTTTAAAAATTATACCTCAAAGATTCTAAAAATATAAAAGTATGATGATAAATACTCTTACTCAGTTATCTGGTCAGAGGATTGGTGTTTTATACAGAGATCTTCATGAATAATCACTCCCTCCTTCCTCAGAGGCAGGTGGGATCTTCCTCACTTTCCAGGAAAAGTTTCTGAGGTTTGTGAAAGTTCCCAGAAAGATTCTGGGGGTCCTGGAAAAGTTCTTGGTTATTAAAGTTCCCAGAAAGAGTCTGGGGTTGTTATACTGGGAGTCCACAGTGGGTGGCAGCCCTTTTGGGACTCACAAAGCCTTGAAGTAAGTACACAGCATAAACCACTGGGGGACTTGGGAAAATAAAGGACAAGAAACCTGGACTGTTTTGACCATCAAAATAAAAATTTAGGCACAAGTCAGACTATTAAAAGCCATCAAGAGATCTGTCACTATAGAGGCACCTGGGTGGTTCAGTCGGTTAAGCATCTGCCTTTGGCTCAGGTCACGATCCCAGGGTCCTGGGATGGAGCCCCATGTCGGGCTCTCTGCTCAGCGGGGAGTCTGTTTCTCCCTTTCCCTCTGCCTGCCACACCCACTGCTTGTGCTCTCTGTCAAATAAATAAAATCTTAAACAACAAAAAAAAGAGGTCTGTCACTATTAAAGAAATCTCACGAAAGGAATAATAGACTCTTGCTAATGGTTAATCTCTGAAGCCAAAGCTACAAGATTGATGGGCATGGGCCAAACACCACAAAGCTGTCAGAGCACTAGCCACCTAACTCGAAGGTTCTCTTGCGAGGATAAGTTGGTCACAGAATGGCTTAGATTGACACGAGGTCACTCACACATCAGGAAAATTTCCATGCACCAAGTTATACTGTAAAACATCACAAGGTCCCCAATCCAGTAGCACATCCCTCTAGGTATTAATTTAACTCTGAGAGAGTTAGCTAAAGAAATGAGATCCTTATACTTCAAAAAACTGAGTGCTCCACCTTCTGACTCATCTATTTTATGTCTAAAAACCGTAATGACAGAAGCTATAGATGACTGCAGAACTGGCAAAATCCTTCAAAGACAACCTGGAATTATAAGGGCCATTACGGGGAATGTTCCAGTTAAACAAGATCGTTCACTTAAAAAGGGCACTTGAAAGCAGGGGTTTCCAAGTCAACAAACAGGATGGGATGCCTATTTTAATTGGCATGCAGAAGCCTCCAAAAGTCTTCAAAATTCCAAAATGGCTTCACTGAAAGACTCATCACAAAAGGCTAATAAAAAATTAAAGACACAAGAGGCACCTAAAACAAAAGACTATAAAGCTCATGGGACTCTCACTACTCCTCTCTATCCTCTTTTACTTGAGGACTCACTGTCTACTCTCCTCCAGCTGCATTGCCCTTCCACTCTGCAGAGCCCGCAAGACCATAAACCAAAGACCGTCAACCCAATGGACTCACAACAGCAATAGCTCCAAGGCCAGAAGAAACGAAAATAACGGGGCCTCCCGCATGACACCAACCTAGGGGTCCTTTATCAAAATCCCGGCCCAGAAATTGGTGTCTCATTTGTAATCAATAGTGGAAAAAAGATTGTCCTGGAAGGTTTTGTCAAATCCTTTCACATACTCACACTCAAAATGGTGCCAAATCTATACTCAGAGGAATGTCTCCATATGGGCCCCTCCAGTGTTGGTGGGACTCTGCGAAGTCCCCAGTTGTCTTCTACCACTTATTCCCATACAAAGACAAGGGGAAACTAAAATTAAAATTAACAGAAAACTTTGCCAAATTCTGGTAGATAACTAGGGCTATGCTCTCTACTTTAAATCCTAAGGAACCTGCAGATGGGAAAACTGGCTTCTTCCAACAAAGGGTGAGAATTCTTACTAGAGTCATCTCTCCTGGATCTCCTTCAGTCACTGGTGAAGAAAGGAAGTGGTAATCTGTATATCGGGACCCACATCACAAATATAAACCTGAAGTAAGTTTTGCACTTACCAAAAACACCCGTCAAGGAAATACAACATCTACCACTCACAATCCTCCAACTTAGCTTTAACTAGCCTGCTTACCTTACCCTACAAAATAGGACCTGCTAGCCTTATAAAGAAATTCCCCACCTCCTACCCTGTTTCTGTGTTGCCTCTTCTGACAGTCTATAAAACTCTGCCCTTGCCCAAAATCCCTCAGGAAGAAGGCTCCACTGCGTGTGAGGCACAGAACTCTCTCAATCCATAGACCGTTTCTCCTTGAATAAAGGACATCAAACTCATTACTAAATTGTTTTATTTTTTCCATTGGACACAAAGTAACATTTCATGTTGCCCCTTCCCAATCTGCCCTCTTAGGAATTTGGTTTTGGGGGTGCCCATTGGTTATTGATCCTTCCTCTCCCAGGGATAGTTAATTGCCTTCTTGTTTCATTTGTGTCCTGAAAACTTGGCTTGGCTTTCTGGATGCCTGAGACACACAGGCTGCTGGTTCTTGCTTATGCGGGCAGCTCAACTGTCAGGTTGGGGGCTCCAAAATAGGGTCAGACAGAAATGTGGATTGCGTTCCATTTGTAGCCAGGGTCCCACTCAAGAGTTGCCTGCTCTAAGGGGATGATCCTTCTTTCTTTGGGCTATCTTTGGGAGTGGCTCTGGATCTTGGGAGGATCGTAACTTTTGCAACCCTCTTTGGGGATGTCTCTTGAGTTCATGCGGTCATTCAATACTGCCAGGAATATTTACTATTTGTATCAGCTAAAACCTGAGAAGATACTTGAAAGGATTTTAAAAATTAGTAGGTTGAAGTATCCTTGACATACAATGTTATATGAAAGGATTTTTTAAAAGTAATTCTATGGTCAGAAGTTGGCTAAATTAGAAACTGATATTCAGAGTCTGACAAGAAGTTTTTAGGCCTTCTTCCCTAAACTAAATGAAACTATGTACCCATAGGGTAAGAAAAACATTCCAAAAATGAATAGCTCGAAATGTGGAACATAAGAATCGTCTGATTTTTATCTTAGTTGAAGATCTTCCTGATATACAGAAGCAAATTGAAGATAATATAAGCTGGGTGAATGGGTTGATGCCTTGAAATCACTCAGATTACGATCCAATTCTTTGAGGAATTAGAAATCGCCATCCTTTACAGGACTAGAAGTGTGGCCTTAGAAACAACTCGCTCTACTTATTTCCTCAATCCCCAATTCCCCTCTATTCATTTCAAAAGGCTTGGCGGTATTGTACAAACTCTGGCCTGAGGAAGCAAAGGTCCTTCTTGGAGGAACTTGCATTCTTTCTCTGTGCCTTTGAGATGTAAATATTCTTCATGGTCTTCTCTAGGACCTGAGGGCCATCTCTTTGAAACGCAAACTTCAGGGAGGTAATTCTTATCAGAAGGAAAAAAGACAAAGGCTATTTGGAAACCGGGCAAACAAAAAATCTTAAAAGTCTTATCATCTAAAATTGTAAAAGGTCTAGCCATCTGAGCAGGGAACCTTAACTTATTCCACCTGCCAGAAACACAATTTGGATCCAACTCTTCTTTTATAAACTAAGAAATTTTGTATTATTGTTCCTATCTCGTGGCTAAAATTTTAAAATTACAGCTATTAAGATCTCTTTGTATCTATCTGTATGTTTGAGAATATCTATTTAGGTACAGTATAAATGTGTGATTTTTTTCTACCTCCAGTGGTATTTGTAAAGAGCACAGCTCAGGTTCACATGATCTAGAAAGTCTTCAATAAATAAAATGTAGTTAACAATTTGTTGATTTAACTAAAACAGAATGTCTTTTGAGTTATCAGCACTGCACACAATACTTTTATTCTACCTAGGTTTACTAAAAGTAAAATAAGCCTTTGTTGTTTCTGTTACACAATTTGTCAGCAAGAAAGATGATTAGCTGTTTAATGTCTCATGAAATATTCATGAATAACCTAAACATAATTGTTAAAAAGAAATTAAAAAGATGTGAGTTTGTAAATAAACTTTTCAGCAATAATTATGCTTTACAGTGTGTCTACTTAAAAATAGTTTCCAAAACCTTTTAAGGTAACTTGAAATCTTAAAGCTATACTGGATATTCACTGAACATCTAGATCATTTCCGAGTAAGATAAAATACTGAAACATTAATTACTGAACATTGATCCACTTTTGGTTTCCATTTACAGAACTAAAGATATTTGGGTCTATTAGTAAACATATTTTGTGCCACACTGAAAAATTTACTGTGAGAAAAAGCATACCTGTAGAAATTATGAAATGTGTTTATAAGTTTGCCAATCCATAATTGCTTACTTCTTAGTTTCCCCTGGAAATTAAGGATTCTAAGAGTTAAGAACTCTGTGTATTTACAGCTGCTAGAAATAATAAAGGTGTAAAAAACAATTGTGTATGAAAAGTAGCTAAGGAAAGTAGATTGTGTTTTTTAGATAAGGAGAGATATAGTGGACATGTTTTCTTGTTGTTGTTTTTGTTTTTGCTAAGGGAAAAAAGAAAGTTGTTTTGTCTTAAAGTGAAATGACTATTCCAGAGTGACAAAGAAGTAAAAAAAAAACATAAGAGAAAATATGAATAGATATAAAGAGTTGTAGGTTTGTGGAAAAGGAATCCTGGAAAATGAATTTCATGTGTGGTAAAGCTGGCTAAGATAGGAATGGATTTAAGTTTTTTTTTTTTTTTTTTTTAAATGAGCTTTAATATGGGGCGCCTGGTGGCTCAGATGGTTAAGCATCTGCCTTCGGTTCAGGTCATGAACCTGATCTAGCCCTGCATTGGGCTCCCTGCTTCTCCCTCTCCCTGCCACTCCCCACCCCCCCATTTGTGCCCTCTCTCTGTCAAATAAATAAATAAATTTTAAAAAGATTTTATATATTTGACAGAGAGAGACAGGGAGGGAGAGAACACAAGCAGGGGGAGTGGAAGAGGGAGAAGCAGGCTTCCTGCCGAGCAGGGGAGCCTGATGTGGGAGTCGATTCCAGGACCCTGGGATCATGACCTGAGCCGAAGGCAGATGCTTAACAACTGAGCCACCCAGGTGCCCCAATAAATAAAATCTTTTTAAAAAAATGAGATTTAATATAAAAAATATACTGTTCTTTGTTAACAGGGTAAAGAATATTGGACTGTTCTTAATAATAAATTGTGAACAAAGTTTTTTCTTTACCTTTTAAGTAATCTGCCTAGACAGCAAAGATTTTGTGTCTTACCAAAATAATTTCCTGTGCTTCATGCTTGTCTTTATTAGGTCTTTAATAACTTATGAAAGCCCAGTCTTCTCAATTTTAAAAGAGCTAAGTTTTTCACATTATGTCAACTTCTGTATTTGCCTTTAAAATCTCACATTGGCACCTTGGTTAAATAATTATTATTTCATAATTATTTGTGATCCCATTTAATCAAATGAGCAAAGCTTTTGATGTTTTGAACACTTCCCCAAATTAAATTCCAAATGGATTCCTTTTGTCCTCAAAACCACATAGGTTGCCCAGAGGATCCCGGGAAAGTCTCAAAGGGTTTGTCTCTCACCTTATAAAAGAGAGATGTTAATCAGATTTGATATGTTAAATTATACAGGAAGCATGTCAGATAAGAGGTGATGTTTAAACCTTCTTAGGTTATATTTGTATTTGTTATTGATAAAAATGTTCCAGAAACTGTATAACCTTTCTGAAAATCTGATATCTTGGTATGTTATCAGTCATAATTCCAGTTCTTGTCCTAAAATGTTTTGTCACAAATAACCAAACTTTCTTACAATTTACATTATAACTAACTCTCATCAGATCTTTAACCACGGTCATTTTAAAGTCTTTTGTCATTTACGGTTATTGTTTCACTCTAAGGCTTTTGCAAAAGAGAGAGTCTGGGAAAGGACCTACCAAGTACACTTGACCACTGACACTGCTGTGAAATTACAAAGTATCAAAGAACCTTGAGTGCATATTTCACAACTGAAGAAGGCTCCACTTGACAGCGGATCCTGTGAAAATGCCGGAGACCTCAAAATCAAACTGATGAGAAAGAGAAGTAGCTGACATCAAGAGAGACTGTTTCTTCCCACGATGGCCGATCAAGAGGATCAAGAATGTTTCTTTCCATTCCTCCTTTTGTTGACCATTCTTTTCTTCTTTTTTACACTGTACTTTTCATCTCTGTGACTTACTTATGTTATAACTGGAAGTTTGTACCTCCTAATTCCCTTGATTTCACCCATCGCCCCACCCACCACCTCTCTGGCAACCAAGTTTGTTTTCCATATAAGCGTCGGTTTTGTGGTTTTTTTTTTTTTTTTTTTTTTTTAGTTTTATTTATTTGACAGTGAGAGACACACAGCGAGAGAGAGAACACAAGCAGGGGGAGTGGGAGAGGGAGAAGCAGGCTTCCCGCTGAGCAGGGAGCCCGATGTGGGGCTGGATCCCAGGACCCTGGGACCATGACCTGAGCCGGAGGCAGACGCTTAACGACTGAGCCGCCCAGGCGCCCCTTGTATTTGTTTTTTAGATTCCACATAGAAGTGAAATCATATGGTACTCCTCTTTCTCCGTCTGACTTATGTCACTTAGTATTATGCCCTCTAGGTCCATGCATGTTGCTGCAAAGGGGACAGTCTTGTCCTTTTTTATGGCTGAGTCATACTCTATTGTATATATCAGATCTTCTTTATCCATTCATCTTTCAATGGACACTTGGATTGCGTCTATATTTTGGCTATTTTAAATAATCCTACAATAAACACAGGGGTGCAAATATCTTTTTGAAAGAGCGTTTTCATTTTCTTTGGTTAAATACCTAATAGGGGAATAACTGGATCATATGGTAATTCTGTTTTTAAGTTTTTGAGCACCCTCCATACTGTTTTCCAGTGGCTGCACTAAGTTACATTCCCACCAACAGTGTATGAGGGCAGCTTTATCTCCACATCCTCACCAACACTGGTTATTTCTTGCCTTTTTGATTCTAGCCAGTCTGACGTGTGTAAAGTAGTATCTCATTGCGGTTTTGATTTGCATTTGCCTGTTGGTTACTGATGTTGAACATTTTTGCCTGTGTCTGTTGGCCACCTGTATGTCTTCTTTGGAAAAATGTCTATTCGGGTCCTCTGCCCATTTTTAAGTCAGATTGGGGTTTTGGTGTTGAGTTGTGTAAGTTCTTTATGCATTTTGGATTTTAACCCCTCCTCACGTGTATCATTTACAAATATCTCCGATTCACAAGGTGGATGGTTTCCTTTGCTGTGCAAAAGATTTTTATGTTGGTGTCATCTCAACAGTTTATTTTTGCTTTTGCCCTTGCCTTAGAAGACATATCTAGGAAAAGATTATTACAGCTGATGTCAAAGAAATTACTATGTTTTCTTTTAGGAGTTTTATGGTTTCAATTCTCACATATAGGCCTTTAATCCATTTTGATTTCACTTTTGTGTAAAGAAAGTGGTTCAGTTTTCCCAACACCATTTACTGAAGAGACTTTTTCCCATTGCAGAGTCTTGATTCCTTTGTCATAAATTGACTATAGAAGTGTGGGCTTACTTCTGGGCTCTCCTGTTCTAGTGTTATATGTTTATTTTTGTGCCATACTGTTTTGATTACTACAGCTTTGTAGTATATTTTGAAATCTGAGATTGTGATATCTTGAAACTTTTTTCTTCTTTCTCAAGATTGCTTTGGCTCTTTGGGATCTTTAATGGTTCCATGCAAATTTTAGTAGTACTTGCTCTAGTTCTGTGAAAAATGCTATTAGTATTTTGATAGGGACTCATTAAATCTGTAGATTGCTCTTGGGTAGTATGAATATTTTTACAGTATTCTTCCAACCCACAAGCATGGAGTATCTTTTCATTTGTTTGTGTCATCTTCAATTTCTTTCCTAAATGTTTTATGGTTTTCAGAGTAAAAGTATTTCACCTCTTTGGTTAAGTTTATTCCTAGGTGTTTCCTTTTCTTAAATCTTTCACCATGAAGAGCTTTAGGACTCTTTTGTACATCTTTTCCCTTGGCCTGGCTCGAAAAGATAATGCCATTGTGCACATATCTCAGACCTTTGCAAAAGAGGGTAACCCAACCTACAACTGACTTGGATTTGTTATGATGCTGGTGTGTCCTGTAGTTCTTTCTACCCATCATAAACTTCTTCCTGATTTTCAATGCTGCAGTTTCTCTGGAACAAGCTTGCTGGAGAAACACTTCTGGGGAAAATATATAAAATATATATATTGTGTATAATATATATATACATACACACACACACACACACACAATATATATAAAGAGGGGAATTGGCTTAAATACCTCCACACCTTCAGGATGATTTCTTACTGATTCTAGCTGGTTTGAGTAATGGCTAGAGTGCTCTCCAAACCACGGGCATTGTTTTGTTAATAATTATTATTGTTTCCCTGATACACTGAATTCTTTCAAAAGTTTTAAATGCATGTGGCAGCCACTGACCAGCTGACAGATGTCTCCCCTGACTATAACAATAAAGGACAACAGAAGAATGTAAGTGGCCCCAAGAATAGGAACCTGACATAATCTTTTTGAATAATACACCAAGACCCAAAGAAATAATGGCAACAGAGAGTCACACTAAGACTGATTTTTTTTTAATCAAATTTCTTGAATAATCAAGAGGATAATCCAAAGAGGGAACTGTTGAAGTAACTTTCTAGGCCCAAGATGGAGTCACTCCTGCCTGGGGTGCCACATTAACAAACCAAAGCTTAGATGACTTTGTTATTCCTGTAAACACTTTGCTTGATCAGAAAGATGGTAAATTCAGCAGCCAATCTCAAAATACCAAGTCAACTCTGTACCTTCTCATCCCAAACAAGGTTGATTATGTGGCTCCAGCCAATCAGATGTTTTCTGTTTGTCTCTTCCTTGTTCTTTATTCTTTATCCTAGAAAAGTTTCTTGCCTCCCACCCCATTTTGCAGTTCTTGGAAAGGAGACTGTCCACTCCATGAAGTGTTAAAGTTTTCTTCTCACATAAATTGTCATCTTCATTTTTTAACAAAGGTAACTTGTTTATATAAGACTAAAACTAAAATACATATAACAAGTCATTGTAAACCTGTCTCAGAATCCTCACTTTGTGCAGCACTGCTTAGGACCACTCTCCAGATTTGTGTGATGTTCACAAAGGATGTAGCGGAGTCAGTGAATATTTAATTGAAGTAACTACATGCTAGCATTTCATATTAGCACACAATCTGTCAAAATTTGCACTTTCTGGTCAAACAAATATTTTCCATAAGATTTTACCAAACAATTTCAGTTAGCCTTTACCTCAGAATTCATTGGTTTTGGAATAGTTATTCTGATATCATTATTTTTGATGAAGTAGCTGATTACACATGACTTGGGATGTATTCCAGTCTTCAATTTTTAATAGCATTATGAAGCTCTTCACCACACAGGTATGATTTCTGTCCTAATGAAAATGAAAAGAGAATCCTTTGTGGTACTATACAATTGCCTTATTGTCGAAGAATGTCGAGAAATGATGCCTTCATGATTTGCAAGCCTGAAAGTATACAAACTCCAAATCATAACTTTCATTTTAATCCCCTGACTGAATTTAAGGAAAAGTCCATGAGGCATCCAACATATAAGCATGACACATTTTAACATTTATGTGCAAAAATTATAAATATGCACTCAAGTTGAATAGAACAATATGTGAATTATGTACAATTTAAAATATTTATAAACATTACAGGACTATCTCCTGGGAGGTCAAATCCTAGAGCTTAATTGTCAGGGAATCAGGGTTAAATTCCTGTAGGAGGGAAGATAAAGGTTGTCCTTGTACCCCAGGAAACAAGCTGAACTTTGTGAGTCTGTGCACATTATGTGTACCCGTGCATGTGTGCCTCCACTGTGGGTGAGCAGGGAACATGTTTGGATGGCAAAAATCAAATAGTAGAACAGTCCTGCTGCCCATTAACAACAAAATGTGGGTGTTTGCCTGGCCCTCTCTTTGTGGAGACAGCATTAATTCAAATCTCAAGATTTGGAGAACACACTCTTTACTTACCAATAATTTTCTTGAGAGTTATTTTTCCAGTACTGTTGACAAAATAGAGCCACTAAAAATGGCTAGCCCAAATAACCAATACATTTTCTTTTCAATTTTGATCTAACTTCTGTTGCTAAGTCAGGAAAATGTCAACTTTTCTTCTTTCCCTTCCTTGTGAATAATTTGGGTTTTAAGAAATTTCAATCATCCTGAATAAGGTGAATTGACAATGTAACAATAACAACCTAAAGATTACCTGAGAATTCACTTGACCTCATGTGGCTGGTAGATAGCTTGCCTTAAAATGTAACCCACTTTGTGCTGCCACTAAAAAAAAAAAAAAATCTCTGGATAAAAAATGAATGGAAGTCCTTGAAATTTTTCTAAATTAAGGATAATTTATTACTATTCAGAAGAAGTAGTATTTTATTTTTTGGTTATAGTATCTAGTGAATCATTATTTAAATGTTGCCCTAGTGTTTACCTGAAGTGTTCTTTGTTCGGTATTTCCTTTCTAAACATTTTAGTCATTATCAAAATGCATGTCACTAATAAAGCATACTGCATTCACAATGGAAGAGTTCTTACCTTGTTGTCTATTAGCAGGTACAGCACAATTTTTAGCATCAGTTTTTCTGGGAGATTAACAATAAGTCAACCTTAATGATTTTCAAAATTCTAACAGCAATGCTGTGATATGCATTTGCAGCTAATAATTTTAAAATTACTCAATGTGGCCACTAGATAGCAGTATAAGTCTTTGGACCCAATATGAAATAAAACCCAAATGATTTTTAAATTATCTGTTTCATAACAGTTTTCACTAAATCTCACCAAAAGGAAAAATCTGAGGCAAAAAGCCAATGTTATGGTAGAAAGTATTTTTGAGTTGTGTTCCACCTTGGTTTTGTATTTTCCTTTGTGAAATTAAACAATTAATTATCTAGCAAATTTTAAGTATGGTTAATAACTTCTATTTATTTCATTTTACTTATTTATTAAATGCAAAAGTAGGATGTATTTACTACTGAGTGGGATACTCAACGATGATGTCAGAGACTAAGTTGAGATTCTTTAATATACACCTGTACTTTCAATGTTGTCATTAAATCACATCAATAAAAATACACTGTTAAAATGTGTGAGTATGCTTGTTGTAAGTAAATCTTTAACTTATGCATGTATGGAAATAAAATATAGAGGTTTAGGCTTTTGACTTTGATCCAATGGCAGATGAAACTTTCTCCAAATCTCATAAATGTGATAAAAGAAACAAAAATGAGCAGCATCCACCTCATTGTTGGAAAACGTAAGAGGATCTCATAAGTGTGATATAGAAGCACTGAGTTTTTCAGAGATAAAGTAGATGGAACTCAATGGAAATGTTTTTAAGAAAGAAAGCATATATGAGCTCTGAGAAATCCAAGATCAGCAAACACCAGAGGCACCAGAGAAGTGAATAGGTCGTTTTCCCCAACAATCACGGAGAAAGCTTAGTTTGGCAGCATGAATGGCAAATGTGACAAATAAGGGAATTTAGAGCCCATGGAACCATTTTGGGACACAGCTTTGTGCCCTCAGAGCAGTTGGCTGCAGTGTTTACTTACAGATTAAAGCTGGCCAAATTCTCTGTACATTAAATAAATGGAGCACCTTACAAGATCCTGCTTTGGGTATCAGGGCTTGAAAGAGACTCTGGTTATATTTAAAGTATTTCAAGACCACCACGAGTATTTATGCAATTAAGTTATTTCTGTAACAGGAAGGGAAACCCCCAGAGTTTTACACAGAGAACTTATTTTGTAGCCAGAAGAACAGTGTTCCGTGTCAAGGAATCTGTTGTTTACACTTTTGTGAGTGACAATGCTTAAAGGTATTTAGGTTTCCTTAAAAGGCCAATATGATTAAACAAAGGGAGTAAGTCCTTTATAAAATATTCTTCATTAGAAGTGCTGTGTTTCAAAATGGCTTTATTTCTTGAACTGCATGATTAAATTTTTCCTTTAAACAATTTTTTTAAGGCCTTGAGGTAACAGTTTAACTGTTCATCCCTATCATGTTTAACATAAGAAAGAACTTTGCTCCATTGCTCTGTGAAAAAAATTTAAGTACTCCAGGAGAATACCGAAATTTTCCTATTAGCTAACATTTTTGAAAGCTTTACTATGTCTGAACCCGAAGAACTAAAAAGTTCTTCAGATCCATTTAAAAAATTGTTAAAAAAAAAAAAAAACCCGATGATTTCGGTCGTATACTTTCACCTCAACAGGCCTCAGTAAAATGCTAGTAAATTCTTAGTGAGTTATAATCCATATATGTGAGATTCCCAATCCATGACCATACTACTTGCGGTAGACAGAATAATTGCCCCCCACTCAAGACCTCTGTGTCCTAGCTCCCAGAACCCGTGGATTTGTTACAGTACGTGGCAGAGAGGAATTAGAGTTGCAGATGGAATTTTGGTTGTTAACCAGCTGACTTTAAAACAGGGAGATTATCCTGGATTATCCAGTTGAGACTAATGTAATCACAAAGGTTCTTAACAGGAGAAGAGGGAGGCAGAGGAGAACCAGAGAGAAGGCAGCATAAGGAGGACTCAGTCTAGTATTGCTGGCTTTCAAGACAGAACAGGCAGCCACAAACCATGGAATGTGGGTAGCCTCTAGAAGCTGCAAAAGGCATCGAAACCAATTCCCCCCTAGATCCTCTAGGAGCACAGTCCTGCCCACATCTTGCTTTGAGTCCGTGAGACCCATTTTGGATTTCTTATCTACAGCTCTGCAAGGGAATAAATTTGTGTTCTTTTAGGCTATTAAGTTTGTGGCACTTTGTCATGGCAGCAATAAACAACAACAACACCCGATACAATTTTATACTATCATTTTTCTCTCTCTCTCACCAAAGAGCAAATTATCCAGTCTGTTAACACATCCGGGAGATGCTTTCCACCATACTTATTCTGAGAAGTTCTCCTGTCCAGTCTTTACCTCCCTAAACCCTGAGGCTTCCCTGAAGCTTCCAACTGAGTCACGGCTTCTTGAAGTAGCCCAGAGAATAACAAATATCTATAAGAAATTTAAGAATCCTGCTCGCTAGGCATTGCTCATTGGTAAGAACTCTTGCCCTTCCATTTATTGAGCTCAGATTTGACCTCATGAGTATATTAGCATCCACCATTCTAAAAGTCTGTGCACAATAGTGTGATCACAAAGTACAGAGCACCATTTGTCTGGGCTGCTGGACTCTCTTCGGTCAACAGCCGAGAACAGCCCCTCGGCACCACCTCCCCCCAAGGGCCATCGAAATTACCTTTACCAAAATTATTGAGACAAACTGTTGCCTATTTTTATGTGAGCACCAATTTTGGTTAAATATTGTATTATTCCTTTTTAGAAAAGAAATTGCAAAACAAGTGATAATATGGAAGAAACATGAGACAGGGAATCAGGGGACACAAATCTGGTCCCGATTCAGTCATAAGTGGTCTGTCACCCCTGGTGGTTATTTAATCTTTTTATATTATAGGCTCCTTGAGGGTAAGATAGCATGACTGGACAAGAGCAGTAGTTCTAAAACTGCTAGCCACAAAGCTGTTTCTTCAGAAATCACAAGCTGATGAAACAGAGGAAAGTTAGCATCCTTTGGCTCTGAAGGAAGGAAGGGTCTGCCCCGAAGCCCACTCCCTCTGCATTCCCTCATGCCTGTCGCCTGGGAGCAGGGGGTGGGGGTTGCCCTGGGGAAGTGGGGAACACCACTTGAGAAATCACTGCATTATCAACTCTGTCCAAAATCTTCCATGGCATGGTGTTCATGACGTGCACATTGTGAAACAGAAGGATACATAAATTACCCTTTTTATTATATTGCCATCTAAGAGTAAGAATTTTGTTCCTTAAATATCAATTAAATGAAACAATGTGGTACAAATATTTAGAAGATATTTCCTTCAGAACCAGGTAGAATACCCTCTAGAACAAACTGGATTTTAAATATACCTTCAGAATTGAAAATCTAAATAGAAAATACAGAAATGGGATAGGACACTTAGGAAGTCAAGCACACATAACAGGTGATTAACTTGAAAAACAAAACTACGTTCCTTTTGGCACCTTTATGTTACCGCCGATAGCAAAAACTCTTACTCCTTTACCTTAACTCTCTGGTCCACCCACCCTAAGTTTTTCCTGTTCCATATGGTAGGACTTCTTAGTATAGATTCTGATCCCACATTTGAGAAAATGTAAATGCATCGACTTGTGGAAAGTTATCTCTCCCTTTAAATGGTCCAGAGTTTAACATAGAGAACAAATGTTTCCTCATTTATTTGTAGTATACACATCATTTTTTGTGTATTTCCTCTTATTGCAATAAAAAGAACACAAGAATAAGAGGAATCTTGGATAACTCTACAGAAGGATGCTTTAGAAGAGCTTATAACCACAAACAAGGTAGTTTTAAAAATATCATTTTGAACAAATGAATATATCTATATATTTTAGCTTATCACAATCCCAATGTATGTAAATTTATTATGGAATTCTAGACTTAAATGCATATACTCACACACACACACACACAGGGCTTGGTTCTTTTGATATTTAGAAGTAATATATAATATTATCTAAAATTTGTATGTGACTGTTTGAATGGCTCTATGAGAAATTTAAGAATTATGCTCTCTAGGCCCTGCTCGCTGTTGAGAACTCCATCCTTCCATATGTGGGGCTAAACTATGACCTTATGAGTATATTAGCTTTAAGATCCAACAGTATCCACAGAATATGTGCATATGTTTGGAGTATAATATCCACTGCATGCTAAGTTCTGCTGCGAATGACTTTTACTTATGTTGGACAGTAAACATGAAGAGATTAAAAAGCTGCCTAAATATTTTGAGACCTAATTGGATATTCAAGAGAATACTTTCAGGAAAAAATGGGGAGAATGTGGAAGAATATATCAAGACCAAGGGGAACATAATAAAAAAGACATGTATACACAAGCCCAAATCTTTCTAATCTTAAAAATTCCTCAATCTGTGATGATGCCCAATCTATGATGATAACACAATTTCAGTGGGGATAAAATATTTTAAAAGTCTGATGTCCCTTTTTCTCAGCCAGAAATACTATAAGCAAGATCCTTGAGCCTTCAGAAATTGTCTAAACCACAATAAGGATGACCTTTTCTTTTCTTTTCTTTTTTAGAGATAGAGCACGTGAGCTTGTGTGAGCAGTGGGTGGGCAGAGGGGGAGAGAGGGAGGGAGAGAGGGAGAGGGAGGAAGGGAGGGAGAGAGGGAGAGAGAGAGAGAGAGAGAGAGAGAGAGAGAGAGAGAGAGAGAAACTTTAGCAGGTTCCATGCCCAGTGTGGAGCCTGATGCAGGGCTTGATCTCATGACCCTGGGATCATGACCTGAACCCAAATCAAGAGCTGAACTCTTAACCGACTGAGACACCCAGGTGCCCTCACAATAAGAGTCTTTGTGATGTCTTGGGCAAACACAAAAACAGATGGGTCATCTTTTAAGGCATTTAATATGTATTTGAGTATTAAATAACTTCTGTAAAAAAGCTATATACCGTGCACTCTTTATTTTGAATTGTTTGCATTATAGTAGAGATTTTAAAACCAGTATCATTAAAATAACTTAGTAAGCAGCTGTTTATGTATTGGTATATAAAGTGTTACATAAACTGGCAACTTAATACTCAGTGGTTCAGTTCCATGGAGAGCACCTAAAGAGACTGCTGGAGATTAATTATGTTAGGATTCCTATATATTTCCTGTTAGAATAAAAGAATCGCGATTTCTGAAAAGAAATTGTACTTTATGTGATTATTTTGTTGAAGCTCAATGGGAAAGAAAACTGAAATGTCTTAGACCTGGAGTCCTGGGTCTGTTTTGTATGAAACTCTAGCCAGTAGCAGCAATTTAAACTATTTTTTCTTGTGTACAACACATTGTCAAAATCATCCTGCTGTGAGAACAATGAAAAGATATAAATGGGGAGAGATTTTGCCATTGGTATTGTGCTTCCTGCTCATATATCTGCATTTTAAATGCCTGGCAGAGCCTTTCAGTAAAAATATAACAAAAGCAAGATAAACAGGTCAGAAAACTGACCTACTTTCTTCATCTCTCTGTTTAACAGTGTATGTCAAGTCTTAAGAAAGTAAACCTCAGTAGTTCCAAAAACTTGAAAATTGTAGGAAGAGGCAAAGGGGATGTACTGTAAGCTTAGCCATCCCTAGAAAACAAGCAAACGAACAAACAGCTATTTACATAAGATGCTGGGGAAAATTTTAAATGATAAAAATTTGTAAATAACCCTCTCAGAAAATAATTTATTCAAACATGTCTACTTAAATGGAGAATGATTTTCATAGAAAAACTAATTACTGGTTGTTTGTTTTCTTAAGTATAGTATGTAGAACCAAATTTTATTCATTTAACAAAAATTCTTGAAAGACAAATACAGGACCCTGGTTCCATAGTAACCGGTCACATAATCTTTGCCTGCGAGAACTTTTTGACATGGTTCGCACAAACACAGTTGTAGTCCGTAAGTGCTGAGATATATGTAATAACAGAATCCTGCAAACACTAGGAAACCATCACAGTGTTAATATTTGAGTTCAGTTTTGAAGGACCTGAACTGGCAATTATTCAAGCATTTATGTTGAGAGAACAGAACATGCAAAGTGGGGCACCTGGGTGGCTCAGTTGGTTGGGCGACTGCCTTCGGCTCAGGTCATGATCCGGGAGTCCTGGGATCGAGTCCCGCAGGGAGCCCGCTTCTCCCTCTGAACCTCATGATCTCTCTATTTCATTCTCTCTCTCAAATAAATAAATAAAATCTTTAAAAAAAAACAAACAAACATGCGAAGCGATGAGCCTCTCGGTTCAGTGCCACAATGAGGCTGAGCACAGGGCTATGCAGGATGATGTGAGGAGAAGCTGGACAGGTGTGAGGAGGAAAGACTATTGAGTTTTGCACTAAAGTAACACCAGCTGTTGCAATCTAGGTATACTATAGATCCATCCATACATATATATACACACACATATACACCTTTAGTCATTCACCTGTAGTCCAAGTGTTATTCTTGGTTGTGGTGGGGAATGGCTCTGGTGGGTTTGAGCCTTTGGGGTCCTATTTGATGGAAGCTCCCTCACTTTTAACACCGAGCTCCTGAGGGAGCCCTGGGCATCAAGACACACCTGGAAGCCTGGCCTAGAAAGAGTCTATCTTACTTCTGCCCACATTTTCTTGGCTAGAACTCAGTGACCTGGCCATGTCTTTCTTGTAAGGGAGGCTTGGCAATGTAGTCCAGCTGTCTTCCCAGGATGAATGGAAAAGTGATAAATAGCTGGATTGCCTTTGTCACAGGCCTGACATGCTATGCCAGGGGAGAAAATTGGGGGTTTGCTCATGTCGGGGAGTCTCACAGTCAGATGTGCTACTAATGAAGATTACCTGAAGAGAGTACGAAGGATGTCCTCGAATAGGATAAGACTGGCAAGGCGGAAGCTCGCTCATGGAAACCGGTGCTTAGAACAGAAAGGCGGTAGCAGCATCAGAGGAAGATAGAAGTAAAATAGAATATTCCTGAGATACAGTCAACTGGCTTTAGTGACTGACTACATACTGAACCGAGGTCCAGAGAAGGGTAGAAAATGAGCGTTTTACTGAGAGAATGTATTGATGGTGATGATGTTAAATAAAGTCAAGAGCATGTCAGGTGAAGCAGAATCACATATAGAAAAGTTTCTAAAAAAGTTTTTAGAAATGGTACATTGTTAGTATTTGCAGGACTTCTGAGTGGAAACGTCCAATGGGAGAATGAAGCTACAGATCTGAATCTTAGGGAAATACATGAGGTGTGCTTCTTGGAAGAATGGCAGTCAACCAAGAGTCTATAGTTAGGAGACCAGAAGCAAACATCCAAGGAGAGGTCTTGGAGCAAAAGAAGATTAATTCTGCAGATCCTAGTTCTCCTACCCTTGAAAAATTAAAAATATGACTTTCCTTGTTGACAATGATATTATCTTTCTCATTCATTTGCTATAGGGATGAAATCAATCACATGATGCCTTTAAAAGACTAGTCTCCTGTCTGACAAATGGGGAGAATGTAGTCAATGGGAGCTTTAACTCTAACATGAATGATAAGAATGATAATCACCAGTTGACTCTGAGTGCCTCTGACCATTGTGGTGGGAGGGCTCCACTTCCATTCACATCTACCTCTGCTTTTATGGATTCTGCTCCATTCTACAAGCAATGCTTTTCCTTACGTGCGACATAAATGTTCTGCTACAATTTCTCTGAAGCTAGAGGAAACTGCTCCATGCACTGATTGCAAATTTTACACAATTATTCTTCACAGTGCTGTACCTACTGTCTAGGATTATAATGGCCTCTCAGAATTGTAATAATATTCTTTATCAAGTGATTGTTTTGTGCACGGTTGCCACATTAAAAAACACAATTGAAATTGAAGTCAAAATCAAAGCCAAAAATCTAGGGCAAATGTAGCAATACTTTTTATGGCGGGAGGAACACTATGTCTAACAGAGCTTTCATGCTGGTGTATAATGTACCTTTACCTTAAATTTGATTCCTGTGGGTGTTCAGTTAATATGGAAACAACAAACATCATTTTATCTCCTTCCTTGAATTTCGCTATTAGAATGACAACTATTAATGCATTTCTTGTTCTACTAGGCTCTTCTCAGTTAAAAAAAAATAGGACTGTTTTATCATAGGAGATAACACACAAAAAGGAACGAAGTTAATTTTAATGTGCTATTCAAATTTAAGTTATTATTTTATCACTTAAATGAATCACAGCTAGATTCATTTAAGACTGTGCCGTTGATTTTGCCAATCTATTCAGAAGACTCTGGGGGTGTAAGGGCTATGCCCTCAGGAACACGACAGCAGGGAAATGGAAGGGCTTCTCACTCTAACATTATGTAAGGAGCCGGATCTGAAAGTCAGGAAACTAACTTGGAAATTAACAGTGTGACCCTGTGAGCACAGCAAGTGAAGAAGAAAGTTCAAGAGTGACTGGCTCATTCAGAAGAGAGAGAGTGGGCACACTGCCAGTCAGAGAGGCTCATTTCTTCAGGAGACCAGGGACCCTGACAGAGATGGACTCTCTCGCCATGACAAATACCACAAATTGTGGGGATCGCTACCTCTGGTATAGCTTGGTGCCATTAAATATACAAATCACACAAATAATTTTTCTTGTTCTGATTAGATGATCATCAAGCAATCTTTTGATTTTAATTTGGCCTCTCATGGTTTTTCTGACACGGAATGGAACATTCTGGTCAGAGGATGCCTATCTTCATCTCCCATCCCCGTGGCAGATGTATTTCTCAATATAAGTTAATAAATTAGGCAATTTAGTTATCGTTTGTTTCATGTGAGGGAGTATGAATCTCTTACAGTCGTCTGTGATGACAAAAATCAAATTTCTGAGGCCGCATAATGGAAGACCAAACCAAAGATCAAGGAATATCTGGATCCTAGGCAGACTCTTGGAAGAAAGTCAACAACGAGATATTCCCTCTTTAACCATCCTTATAGCCAGTATCATTTAAATATGGAGGTTGACAGATGGACTAACTTCAGTATAGGAATACTGACAATTTGCAAGCACAGTTTTTATTTCAGCGTG
Source organism: Callorhinus ursinus (assembly GCF_003265705.2). Taxonomy (NCBI): domain Eukaryota; kingdom Metazoa; phylum Chordata; class Mammalia; order Carnivora; family Otariidae; genus Callorhinus; species Callorhinus ursinus. Next base: position 8,415,523 of record NW_027397074.1, on the reverse strand, counting down.
ATAATAGCTAACACTTAATGGAGTCTGAGGAAAATTAAACTGTTCAGCTTAAACAATGAGTAGAAGTTGCAAGTTTTATGGGCCTGAACACTTCTAAAAGCTCAAGGATTTATCACTTTACCAGCTGGAACACTGTGCCCAGTCCTCAGTTCTCAACTGATTACCATCTCATTCACACTAAAAAAAATAATTGAAACTACAGCATTTAAAACCTAATTTTAACCAGAGTGAAAACACATACATTTTAACTTCACTACTGTCTTGTCTATCACCCATTTAAAAAATGGTAGAACAGTCTGGTAAAGACTCAGAATATTTCATAGAGCTGTTTTGATTGCTCATCATTTTGCACCCTAACAAAATGCACTAATTTCATTTTCTGAAATTTATTACTGAAGTATAGTTGACATGAATTTTCAATAAAAATGTGATAGGAGTAAAATGAAGTTATTCTGATCATGTGCAAAGATGGAAAAATAATCATAATGGGTCTGGTCTCTTAGTCCCCAAATACTAATTATTTTCAGGAATATTGTACGTACCTCTAGGTCATTTTATGCAGCAAACACCACTCAAATATTCTAACAAGCACACGCCATTATATTTTAATTTGTAGTTTTCAGCAATTACCAGAATGGGAAAGCCAAGCCTTTGTGGTATTTTTTTTTGCAGGTGGTGAGTATTAATGTTTAATGCTTATATTATCTTTGAAGGGCCACCAGAAGATGCACATAGAAATGAGAAAATTGGGTGTATCTTTTACAATCACTGCATTTGTACTCTCTCATTTTAAGATCAGGTATAACAAAGTTCTCTCATGTGAAGATTAAAAAACTTATTAGTGATTCACGTAGTTGTACTTCTTTAACATAATTGTTTATTGTAAAAATGTTACTTTCACCATCATTGCCTATTTGATTTTGAAGGATATTAGCATGCAATTTCCAAGGGGGCAAAATGGATACCCATTTCAAAAATGGATTCACGATAATAATGAAAACAGAGGAAACCACCGTTATTTATCTCTCGAACATTTTTCCTTGTACCAAGTAGAAATGGGTCTACTGTTAAGGTTTGGTAATAGCTTGTTTTCTAGTAGGCATGTGTGCGTATATGTGTGTGTGTGTGTGTGTGTGTGTGTGTGTGTATACATACATATACATATATTTGGTATCACCTCTGAAGCAACCCACTCTTCAATGAAAAATTATGAAATTATCAGCTTTTCACTTATTGACCTTCATTCTGGTTTCAAAAATCACATATTGGGGCACTTGGGTGCCTCAGTCAGTTAAGCAGCTGCCTTGGCTCAGGCCATGATCCGAGGGTGTTGGGATGGAGCCTCGCCTCAGGCTCCTTGCTCAGCGGGGAGCCGGCTTCTCCCTCTCCCTCTGCCCGCCCGCTCTGCCTATCTGTGCTCTATATGTCTCTGTCAAATAAATAAATAAAATCTTTAAAAAAATCATATGTTTCCTTTAGATAAACAATTTTTACAAAAAAATTAAAAGCCAAGGGTTATATACTTAATATTCTTTTATTTTCAGGAATAAAACTTGCATACACAAGAGCACGGTAACACTTGTAAGCTATTTTTATATTCCCATTGCATCATTCAGCTGAAACGTAACAGAGTGTTGTGTGTGAATCACAGATCCTCAGTACAATACCTGTGGGTCATTTTGTTTCTTCTTAAAGGAACTTGGGGTCACCAAATGAGCCATTGTTTGGTTCCAATGATCAGCAAGCACCCACTGTGACATGTTGCGCTGTTCTGAATATGGGCCAATAAAGTAATTTTTGTTTCGAAATAGGTCTGTACAAATAATATCAATAGCTACACTTCATTTTTTATTTTGCAGCCAGATAAAGCATTAACAGTTTCATAGGTATGTTTGTCATTTTAATTTAAAAGCTTTGTAAAGGAGGTCTTATCCACCCCCTTGATACAGAGGGAAACCAGAGCATCTGGAGTTTAAATGGTTTTATCCAAGGTCACAGTGGGAAGAAGGGAATAAAACTCATCCTCATTTCTGTTGGACTCCAAAGCATGTGTTCTTCACCACAACTGCATCTTATTACAGATGTTACCAACGTAGTGCACACACTAGATACAGGTTATGTTTGCGCACAAACAGGTAGGGCACGTTGACAAAGATTTATGTATGTTTTCAAGTCATTCCCATTATTTTATAGCAACACCTCACATATTAGTGATAAGTATATACCAAATCTCAAAATTTTTCCATTATCGCCAATATTTTCAAAGAGTTCAGAGAATTATTTTAACAAGATATATGTGATATGGGACAAAAATTTAGGTATCTGAGGCCTGAAACAGAACTCAAACCTCCCAAGATTATGAGATCTCTTTTCTTATAAGCACGAATTCACGGTGTAGTAAAATTATGAAAAAATGCTCACAATTTTTAAAGTGATTTCTAGAGAATGTGGACATAGCATATTTTTAGAGTGGTATCTATTCTAAAACATTTAAATTTTCTCCTGGCCTGTCCATGTTACTCTTTTTGGGAATAAGAAAAAACCCCATAGAGGATCACAGGGAAAGGAGAGCAACGGGTGAGCGAAGCATAAAGGGGAGCAAGGGGAAAGTGGAAAAAATGTATTCTACCCCCAAGCTCTGTTTTCATTAAATCTTCAAGCCTCCAACAGAATTCTATTAGAGTCTAGGAGGGGGATTCTCAGCACATTCATTGTTACCTGCTCTCTAAATTGTGACAATGATCAAAATGCCTGTGTATAGTTCTTGACAAATGGAAAAAGAATTCTGTCACAGAGCTTCTAAACTGTTATTAGAAACATGTCTGAGTTGTACTGACAGACTGGCTTAGAGTCTAAGCCCTGTGGGGGAGGGATTGATATCTTTCCGGGTGAGGTTGTCAGAACTTACTGCAACACTTAATAAAAACAGCAGTGCAAACAGAGTGGGGGAGGGAGGAGAACCCTTCGACCCCAGATTGCAAGCTCCGAACAAAATCCCGTGCCTTCTCCTCCGGAATTTCATTACCAGTGTTGGTATGAGTTTTAAGGGGATGCTGCATTTAAAATATATTATTTGTGATACACATTCTGGGATAAAAGTTCACATGAAGCAAATACGATTATTCACAGTAGATTCTTAGTGGCTAATAAAATTAAGCACTCTCTTCAGTGATATTAATCAGTGGTGGTTCCAATATGCCTGAACAAACAGAGCACCTGACTGCTGATGAACTGTGCCTAAAGATGGCTTGTGAATATTAGCGTATCAGCAAACCATATGGCAAATTATAACTTCTCTCTGGTAATTTACCCGAAGGAAGCCAGAATTATTAGAAATCACTCTCAGTAACTGCAGTTGCACACAGCAACTCAGTTGCTGAAATGAAACGGTTCTCAGAAATGTCTGGTTTACAGGTATATTCCAAATGACAGGCTACAAACTAGCTGCTTGTATTACACAACATCATGTAAAATGGGCCTACAAACCGAATGTTAAACTCTGAAGTTGTTCTCCATCTGCTTTCTTTTTTGATTCGACTTTGAAAGGTTTTGTTTTTTGGTCAAGAAAAAACCTAATCAGGAGGGTTTTGAACACAGTCTGTACATTTCCTTATAAGGGACATCCCTTGGAGGGTGATAGAAACCAACCATCAGTTACTCAGTTTACTCTCTCCCAGGGATGTACTCTATTATATATATTGGAAAATTTTATAGATCTATATATATATATATATATATATATATATATATATATATATAGGAAAATTTTAAATAATTTTAAATAGTGAATATCATCATAAATATGAAGATAATATGGCTCAGTGCCTCTCCATTTTTTAATGTGCTTATGAATCACCTGGACATTTTGTTAAAAGGCAGATTATGATTCAGCAGGTCTGGGGGCTCAACCTTTTATGTGTTGCTGATGCTGGTCTGTGAATCACAATTTGAGTAATAAGGCTAAAATAGATGCACCATACTTCACTAAACAAATGAGTGCTCCCCCCACAAAAAACAAGAACATTTGCAATGTCTTCGTCATGAGAAGCAGTAAATGTTTTTCTCCTGCCCTTTGAACTTTGTTGAAAACCAAGGAGTACCTTATCCAATTCCAGACCTGTATGTCATTAACTCCAAATGGCAGAAAAGTCTTAAAGTATTATTAGTACATTTATTCCATAAATATATTGGCATCTCCCCTAGGTGAGGCACAAGAAACATACATGGTTCTTGGCAACATGAAGCTTATAGTCTAGGCTAAGAGACAAAATACACATAAATATGTATTTCTTCTGAAAGAGGTACTGAATATTAAAGATGCAAGAAGCTCTAACCCAGTAGGTCTTATCTGAGAAAGTGACATGTAGATAAACTCTGAAATGTACATAAGCATTATGGAACAGGAGGCAAGGCACAGCAAACCAGGCCACAGGGGGAAGTGCCAGGGTCAATCAGGAAGCAAAAGGTCGTTGGTTGAGAAGGCGGGGGTGGGAGAGTATTTAGTGTGGTTTCCTCAGAATGTAATGGGTGAGCAGGGTAAAGAGGTTTAGGATTTGCTCGTTTAAATACTCTCAGCAGACTGTGGAATATATGGGTTGTCCCTAGTTGTCTGATCCTGAGGTTATTAGGGCAGGGGAATAGTGGCCCAGAGTATAAGAACTGATGAAGGAGGTGGTTGGGAGTATGGGCTCTGGGTTGGTGGGTTTGCATTTCAAAGACATGCTCAGGAGTGAATTGTTTATTATCTCCAGAATTAGCTAACCTTGGGAGGGACAGTCCCTTTGTGTACAACAAGGCCTCAGATGTCAAAACACCAGGAAGCAGAAAATTAAAAACAAAACAAAAACCCCCAAAAACATGGCTAATGCAATCAACACATCCAATGGAAAGGTGGATATATATATCTGAAGATCAAAATGAAGGTTAGGGTCAGACTTAAGTTTAGGAACCATAAGCATTTGGATGTCATTTAAAGCCTGGAAGTGATTAACATACCCTCTGGTGAGAGTACAGAATGGCAAGGAGGTGGTCTTGGATGGATATAATCAATTAAAGTTTGGAAAGAAAAGGAAGAAATTCTCAGTTTACTGACAATGATTAGGTAGAGGAGTAGGAGAAAGTAGTTTCATGGAAATCAAGGAAAGAAAAACAAGGCTAGCTCTATCAATGGCATTAAATATAGATGAACAGAGATACAAGAAGAGAGTTTGTATATCATCATGCTGATTTTTTTTTAATTGCTTTGTTTTTCAGATAACTAATAGGACTTTTGCAATGTTATATTCTCTTCAATCCACTATTTGTCTTATAGCTACAGATGCTACTGGGAGTTTTAAGAAATTGGGATATTAATCATTATAAATACTACCATTTAGAGTCTAAACTTTATTAGGACACAAAGAAAATCAGACTGAACTTTCACTGATTCCTTTATGATGACACCCTATATTCATTGTTTTGTCCTGAGCATATTTAGGCATGAAAGTTCTCCTGTATTTATTAATTCAGCAATCATTCTTTAACTAGATGGTATGGCCATAGTCACAGAAACCATGTAGTTATAAGAACACATGGTTTATTCAGTTGATTTAGAAAGGTTTAGGAGTCATAACTTATATGTGATTTTTGGCTTTCTTAACATCTTTCAAGGGGCACCTTCTTTAGCTGATGCAGAATCCAGTAGGATAGGCAAAAGGATGGGCCATTCTTTTCTCTTTCAAGGTAGTTCATTTAACCTGACACCTCTAATAGTTAGCAATTTTAAATTTATATCCACTCAGGAGTTACCTTCCTAGAACTTGACACTGGGGCTTGCCTGATTGAATCTCTTGTCATCTTGATAAGTACCAAGAAATATTTGAGGACTTGTCATGTCTTTTCTCCCCAGACATCCTCAGGTACCTCAACAGTCTTCTTATATATGGCATCGCTTCAGTCACATCACCATATTCATTAGTTTGATACACTAGAAAATTTATTGTTCTATCTAAAGCCAAAAACTAATCTCACCACTCTAGATGTGGTCCAACCAGTATAAGATATGACTATTAACTTCCATGTCTTGGACACTATACAAAGACTATTGCTGGCTTTTTAAATAGCCGCATTATGCTGTTGATGGGTTGAGCCGATACTTGTCCAAACTTCCCTCAGTTATTTTTTGCAGATGTACTACCATGAATTTTGATATGCTCATCTTAGATTTTTATTTGATTTCTGTGGGAAGATACATCAAATTTCTACGGACTCTATTAAGGTTCATCCTGTTTGATTTCAATTACCTTTCTTATCAATCCTTTCCAGATCCTTTGAGTAACTTCCATCATCTCATATATAATATGTTTTATCTCTTAACTTCCTGTCAACTCTCAATTTGAGAACAATTATTGTCTTGTCATATGAGCCATTGCTGGTTGAGTTTTTCAGTGATGGGCCAGCGCAAGAGCCCTTCTACACAAGGTTCCATAGTGATTTTAGTGGGAACACCAATCAGCTCTCTAGTTCATGTTTCCTCATTCAACCAAAGGGCAAACCAATAAGCTATATTCAGCCAATGTTTTTGCATTGTGCTCACTAGACTACTGTGGAAATGAAGTAAACGCTTTGTTGAAACAAAAGCTCCACATTTACTACCTTTCTGTCACAAGTCAATAGTAACCCTATAAAACTAATGTGCTATTTATAAAAGAAACTTGGACACAAGAATAGTGATAAAACTGGTTATAAAATTTTAGATATCTGGACTCTCAATTTAATGCTTTTCCTCCTCCCTGCCCCATTTTACTTTGAGTGCTTAAGAAACAATCATGGGAAACATGGCAACATCTCGGAGACAAGTGTCCAAACCCTCACTGCCTGGGTTATTATTTACTATTAATTCTGTCTTGAAATCACCTTTCTTTTTAGTCAGAGGTAGAACTCTTGTGATTTGGGGCTTTAACTTTTTTAAACAGGAACATACTGTAGTGAGAATCTTTAGAACACTACTTTATGCACTATAAATCTGCACTGATATTATAGCTATAAAATGTCTGGTTAAGCATACACTAATAAACAAATCCTACTGCATTGGCTGAGAGAAGAGTATCAAAATAAACTATTCCTACATAATATGGACTTTATCACCAGCTATTATACAGTGAATATTTAAACTCCATTGTCTTGCCTCAACTGAGAAATCTTTCCTGCATCAGCATATCTTAAGCTGCATGAATCACATGTAATGCTAATGTGTGATAATAAACATCTTCAGCTGCACTTTACCCAGCTGAGGTTCCCCAGAAACAATCGTCACATTAATGGTGGTTTATCAAAGCCTGGTAGGAGTTTTGTAACTGGACACATAAGTCATAGACTAGATACACAAGTACATAGGAATGTATTTCTATGATTTTTCTCCCTTTCTTTAGTTTCCTAGACTACCCTTCAAAAAATAAAGTCCTCTGACCTCAGTATCTCTCAGCCCTAACTAGAAAAGAAAATGACCAAAAAACAAGTCATTTCAATCGTGTGTACTTGCCAATGTATTTTTTACCATAGTATTTTAAAGAAAATTTAATATTGATTCATAGATTCACAGGAAGTTGTAAAAAAAAAAAATCTACAGGACAGTCCTGTGCATCCTTTACACAGTTTCATCTAATAAAAACTATAGTATTACAGAAGCCAGGAGATTGATATTGGTACAATTGGCAGAGCTTATTCAGATTTCCATTCTACGTGCATTCATCCTGTGTGTGTGTGTGTGTGTGTGTGTGTGTGTGTGTGTGTGTGGTTTTACATAATTTTAACCCATGCACAGATTGGTCACACCACCACCAAAATAGAGGATTGTTCTATAACCATCAATCTCCTTTGTGCTATTCTTTGATACCACACCCTCCCCTCCCCTAATTCCTGACAACCATTAATATGTTCTCCATCTCTATAATTTTATCTCAAAAATATTATATAAATGTAATCATACAGTATGTAACTTTTTTAAAAAGATTTTATTTATTTATTTGACAGAGAGAGGGAACACAAGCAGGGGGAATGGGAGAGGGAGAAGCAGACTCCCCACTGAGCAGGGAGCCCGATGTGGGGCTTGATCCCAGGACCCTAGGATCATGACCTGACCTGAAGGCAGCCACCTAACCAACTGAGCCACCCAGGTGCCCCAGTATGTAACCTTTTTTGCCTGGCTTTTTCCCACAAGGCATAAATCCCTTGAGAACCAACCAAGTTCTTGCATTTTTCACTATGGTATTCCTTTTTATTGCTGCACAGTATTTTAAGGTGTGGGCTTAGCAGGTTTTTACTCGTTCACCAGTTGAAGGACATTTAGACGGTTTCCAGTTTTCATAACTAAACGCTGTTATGAACATTCCCGTACAGCTTTTGGGTGAGCATAAGTTTTCATTCCCCTGGGACAAATAGCCAAGAGCACGGTTGCTGGGTGGCATATGGTAAGGACATAGTTTTATACGAAACAGTCAAACTATTTCCAGAGGAACTGTTCCGTTTTATACTCCCACCAGCACTGTAGGAATAATCGAGGTTCTTAGCAGCCTCATTAGCATTTGGTGTCAAATGTAATTTTAAGGTCACAACTAGGTTGTAAATTTTTTGTGGTCGGGTGCTGTTTTATATCACCTTAAAAACATGTTTATGTAACCCAGTAACATTGATTTAATAGGAACTTTTTGGATATTTGCTAGAACCAGGATACTGAACAGGACAAAGACTTGCCTTTCTTCCAGGCAGGAGCTCCAGGTCCATGTGCACGCATCTGGGGCCAACTCAAATGTCAGAGGCAAAGCAGGCAACAGAAAGGACTGAAGCTGCAAGTCAATCAGGGCACATTCGAATGTGGTGGGGACCGTGGCCCAGTGGAAACACAAGCCTGGCTAAAGACACACTGTCCCTGAGCAGCCATTCTAGCTGCTCTAGCCATGTTTCTAGACATTCTCATTTTTCTATAAACCACTGCCACCACCACACCTAAAGTACAGTTTCTAAATAGGAAATCTCTTGATTTGTAAATGCAGACTCCAGTTTTGAAAGACTCCAGACTCCACAAATGTCTTAGGCATCAGCTGTGGCCTAAAGACAAGTTGAGAATGATCATTTCGAGATAGGAGAAGCACTAAAAAGAAAATAAATGTGCAGCCTTCAGACACCAGGAAAAGGTTATTTTAGATCGAAGAAATGCAAAAAGCCTTTTTAGTGTAGGATTGCACTTCTCAAACTCAACTGTGCTTACGAATCGCCTGAGGATCTTATTAATCTGAGTTAGTAGGTTGGGATGTGGACTGAAGACTGGGCTTTTGCATTTATTCCGTATCCCTTGAGGCGGCTGGTTCAGGAACCACTCCAAGAAGCAAGCATGCGGGTAATATCTGAGCTGAACCCTGAAGGTTGGGTAGTGTTTGTAGGTGCAAAGATGGACCCCAGTGGAGAACATGATATTATCAGTCATAAAGGTAGGTAAACTGGGAATTACCTGGGGAATTGTAAATTCTTCAGTTTGTATTGTAAATAGTTAAACAAAAGCAAGGAGATAAACTCGGAAAGGTAGACTTTGAGATGGGCTCATGCTAGATTTTCTTTATATTCAGCAGCCTGCGAGAATACATCTAGTCAGATTACTACCAGAAAAAAATGTCCACAATTTTTATGATCCCTCACTTGATTATAAATGGGTCTCTCAGATTACAACCATGCAGTGGCACCCAGCTGAGTTGCTCTCAGTTGATAAAGTGTCTTCTGCCCCCAATTTAAAGGAATGTGCATTGCTTTAGGGCTCACTGGTGTCTGTATCAAAGTTTCTGTCTACTTCAGCTCTCTAATGCACTAATGCTTGGAGACACAACTGTGTTGGACTCACGTACAAGAAGGGATACTTGCCTTTTGCCTTTTAAAAAAAAAAGAAAAGATTTTTCACCTGAACTCCAAAGTCCCTCAGAGACTCTTGGAAACAGATACTCATTCTACTGGTTGTCAGTATTTATATCCATAGGGACTCCAACTCTAAAGGTCTGGACATCCTTCATTATTCTTGTTATTTTCTTCTTCAATAAGAAATTTTACAAAATAACCCCCAAAACACAAAACATTTCTAACAAAAGAAAAGCCAGAGCTCACGTTTATTGCACAAACACTAGCTTTTAGGGGTCATTGGCCCACTCAGTCCACACATAAGTAAATTCTCCACATTTAAAAATAAATGGAGGAAAAAGAAAAAGAAATGAATGAAGAATGAATTCCTATTTTAATAGAGACACGATGGTGGAAATAAAGGGAGATGAAAAAGAAAAGTGCGAAGGAACATACGGTAGAGACCCTGGGAAGAAGAGCAGAGAACTGACAAAGAGGCGAAGGAGGAGGAGGGGAGTCTGAGAAGATTTCCAGGCTAAAAGTCATCTTTGAAAGATTTGAGAAACTAAACTGGTGAAAAACTATACCTATAAGGGGTAGGACATTTCTATCTCTGATGACTGGTATCTGTCATCAGCATTATTTTTAGTTCTCTTTCTTCCACATGTTAGTTAAAATAGGTTTTTAATTGTTCTTGGTTTTTATATGGTCCTACTTTATGAGAAGCTATGGAAATGTCACACATAAAGTTTTCAGTGAGGTCATTACTTATTATTATGTAACTTATTTTTACTTATTATAGAAATCCTTCCAATAAATCCATATTCCAAGTCACTATCTTCTTGTTTTTTATAGGTTCATAGCATGGGATGCTTGTGATGGCCATGAGAATGTGGCTGTAGTCCACCAGCTATAGCAGGTGTAATTGACCAAAAGCCCTAGTAACTATCTGAAATTCATCACCATGTTTTGCACAAGGCCAGGTCTCCCACAAGCTGCTCCCAGCCAATGACCAAGTGTGGCAAGGATAGTTTATCTATTCCTGCTAGACCTGGGCTCCTCTGATGGCTGACTTTGGCTGGAAGACTGATGGCTTTGCCAAACCTACCTTAGGCTACATGGCAGTCTATGATGCTTCCATCCAATCTCTCCCTCTCTTTTTACTGGAGTCAGACTAGCTTTGTAGCCTGATGGCTCACACAGTCTTATCTGGCTCCCTTACAATTTTCCCTCCTATATGCACTTTCCCTCATGACATCCTTGCCATCTGCATCTCTGAAGAAACAGACTAAGCAATACAGCTTAGTACTACACCATGATATATAAAACATTCCCTGATTGGTAGACATTTAGCTTATTTTCAAAATTTTTTGTTAATACAAAATATCATGGTAACAATTATCATCTCCTGTAACTTTATGTATTGATAGTTTTTTCTTCTTCTTCTAAGTTCTGGGAATGAAATTGCTTAAAGGGTATGTTTATTTGCAGTTTAAATAAATGTACTACAATTACTGTAATGAATACATTTAAACCAAAATATAAATTAGAAAAACTCCGAGTATTAATGAAATACTTTTCTCATCCAGAAGTGACAACATGGCGAAAGTATAGACTAAGGAAACTGAGCTCTTAATACGGTATCTATCATCTGTGTCAGGGCTTATTACACCTCTATAGGCTTATATAAAATATCAAATAGCTGACATATCTATTAATAATCTAGAATAGGGGTGCCTGGGTGGCTCAGTTGGTTAAGTGTCTGACTCTTGATTTCAGCTCAGGTCCTAATCTCAGGGTCGTGGGATCGAGCCCCACGTTGGGCTCCATGCTGGATGTGGAGCCTGCTTAAGATTCTCTCTCTTCCTCTCCCTCATCGCTTTCCCCCTCGCCTCTCTCTCCTTAATTCATAGTCTAGAATTTGGATTACTGCTTACCTTTTGATTGCTAGCACTTACATGAAAGAGTAAACTGAGAAGAGCTATAAAATGGCAATGATTCTAATGTTTATTTTTATTCAGGAAGCTTTATAAACTATTGATATTCAAACAGTGACATCTAGATGTTTGTGTCATCTGTAGCTATATTTTATTCATTTTTCCCTTTTAAAATTTTCAAGGATTAGTAAAACTAGACAGTAGTTGCAAATTTCAAATCCACCCAATTACATGGTACTTTAAAAAATAATATATGAATTTACTGTATTACATCTATCTCATCAATATGCATTACCTGGAATCTTGTATAACAATTGATCATAAATATTAATTAAACAAATAGAGTGGTTATCTAGAACAAATTATTTTACATGACATTTATTTTTCATTTTATTATCTTAAATTCCAGTATAGTTGACATACAGTGTTATATTAGTTTCAGGTTTTATGATGTTTATTGTTTGTTTTAAATAGTACTGGGTAGCTAGATTTTTTGATCAAAAATAAATGCTGTGACATCACCAAGATGGTGACATAGGTTGTTCCTGACATTGCTCCCCATTACAGGAAGAACATCTAGCAACTATTGAGAAAGACAGCAATGACAGAATCCTAGAACATGGGCAGAGGCTGAAGCACCCCTCCATAACAGAGACCAGGACAGATGGCATCAGAAGGCTAAGGGAAGTGGTTCAAAAAAGGCACTATCATCCCCCCCCCCCAGGCCAGCACAACATGACAGAAAGAGATCTCCCCCGAGTCTTCCATTCCTTCAGTGAGAAAAGAGAACCTGGCAAGTTAGTGAGCTTCCCTGGCATTGTAGGTTGCTTTCTGGGAGCCCCTACTCTGTCTGATCTTGTACCACAGGGATTGTAAGGGAATCTGCAGGGCTCAAACACTGGGAATCTGACTGTGAGAGAGAAGGGGCTTGCCAAAACCAACATATGGATCTTGGCAGACTGAATTCACACCCACAGTGCCCAAGTAGTAATCCTACCCAGTGGTTTTGCTCATCTACAATACCAGATCAGGGGGTACACTCTGACTAGGGAACTTGGTGCGGCACACATGTGCCTAATTTTGATAATCAAACAAGGAGTTCTGCCAGCCCCAGATCCTGGTTTGCCCATGCCTAGACAAGGAGCTGAATCACAGTCCCATCTGCTGTGGAGTGTCCTCCTGCCTCATCGCACTAAAAGGGCTGGCAACAACTCCTGGAAGCAGTGCAGTCCAATGGCACTTGAGTAAAGAGGCAGGCAGACAGAACTGATCACCCCAGAGCAAAGCCAGTAGCACCAAGCATGGAGGCTTCTCACGGGAAGCACAGGCAGAAGAGTTAATGTACAGCCAAGGATGAGTGTAGCTCCCAGGCTCTCCCAACTGGAGAGCCCGTTTGGGAAATTAAGAGTAGCTCTGGAGCAGTCCTTTAGCCCTCCTACTCAAGCAAGGTAGTTGAAACATAGCTCCACACACTGTGGAGAGTATCTTCCAGCCCCCTCTGACCAGAAGGGCTAGTAACAACTCCTGGAAGCTGTGTGGCCCAGAAGCACTCAAGTCAAGAGGCAGGTGGCAGAGCCGACAGTTTTCATAACAAAGCCAGTGGCTCTGTTCAGTCATGGAACTTGGGATGTGGGTTGGCTTTAATTAAGGCAACACATAAAGAGCTTTATTGGCTTAAGAGCTGCTTCTCCTGCTGCTCCCAAGCAGGGAATCTAACTCATAGCCCCACTTATCACTGAATACAGCTTTCAGGCTGTCTGGGAACAGGGAACCTAACCAGAGCACACAGGAAGCTGCATAACCCATTCAACAGCCCTAAGTTCAATGGCACTTAAACAGAGAGTACAGACCCCTTGCAGAGCAAAACTGTTGGTCTCAATTGACCAGGGAATTCAGTGTGCACTCTGGCCTGATTCAAGGTCCTAAAAATGTGTTGTAAAGGCCCTGGGTCCCATCATACTGCCTGTCAGGGCAGGAAAGCTAATTCATAGCCCCATCTACTAATTAATATAATACCCAGTCTTGATCATCTAGTAAGACCTGACCATACAATCCTGTCAACCTTGGGACTTATCCTACAGCCTCACATGGGTCGGGAACAAAGCCAGCAGTTCTATCCAACTATTCTTGGTAAGAGCCCTTGGTACCCTTTCCCACTCCTGTCCTCAGAGCACAATCAGTTGCCTCATTCCAAAAGTGACAATAACAGGACCACCTACTCAAGAATGTTATTAGCAACCCAGAAACCCAAACGGAACTGACTGGTGAAGAAATCAGTCTACCAAAACAAAACTGCAAAATCTGGAACAGGAGCCCAGTTACTCAAATGTGTACTCCTCAACATAAGGAATCAAGTAAATATAATAGCACCAAAAGAAACTAGTAAGGCTCCAATAACTGATCTTAAAAAAATGGAGATATATGAACTGTCAAACAAAAAATCCAGAGTAATACACTTAAGGAAGTTTAGTGAAGTACAAGAGTGCAAAAACAGACAGCTAAATGAAATTAGGTAAATAATGCATGACCAAATGAGCAGTTTGGGAAAAAAAAAAAAAAGCAATCATCAAAAACCACCAAACAGAAATCCTACAGTTGGAAAATACAATAATTGAAAAATTCAATAGAGAGTTTCAAAAATAATTTTGACCATGCAGAAGAGAGAATTAGTAATCTGGGGGATAGGACATTAAAAAAATACTCTGTCAAAAGAGTAAAAAGAATAAAAAAGAATGAAGAAAGCCTATGGAAATTATAGACATAATGAAAGAAACATTCACATTATGGGAATTCCAGAAGGAGAATGGAAAGGGATAGAAAGTATTTTTAAAGCAATAATGGCTGAGAATTTTTCAAGCCTCCAGAGAGAAATGGACATCAAGATCCATGAGGCCTAAAAAATCTCAAATAGATTGAACCCAAATAGGGCTAAAGCAAGACACATTATAATTGTCAAAAATCAAAGACAAAGAATTTTAAGAGCAGAAAGAGAAGTTACATACATGAGAAATCCCCTAAGACTATCAGAAGACTTCTCAACAGAAATTTTTCAGGGCTGGAAAGAAGGGGATAACATATTCAAAATATTGAAAGAAAACAACTGTCAACCAAGAATTCTATACCTGGTGGAGTTGTCCTTCAGAAGTGAAGGAGAGATAAGGACTTTCCCAAACCAACAAAAGCTGATAGATTTCATTACCACCAGCCTTACCAAAAATGCCAAAGGGAGTTCTTGAGTGGAAGTTAAAGAATACTAATTAATATCATAAAAACATTAAAAGATAGTGTAAATTGGAAGGGGAGATGAACCATGAGACACTATGGACTCCAAGAAACAAACTGAGGGTTCTAGAGGGGAGGAGAGTGGGGGGATGGGTTAGCCTGGTGATGGGTATTAAAGAGGGCACATATTGAATATTGAATGGAGCACTGGGTGTTATACGCAAACAATGAATCATGGAACAGAACAGTACATCAAAAACTAATGATGTAATGTATGGTGATTAACATAACATAATAAAATTTAAAAAATGAAAAAAAAGATAGTGTAAAGCTCAGTGGTATTGGTATAAATATAGTCATAATTACATTCTGCAATATGGTAATAGTGGCACATAATTCACTTACAACTCTAGTTTGAAAGTTCAAATATAGTAAAATACCATTTACAAGCTTTTTATATGTGTAACTACAATCAGATTCTTGTAGTTATGGTTAATAGCAATAACCTAAAATAGAGAGGGAGAAGATATAAAAGTGAAAAGTATACAAATTCTATTAAAGTTGTTATCAGTTTAAAAAAGGGTGTTATCATTTCAAGATATTTTATGAAAGCCACATGGTAATCTCAAGGGAAAATCTTGTAGTAATTACAAGAAAGAACATGATAAAGTCAAAGCAACGGATACCAGAAGACATCAAAACACAACAAAAGACAGCAGGATTAAAAAAAAAAAGAAAAGAAACAACAAATCTACAAAACAACCATGAAATAATGGACAAAATGGCAATCATAGGCCCTTACCTATCAACAATTACTTTAAATGTAAACAGAATTTTCCATTTACAAGTTATGGAATGGCTGAATGAATAAAATAATAATATCTAATAATATGCTGCCAACAAGAGACTTATTTTAGCTTAAAAGACACATATAGACTGAGAATGAAGAGATGGAAAAGACATTTCAAGCAAGTAGTAACCAAAAAAACAGGGATATCTACATTTACATCAGACAAAACAGACTTTAAACTGAAAATGGAAAAAAGAGCCAGAGAATGGCATTAAATAGTCCATATATGAAAAAGATATCACAATGGTAAATATTTATGCACCTAATATTGGAGCACTTAAATATATAAAGCAAAAACTAGCAGAACTACATGAAGAAACAAACAGAAATACAATAATAGTTGAGGACTTTAATACTCCACTCTCAATAGATAGATCAGAGAATCAATAAGTAAACAGCATATTTGGACAATGCTATAGACCAAAAGGACCTGATAGACATATACAGAGCATTCCATCCAACAACAGAATAATGCATGTTCTTCTCAAGTGTTCATGGAATATTTTCTAGAATGGATTATGTGTTAGGTCCAACATACCTCTTAGCAAATACAAGAAGATTAAAATCATGCCAAGTGTCTTCTCTGATCACAATAACATAAAACTAGAAATCATTACCAAGAGGAAAACTAGAAAATTCATGAGTACACGGAAATTAAACTCTCTCCTGGATGACCAATAAGTCAAAGAAGAAATTAAAGAGGAAATAAAGTTTCTTGAGACAAATGAAAGGTGAACACAACATACTAGTACTTGTGGGATGCAGCAAAAGCAATTGTAAGAGTGAAGTTTATAGCAATATACTTCTACAGTAAGAAGAAAGTCCCAAACAACCTAACACTATGCCTTAAGGAACTAGAAAAAGGAGAATACACTGAACTCAAACTTAGCAGAAAAAAGAAAAAAAAAAGATTAGAGCAGAAATAAATGAAATAGGGAACATAAAAACAGAAAATATTTAAATTAAGAGTGTTTTTTTAAAAGATATACAAATTGATAGCTAGACTAACCAAGGGAAGAAGGGGCCGTAAATTAAAAAGATAATCTATCTTTTTATCTAAAAAGACAAATGAAAAAGGAGACATCACAACTGATACCACAGAAATACAAAGGATCTTAAGAGCCTATCAACAAACAAGACAACCTGGAAGACATGGAAAAATTCTCGGAAACATACAACTTACCAGGACTAAATTAGAAAGAAACAGAAAATCTAAATAGACCAATTACTAGTAATTAGATTGAATCAGTAATCAAAAAATCTCCAGACCCAGATGACTTCACTGGTGAATTTTGCCAAACGTTTAAAGAAGAATTAACAAACAATCTTTCTTGAGCATTTTTAAAAAGTCAGAGAGGAGGGACTACTTCCAAACTTATTTTATGAGGCCACCATTATTTTGATACCAAAACCAGAAAAGGACACTACTAGAAAAGAAAACTACAGACCAATATCCCTGATGAATATAGAGGCAAAAACTGAACAAAACTGAATTCAGCAGCACATTAAATGATCACACACCATGATCAAGTGGGATTTGTCCCCAGCATGCAAAGATGGTTCAACATTTGCAATTCAATGAATGTGATACATCACATTAATAGAATAAAAGAAAATGATTATACAATCGTTTCAATATGCACAGAGAAAACATGACTAAATTCAACATTTATTCACGATAAAAACTCTTAACAACTGAGGTTTAAAAGGAATGTGCCTCAACATAATAAAGGCTATATACAGTAAGCCCACAGCTAACATCAGACTCAATGAGGAAAGGTTGAAAGATTTTCCTCTAAGAGAAGGAACAATACAAGGGTGCTCATGTTCACTACTCTTAATCATCATAGTACCAGAAACCCTAGCTAGAGCAATCAGGCAAGATTAAGAAATAAAAGTTATCAGATTTGGAAAAGAGGAAGTTAAATTTACAGACAACTTAATTTTATATATAAAAAGTTCTAAAGACTCAACCAAAAAACTATTGGATCTAATCAATGAATTCAGTTAAGTTTCAGTGAAATTAACATACAAAATCAGTAGTGTTTTTCTAAATGCTAACAATTTTCCTGCAAAATAAAAAAATAAGTCCCACTTACAATAGCATTAAAAACAACAAAATACTTAGAATAAAAACTAAAGAAGTAAATAAATTTCTACTCAGAAAACTACAGGACTTTGATGAACAAAACTGAAGACGATGCCAATAGGAAGGTATCCTGTGTTCGTGACTTGGAAGACTTAATATTGTTAAAATGTCAATACTACTAAAATTCATCTACAGATTCAATGAAATCCCTATCAAGATTCCAATGTTTTTTTTTTATGGAAATAGAAAAAAACACTCCTAAAATTTATATGGAACCATAAAAGATGCTGAATAGCCAAAGAAATGATGAGAAAGAAGAACAAAGCAGGAGGCATCACTCTTCCTTATTTCAAGGTATATCAAATGGCTATAGTCATCAAAACAGTGTTGGTACTGGTGTAAAAACAGAAGCAGAACAATGGGACAGAATCTAGAGCACAGAAATGAACCCAAGCATATACAGTCAGTATTTGACAAGGGAGACAAGAATAATCAATGTAGAAAAAATATGTCTTCAATAAATGGTGTTGGGAAAACTGGATAGCCATGTGTAAAAAAATGAAACTGGACCCATATTACAGCACTCACAAAATTTAACTTGAAATGGATTAAAAGTTTTTTTAAATGTAAGATCTGAGACCATGAAACTCCCAGAAGAAAACATAGGAATAAAGCTTCCTGACATGGATATAGGTTTTGGTAATGATTTTTTGGGATATGATACCTAAAGCACAAGCAACAAAATAAAAAAAATTAACAAGTAAGACTACATCAAACTAAAAAGCTTCTGCATAGGAAAAAAAAAATCAACAAAGTGAAAAGACAACCTGTGGAATGGGGGAAAAATTTTTGCACACCATACATCGCATAAGAGGTTAATATTGAAAACAAAGGACTCAATAAACAAGAAAACTCGGTAACAAGAAAACAAATAGCCCAGTTGAAAAAATGGGCAAAGGACCTGAAACACACTTCTCCAAAGAAGATATGAAATATCGACAGGTACATGAGAAGATATTCAATAGCACTAGTCACTAAGGAAATACTAAATAAAAACCACAATGAGTTATCACCTAACACCGGTTAGAATGACCACTGTCAGTAAGAGATAACAAATGTTGGTATGGATGTGGAGAAAAGGCAACTCCCATGGACTGTTGGTGGGATTGTAAATTGCTGTAGTTGCTATGGAAAACACAATGGAGGATCCTCAAAAATTATAAATAGAACTACCATATGATCTAACAATCCACTTCTAGTAATACATCCAAAGGACATGAAACCACTAACTGGAAAGATCTGCACCTCCATGTTTATAGCAGCATTATTTACAATAGCCAAGACAGAGAAACAACCTAAGCATCCCTCAGTGGATGACTGGACAAAGAAGCTGTGCTATATATACAATGAAATAGTATTCAATCATAAAAAATGGGGAAATCTTAACCATTTGCAACATGGATGGACTTGAAGGCATTCTGATAAGTCTAATAAGTTAGAGAAAGACAAATACTATATGATCTCACTTGCATATAGAATCTAAATAAACAACAACAAAAAAAACCTCACAGAAAAAGATAGAAAAAGAGCTCAGACTACTCCTGGTTGACAGAGGCAGATGGTAGAATTAGAATGTGGTCAAAGGGTATAAACTTCTACTTATTAGATAAATAAGTACTAGGGATATAATGTACAACATGGTAAATATAGTTAACACAGCTGTATGATATGTAGCAAAGTTGCCGAGAGTAAATCCTATGAGTTTTCATCACAAGAGGAAAATATTTATTATATTTGTATGGGAATATGATGTTAGCTGAACCTACTGTGGTAATCATTTCACAATATATGTAAACCAAACTATCACACTGTACACCTTAAACTTATTAATGTATGTCAATTGTTTCTTAATACAACAGAAAAAAATGAACACTTACATCATTGTCAAACACCATTTGTGTTTAAATGGAATCTGCATAAAGCATCTCTATTTTGTATATTTTCCAAATCATTATTGTAGTTATGTATCAAAAAAGAATATTATGCCATTTTTTTCCCTACTAGGCAAGGATAGCGTAATATAGAAGATTGGTATATAATTTAATAGAATTTAAAAACCACTACAGAGCAATATTCTTTGACACTAGCATTTCTATAGGTACTTTTATATATTCTGCTAAAATATCAAAACACCATTTCCATCTATATAGCCAGCCATACTCTATCACTCTATCAAGTCAAAATTAAACATCTGATCTATAATTACTCAGGAAGGGAAAAAAAAGCAAATGTTATTTTAAAACTTGCTAATCTGATGAATTAATCAAAGGCACTTTTTAGACAGATCTTTTACATCTTCTTTTTGCTAATATGTGTAAGAACGGAGATGTACTACATAGTCATATTAAAAAAAAACCCTTTAGTGAGTTTTTTTTTTAATTATCCCTTTGATTAAAACTCTTTCATGGGAAAAAGGAAGAAAAAGAAAGAAACCATACTACCTTATGTGCAACCAGGTATGAAATTAACCAGGTGCTCTTTTTACTTTTTCTGGTTACAATGGACATAGAAATATGAGGAAAACATGAATGTTCTCAGATTTGATACTACATACTTCAAAATCCATTTAGGCAAAACTCTGCAAAGTACAGAGCAGTAAAACAGTATCTCTTCTTTTTACCTTGGTCAATATAGATCTTTCCATCTTAAGTATTTTATTGGCAGCTTAAAATAATTTAAAAAATAAAAATTTTAAAAGATATCATCTAAACAGATTAGCTTAAGTCTGTGAAATGTACTGAGCATTTAAATGTTTTCCACCTCATTTTAAAGGTTAAATTACAAATATGGCCACCCTTTAGCTCAGAAATCCTTAGTCAAGAGCCTTCCCACCTCAAATAAGCCTAGTAAATAATTTTTAAGAAGCTTAATGTAGAATACATATATTTTAAAAATGTATATAACCACACCAGTGCTTGCTAGCTTTTCTATGGAATGTGACTCTATATTTTCTCTTCACCCTTCTCCACTCTGCTCCGCACTCCTAGGGCTAAAGAAATGAGCTCCATCAATAGGCTCCCTTGTCCTCCGCCTTCTGGTTAGTTTGGGCCAATGGCTTTTGAGCACTTGCAGTGGGCGTGATTCTCCCAAGCCATAAGCTAGTGAGGACAGTGGCACAGTACCCCACAAAGAAAGGTGAAAAAATATAAGTTGGGACAGTGTTTTGTGTCAATTGTTCACATTAATTCAGTTTCCTTCTAGTAATTGTGATACTGATCTATCTATGCATTTTATTCCAGCATCACTATTCTCAAATGCTTTTAATGCTCTCCAGAATTAGACTTCTATTATTACCAGCCAAGAAACTGCTGGGTAAACTCTAGTGTTTGCTGTTGTTCTATAGCCAGTGAGGTATTTATATCGCTTCACACCTTGGAAAAATTCAAGTTTTTAATTTCCCTACAAGTTCTCGAGGAGATGATCTCTCAATAGGGTCCCACTGCTTCATAGGATCTCACTGACTTCAAGGAGAAACAACACTTTAACATCAATTCTGATAGATGTTAGGTTTTTAAGATACATTAAGATTTCTAGTTTTCCTTTTAAAGCAGGAACAGTGATTTGAATATATTAAGCACAATTGGAGTGATCAACTAATCAAAATAATTAGATTAACAAATTAACAACTCCGATACTCCAATCCCAAAAGTGTTCATATAAACTAATGACGGTGAGTAACGCTGCCACATATGCAGGAGCAGAAACCAAGATATGGTACAATTTATTCTGAGTCACCAGGGAGTGGGGAGAGGGGAATACTCAACGGAAGGAGCCAGGAGTGGATACGTGAAGGGTGAACAGGTTTGTCGTGGAATATATAGTGTATGGTGTGTAAATTGCCCAAGTTCAAATGCGGAATGTAGAGTGGCAGAGGATGACGTGACAATGAGGAGTTACATTTTTAAGGCATTATTTTTTAAAGCACTTGCTAGTTTCTGCCTCTGGGCATTCTGCCAGACTATTCTTATTCATTCCAGAGTGCTAGTCACTACAAGGAAAGTATAAAATATATACTTGCAAGACGTATACCTTCTCAGAAAATATTCCTTGAATGACTTGATCAAATAACATTCTTTTATAATTTTTTACTGTAAGTTTTCCTGGATGGTTAAAATTATTTTAGTTATGAGTTTCCTAGATATTCTGTATTTAGTTTAAGGTCTTTTCCATCAACCTTACAAAGTTATATTTAAAATGTACAACATGAGGATTTTATGTGCATATAAGCTGCAAAAGGATTCCCTGAGTTAATTAACCCATCCATCACCTCCCATTTTATCGTTTTGTATGTGAGAACATTTAAGTTCTACTCTTACCAAATTTCAGTTATACAGTTCAGTGTTATCAACTACAGTCATCATGTCATGCAGTAGATCCTCAGATCATATTCATCTTACGGCTGAAACTTCGTAGACTTTTACCAACCTCTCCCCATTTCCTCCACCCTCAGATTCCACATATAAGTGATACCATGCAGTATTTGGCTTTCTGCCTGGTTATTTCATGTAGCATATTGCTGACCAGTTTCATCCATTTTATTGATGACGACAGGATTTTCTTCTTTGATAAGGCTGAGTAATATTCCACTGTATATGTGTACCACATTTTCTTGATCCATTTATCTATTGATGGACACTTAGGTTGCTTCCACACCTCCACTACTGTGAATAATGTTGCAATGAACATGGCAGTGCAGATTAAATATATTGCATTTAAACAAGAAAATGCAGTGGCTATTTGAGATAGCCTTCGGTCACGTAACTTCAAAGTCACAGTGATGTTTATTCTAAAGTAAAGTTAAAATCATCAAAATAATCATTGAAAGGTATGTATAGATTCTTCTATTTCCCATTTCCTTGTTTGCATCTGATTCTAAAAGCAAGAATTTCAACTGTGGCCTGTGTTCAGTGTTTTGAAACTAAGGTACTTCTTGCTTAACCAGCAGCAAACGTCAATGGTAACATGCCCATTGCTGCAAAGATTATTCCTTCCATAGGGCATCTGTGTAAAGGCAGTTCCTCTCTCCCTCCTCTCTGTTGCAGTAATACCTATTCATTTTATAAGGTTCAGTTGCAGTATATTACCCTCCAGAAAAACTGCCCTTTCCGATTAGGCTGGATTAGGTGGCTGCGTCTGTGTTTTCTCATGCCCTGTGCATTTACAGATTAGTCGTGACCCATTGCTGCACCTACTATGCGGTTTAGCGATTATTTATGTGCTTATTTTCTCACTAGACTATGAACTCATTAAAGATAAAAACTTTTATTTTTCTTCATATTCCCAGTACCTAGCATGTTGTTGGCTATTAAGTAATAAATATTTGTTTCATAAATGTATAAATGAATTTCACTTTTTTATACCAAGACAAAGCTTTTAACAGTTGCCCCGTTGAGCCTAAATCTAAGCAGAGTAACAGACACTGAAAGTTGTCAGAGCAATTCCAGCCTCCTCACAACTGTTAAGCTTTTCTGGAAACCATCTGCTCTGGAAGCAATCTTCAGAAATCGGTGCTCCTAAATACAACCTATTCTTGACTTCCTTTTGGTTGTTGTCATTATTTTTTTTAAAATATGGTGTTTGTGGCTTAATTTAAAAGGTACCTTGCCAGCAAAGCAATCCATTGGTTAACCTTGCTAACTTTGGTTCTGGTCTGACTTGAGAAACTGACTATGATACTAGGGAGATTTCACAATCGATTGCTTGATTTCAGGCATTATCCACTACGGCTTACCTAACAAAGCATAATGGATTCATGGCTTCTTTAACCCAAAGAACATTCTGAGCAAAGGATCATAAAATATAATACGCTATTGCCTGCACTCATTTTTCATGTCTTGTGTGGTTGGGCATAAATGAAATCACTTAGCTAACATCATTTGCCCAGCTTTGCCTTTTCTTTCCAACCTAGCTTCCACTTTTCTATCATCAGCACCTGTTCCTGATAATGCCCTGGTCTCATTCAGAGATACCCTGCTAGGTTGTCCTTCTCCAATCTGGGACATAATGTGCCCCCCCCCCCCCAATGCTCACTTGTAGCCCATCACTGAGACCCTCAGTGTATCTTGCAGTTTATGAACTGGATCTCATCACTGCTGGGCTTTCTGAGCCTGTTAAGAGAATATCGGCAAGACTAATCTGATAAATGCATTTGTTCACTGGAGGAAGCTTAAGAAAACACTCAAGGACTTATGCAGTTACAATTACTATTTTCCAATTCTATGGTTCTCTGCTTAGAGGGAAATGGGTTGTTTCATGGCCAGTTACCAGGGACTCATTTTGATCCTGAAGCATACTCTACTCTTGCATTCCATATCTACGCAAAGAACCATCTCTGGTTTGGATATGGGATTTTGCAATGCATTTCAAAGTAAAGTAGAGTTTCCACTTCCCACTTATCTGTCTTGAACATATTTTCTTGCTCTCCACACACCTTGAAATTTGAATCCATAAGAGAGATATAGATAAAAGCAGCATGATGTGGTAGAAAGTGGCTGCCTCTGATAACAAGAGACACATATGTGTCCTTAACCAGTCACTTACTACCCATGTGAATCTGGTGAATTTTTTTCTTTGAAGTAGCTTAAGTTTTATTATCTTACATGGGAGAGTATAATTCCTGCTTTGCCTGTTTTGTAGGCTTGTTTTGACTACCAAATAATTTTATGGGAAGAAATGTGTGCAAAATACTTATTAATTTATTCATTGGTTAATTGCCAGTTCTGTTACTCTGTGGCAAAAAATTACTGTTCTAGTAATTTCATCATCTTCAACTTTTATGATTTTTACCCTCCTGGTTTGGTTTGAGTAATTTGGAAATATTGTTTCTATGCCTGGAAAGATGTTCCTCAATTTGCCGTCCTATCATAAGACACACGCTGATGACACATGCATGTCACTCAATGATGAAACATTTTTACTACCTTCATGAAGCACCTATTTTTCATTTGTGATAGAAAATACACTCCATGTAATATAATTCATCTAGAATCTCCTACATTCAAAAAATTCAGTTCCCTATCTCAACAGCACTTTGTATGTGCTATATTAGATCACGGATATTTGTTTTATGTCTTTATCTCCCAACAGACTCAGGACCACAACTACTAGACACTGTGTTTGCAGCTTTATAAATAGACCTAAAGGACTTAGCATAGTAACTTCGGAGTAATTGTTTTGAGGTTTGTTCAGGATTCATTAATGGGTAATTTCAGAAAGTGATTAAGTATGGGCTATTAAAACACTTCCTAACGTGCAGGCACAAATTCACTTACTAATGTTGCAGAAACACAGGCTTCAAATTTTGCCAAAATGTCCTTAAAATCTTCAACTGGATAATTCTGCAACAAAATAGTTTATTTCACATACACTGAGCATAAAACAGAGTGAACAATATATAACACATTGGATAATGCTGTTGCTTATTTTTGTGAGGATACCTGCTGGATCTAGACCTTTGTGCTAATATTTTCTGTTGCTCCAGAAACAATATTTTTTACTATTAAAAATGTATTGCCTGATAGAAGTTTCTAATATGGTAAACTACATAAAGTTATTCATCACAACTTTAAAGATAGAAATATTCATGGATTATGTTGATTTCCAGAGTTTTATGCACTGGAATAGTTAAGTATACATCTTATTGATAAATAAGGGGAACATGGGCCCTATTTTTCTTTTTCAATATGCATCTAACCCAAAGTGAAAAGAAGGAGCATACAGGCCTGTTGTTGCCATGCACACTACTGATCAGAGTGCATAAAGCAGCAAGGCTTTTAGGTCCTTTGTCTAGTGAAGCCTGTCTGCATGAAGAGTTCAGTGAGGTTTTTAGCATATTATTCTCATTAGGCTATGCAGGAATTTCATTTCGCAAATCCAATTGATACGAATAGATGATTGGTGGCAAAATTCCTGCCCGTTACAGCGAAAATTTTCATTTACTTTTGCAGGGTGGAAATTATTGAAGCAGAGCTCACTGCATTTTTGGACAAATTAACTGAGGGAGAGTGAGGGAGGGAGGGAAAAGTGCAGGCACATTAGAGGAGAAGACATGTTCCCTGCAAAGGCATCATTCACGTTATAGGCAAACCAGGTCCATTTTGAGGATGTATGTATACCATTACTTTCGTAAGAAAATTTGGAGTGCTCATGAATTTTAAAATTCAAGTATTAGTGACACTGTTTTACTATTTTACAAACTAAATGAGCTTAAAGTAGGTCTAGGCTATTGGCAAATTTAAAATAAAATGTTTAGGGGCGCCTGGGTGGCTCAGTCGGTTGAGAGGTTGACTCTTGATATTGGCCCAGGTCATGATCTCAGGGTCCTGGGATCGAGCCCCAGGTCAGGTTTTGTGCTTAGTGGGGAGTCTGCTTCAGGATTCTCTCCCTCACCCTCTGTCCCTGCCCCCACTCGCTGGCATGCTCTCTCTCAAATCTTAAATTTTTTAAATTAAAATAAGATAAAGTGGTTCAAGTGAGAAAACTGTTATCCAGGATCTTCATCCAGGAATTTTTAGTTGCCAGTTCCCTTTTGGTTTTCTGTACCATTACAGTGAATATCCTTTAATGGTGAGATGCATAGAACAAGAAGCAACATCACTTTGATATAAATGCAGAAAAATGATTTTAAAAAATCAGAAACCCTTCAGAAGCTAACAGTAGGTCCAAAAGTGGCTCTAGGATAAATAGCTTTTATGGATTTATCAAAATTTAAGGAGTATACAGTATCACTTACTGTAAGCCAAAAAATGTTTTCTAAGGCTGAGTTTTTTTTTTTTCTGTCCTTCCTTAATAATTGGGTACTGTAGTTCTCTTTAAAAAGTTAACAAAAACCCTTTGCTAAAAGTGAAACAGATCTTCCTGAGAAACTAATTTTCAAGTAATGCCACATGAACATTTATAAAGAATGCCCTATTCTTAAAAAAAAAAAACAAACACAAAAAAACTCTTGAAGGCATTGTATTTACTAGGTACTCAAGGATCCTTAGAAGAGATTGGGATGAAAGGTTAGCCCATCCTTACTAGACTTACCTTGAGTTCACCAATATGGCAGTACATATAAGTGCTGACCTCACAATCCAGCATTGAAATTGAGTCTTTAGTTTCAATTTTTTTAATTTACCTTAGAAATAGTCATTTTGATCTATTTTGAAGAAAAAAAGGTGTTTCCCAATAAGTATCTCCCATGCTTCCCCTCCAATCACCTCACTCCTTTCTCCTACCCGCAGCTCATACAGTTCCCGAAGCAATCATACCCCTCAATTAGATCTTGCTCATGTAGGTTCATCATTGTCTTGAAGCTATTCATAAAAATTTTATGGTAAGGAAACATCCTAGTTAAGAAGTTAAACCCTAGTTAAAAGTCATTATCGGTTTTGAGGTTAATAGAAATTCTAAAAAGTTACTTTTTGTACACATAAACACACATTCCACAAAGGGGTAGCTTTTTTCGGTAGGTTAGTGTAACCAATTAAGTGCAGTAATATACCAAAGAGAGTCAAAATCTCTTTTAAGGCACAGAAAGAGCTGTTAGTGGTATCAAGTTTCCTTTACTTGTGTTAAACACTGTAACTGAAACAAGGAAAAATTTAGAAATGCATGTGAGAAACATATTGAGAATTGATCTGTAAAAGGCAAAAAGATAAAGGAAATTGCAAAAACACATTTCTAATTTCAGAATGGGATTTATTTATTGTGCTCATAGAAAGTATAACCAGGACCTTGAAGAGTTTGGGGTAATGTTAATGCCTTCTTGCTTATTTGAGGAGGGCCTTATTCACGGGAGCTGGCCTTTACTAAATGGCAGTAACAGCCAGCATAGTGGCATTCTTTTGCTTTTTTTTTTTTTTTTTTTACATAGTACCTTTGTCAGGAAAACAAAAATTCAACTCTTGAAATTTGAAAGCAGATATGAAACAAACAACATGGTAAGGATAGAAGTGCTTTTTAGTCAAGTTTATTTCCTTCTGGTCAGTCCCTGCAAAACCTAAGGAAATACTTTGAATATTCCTAACAAGTTATTAAGATATGGATCCATTTTAACTCCTACGTGATTCTTCAGGCATATCTTTGGGATACGTTCCCTTACATGCCTCACAGATCATTGGCATAGGAAGAATTGTAATATAGGAGTCATGATAATTTATATCACTTAGTGCTCCATGTTAGGTACACTTACGTACAGGTATTATCTTGTTTAATCTTTATAAAAATTGTATGAGACGTCATGCTATTATCCTCATTTTACAATTAAACTCAATGTTTAATTTTCCTTAAGTGACTTGCTCCAGGAAACACAGTACGTGACAGAATCCAGGCTTTGATTGGTCTTCTCATCCTCTTCGTAGTGCCTTCCACAGAGAAGTTCTTTAAGTACAACTTCTATTTCATAGAGGACTTTGGTGTTGTGTCTAAAAAGTCATTGCCAAACCCAAGGCCATCCAGATTGTCTAGGTTATTTCTAGGTGTTTATTTTTTTAAGATTTGAGAACGTGCACGCACGCAAGAGCACATAGGGGGAAGGGGACAGGAGAGTGACAGAATTTCAAGCAGACTCTGCCCTGAGCATGGACCCCGATGCAGAGCTCGGCCTCATGACCCTGAGATTAGGACCTGAGTCGAAACCAAGAGTCGGAAGCTTAACTGAATGCACCACACAGGGAACCCTAGGAATGTGATTTTAAATACAACAGACCTATGATCCATTTGGGCTAATTTCTGTGAAGGGTGTAAGACCTGGGTCTAGCTTATTTTTTTTTCCCATATAGATACCCAGTTGTTCTTGCATCATTTGTTGGAAAGACCATCCTTTTTCCATTAATTGCTTTTCCTCTTTTGACAAAGATTAACTGTATTTGTGCCTATTTTGGGGGCTAGTCTGTCCCATTAATCTATTTGTCTATTCTTATGTCAATACCACATTTTATTACCATAGCCTTATTTAAATCCTGAAGTTCACTGCTGACAGTCTTTTGTCTCTGTTCTTTTCCTTCAGTATTCTGTTGGCTATCCTAAGTCTTTTGCCTTACTGTATAAACATGAGAATCTGTTAGGCAATATCAACAAAATAGCTTGCTGGGATTTTGACTGGGATTACATTGAAACTCGATCAAAATAGAACGGACATTTTTAACAATATTGACTCTTCCTGATCGTGACCATGGAAGGTTTCTCCACTTGTTTAGAGTTCTTTTGTCAAGTTTTGTAGTCATCTTGCTGTAGATATCATATTTTTATTAGATTTATACCTAAGTATTTTTTTAGTGCTAATGTAAATGGTATTGTATTTTTAATTTCAAATTCCAACTGTTCCTTATTGGTATATAGAAAAGCTGTAGACTTGTAGATTAACCTAATATCCTGCAACCTTATTATAATTGCTTATTAGCTTCAGGGTTTTTTTTTTTTCATTCTCTTGGATTTTCTACATAGACAAGTGGGTCATCTATAAAGACATTTTCCTTCTTTTTCATCTTGGATATTTTTTTTTAAAGATTTTGTTTATTTGACAGAGTGAGAGAGAGAGACAATACAAGCAGGAGGAGTAGGAGAGGGAGAGGCAGGCTTCCCTGTGCAGCAGGGAGCCCGATGTGGGGCTCGATCCCAGAACCCTGGGATCACGACCTGAGCCGAAGGCAGATGCTTAACGACTGAGCCACCCAGGCGCCCCTCATCTCAGATATTCTTTATTTCTTTTTGTCTTATTGCATTAGCTGGGTCTTCCAGTGTGATGAAAAGGATTGTTGAGAGGGGACATCCTTGCCTTGTTACTTATCTTAGTGGGAATTTTAGTTTCTCACAAGTATGGCATCAGCTCTAGGATTTTTTGGTAGATACTCTTTACCATTTTTTGGTAGATACTCTACCATATTTTATTTGGTAGATACTCTTTACCTCTATTCCTAGCTTGTTGAGAGTTTTTTTTATCATGAATGGGTATTGGTTTGTGTATTTTTACACTGAATTTGTTAATGCTTTTAGTACTCTTTACAACTAGATTGTAGGTTATATACTAATAATTCATAAATATAATTATTTTTGTGTGTGTGGTGTTTGGTTTTTGTTTTGGGGGGAGGGCAAAGCCAATTTCCTCCCAACCATTTGAGAAAAAATATTTTTGGAACATACTCTTGCTTCAAAATAGAGCGGAGAACATGGTTTTGAAGAGAGAAAGCCTTTAAATGTTTAATTTGTGTTAAGCATTCATAAAGATAATAATGGCTATGAGAATCTCCCATCATCCACCACACATCACAACTGTTAATCATTTTCTCTAAGTGCTTTTCCATTTGGCAAATGATAGCTTAGTAGCTCTCGGTGGAAATGGATAGCACATCCTCTACTTAATCACATGGAACATTTAAGCAAAAAGAGACAGTTTCACCTATAGGCAAGTTGTTCATGGACATCTTGAATTATTTCTAATATGCATGAGCTTTTTACTTCATAATCAGAGAGTTGACTCATGATATAAATTCAAGAATCTTTAACCTTGCTCTTTACATCTCTAAGTTAAAAAAAATTTTTTTTTTCTTGAACAAGTACATGATGGGAAAAGGGAACGTTCACTGCCCCTTCAGATTGACTCCTTTTTCTGCTTTTGGTTAGCTCTGCCCCGAGGTCTCAGTTCGATCCTGAGCTTCTCCATCATCCTCCCAACTCCATACTCCTCCTGCTCTTGGTTCTGACACTAGATCCCTATTTCAGCTGCTTGGTTTAGGGCTCTGCTTTGTCCAGATGCCTCTAGGACTTCACTTCCCTATCGCTTTTATAAAGGACATCAGTACTATGCTCTTGTATACCCCTAATACCATGAGATCTAGAAATGGCTCAAGGAGTTCCCCTCCCTTTTTAATGTCCTTTTAAGGACATTTTCCTTCCCTCCTTTCTCAACTTCTCAGCTTTGAGTCTCATGTTATCAGGTCCTTTACCCGAATGTTTACTGATGCCTAGTCTTCTTTATTCCTTAGTACTTATGGCTTCTGACTATCACTAACAACATTCTTGACTTAGTTGTCACTTTAATATTCCCTTGGTTCCTTGAATCCACTTCTCCAATGATTTAATCCTCTATTCTTTGTCAGCTACTCACTCCAGTATAAAATCCTGCCTTTGCCATTAGTTTAACTGTAACTTAGAACTGCAATCACATGATCGAGATGGCATTGCTATTAGGTCTAGTAATGGAGAACACCACTGTCAACAGGACTGTGTTGTTTGTTTCAGCAAAGCTCTGCCGAGTTAAGATTCAACTATATATCAACAAATGACTTTGTTTTCTTCAAGAAATTCCTGCCAATCAACTAATACCTTTACCTAAGTCAGCTCACAGGGGTTTAAAAAAAAAAAAAAATCTCCCTACAACAATTACTTATCTAGGGCGCCTGGGTGGCTCAGTTGGTTAAGCGACTGCCTTCGGCTCAGGTCATGATCCTGGAGTCCCGGGATCGAGTCCCGCATCGGGCTTCCCTGCTCAGCAGGGAGTCTGCTTCTCCCTCTGACCCTCTTCCCTCTTGTGCTATCTCTCATTCTCTCTCTCTCAAAAACAAAAAAATCAAACAAACAAACAAACAAACCAAAAACAATTACTTATCTAGTCCTGCTTCAAAACACACCCTCAGGGCGCCTGAGTGGCTCAGTCATTAACCATCTGCCTTCTGCTCAGGTCATGATCCCAGCGTCCTGGGATCGAGTCCCACATCGGGCGGGATCCCTCCTTGGAGGGAAGCTTGCTCTCCCTCTCCCACTCCCACTGCTTGTGTTCCTGCTCTCGCTTTCTCTGTCTCTGTCAAATAAATAAATAAAATCTTAAAAAAAAAAAAACCACCCTTGTTTTATCTATCAATTCTAAACAGTCGTATCACTAGTTTTGTTCGGTTTCCAGCCTTGAAAACTTCACTTTAAAACGTAAGCCCACAGCCCTACACCTCTAAAGATCTTTCCTGACGTCCTCCTTTGGAAACATGACTGGGACTATGAAGTTCATGTTCTCCCTTACTGTAGTGAGTTCTAATAAACTTAGTTTTGCTTTATTAACAGCTTGCTGGTGATATTTTGGAGACTTTAACACAATTCACCCATGATACTAATTTCAAGCAGTCTACCGTCTGACACTATTACAACATACTCCTTCCATGCCAACTCCATCAACCCTACAATTCCATGGAAAACTTAAATCCGTTGATCTTATTAATATTTACTATCCTTCACTGCCTCCTGACCTAATGTCTCTCTGTATCTATCTTCAACTCTCTGGCCATAATCATTCCCTTGTATACACCCTCAATATCAAAGCCCTTCATGTATGTCATCACATTTACTTGGAAAACTAACACCCATCAAATCTAATTCTCCGGTCCTCAGATCCATGAAAGGATGGCTGGTGACACACATCTATGTGGAACAGTCTCACTTTAAGTTTCTTACTAAAATCTTGAAGTTGGTCCTTAGTGCTGCCTGGAGCATATTCTCTACTGCCTCAGTTCACTAACTCACATTCTTTCCAGCCACCTGCTCTCTCTCCAGAGTTCTAAGTCCCTTTCTCAATTCATTACTCCTAGTTCCCTGAGAAATTTGAAGCAAGAGAAATCCCTTCTTCAGTTTCCATGCCACATTTACTCACCTACCAGTATTTTAATAAAATCCTTCTTTTGGGTAAAATTGCATCATCCCTTCTCCCCTTTTACTCATTTATTCCCATCAAGTATACAAACAGGCTATTATTTCGCCCATTAAAAAGACCAAACAAGCCAATGTTTATCATCCCATTTTGCTCTAGCAACTATCCCACTTCTCTGCTCTTTTTAAGAGGTTAGTTCATTAAAAGGGTTATTTATGTGCTATGTATACCTCCTTTCTATCTTAAATCCGCTCCAATTGGAACTTCTCCATATTACCAAAACCAATGGTTGACTTTTAGTCTTCAGCTGATTTATCGGAAGCATTTGGCCAAACTCCTTTCTCTCTGAAATATCTTAAATTTATTTTCCAGGGCAACACATTCTTCTGGTTTTTGCTCTTCCTTACTTCCTGTCTTTAAATATTATCTGATTTTTTTCTCATAACTCTCCACATCCGGACCCTTGATGATCTTACCCAGTTTTATGGCTTTAAGTATCTTTTAAACGTAACCAGTACCATAACTTCTGTCTTCAACTAGCACCTTCCCCTGAGCTACAAATCCCTCTCGTTGCTGAGTGGACATTCTTCCTTGGATATCCAGACATCCTAAATTTGCCATGTCCAAAACAGAACCTCATCTTCTCCAAGCTTTCTCCCACAACCTGTCACTTCCTTCCATGGGAACTTCCAATTTCTTAGGCCCAAAACACTGGAGTCCTATTTAACTTCTCATTTTTCTCCTTTATATTCAACAGCATCCTAGTCCAAATCAAAAAGTTTCTCACCTGGATGATCAAAATAGCTTTCTAACTGGCCTCTCTGCTAACATCCTTATACATTATCTACCTCAACACAGCAACCAAAGTGATACAGATAGAACAGTGTCAGACTATTTTTCTCTTCAGCTCAAAACTCTCCAGGTTTCCCATCTCTGAGTAAAACCAAAATGTCTGTGATATTTTAAGAGGTCTGTGTGATCCTTCTCCCTTAGGGTTCTGATCTTGTCTCCCATTGCTCTTTCTACTGCTCACCAGCTATTCTAGCTTCAGAAGTTCCTCAAATATGCTTGGTACATACATACTTACCTGAGGACATTTCCATGTATTATTTCCATTTCGAGGAATGTTATTTCTCCAGATACTCATGGTTCACTCCCATAAAATCTTGTTCAACATAGTTGTCGTCTTAGTAAGGTCTTCCTGGGTCATCCTTTTACAAACCACAGTGCTCCCTTCATCCCAGCACCCCTACCTTTTACTCTGCCTTATTTTTATTTCCTTAGTTTAGTGTAGGTTTTCCATGCACTAGAATATAATCTTTACAAGAATAAGGTTTTTCCTGATTTGTTTTTTTCACTGCTTTATCCCCCGAATCTAGAAAATTGCCTAACATATAGTAAGTGTTGAGTTAATTTTTTGTGGAACAAATGTATTGAAATTAATGCTTTAAAAACTACACTTACTTCGGTTTGAGACACATTTCACAAGTTACATTCTCCTATAGATTTTTAATCTGTCCAGTTGTTTTTGGCTGCCTTTCTCCAAATATAGAAATTAGCTGAATGTTACTTTTATTATTCATCATATTTTCAGTAATGTCACATTGTTTCCTATGAAAGTTGGGTCATAATACTTTGCTATTTAATGGGAGGTCACAACTCAGGACATTAACTGGCACTTTTCTCAACTGTTATATTGATTGCGTGAGCCAACTTCAGAAAAGCAGGAATAAAACGATTTCCATGCCAAAGCTCAGTAGATCATAGAACCACTTTTAATAAAATCCTGGGAAATTTTGCACAGAATAAAAGCATAAAAGTTTTATATCCTACAAGTAACATTAAAGTAAATGCATTTGGGAAGAATTATTTCAGGCATTTTCAATGGACACTTTTATGAGGTGCTGTTGATCAACGTTTCTAAAGTATCACATTGAGCAGTTTTATTTCCTATCACATTTCTTTTAGAAGTAGTAAATAGCTATGATAATTCTTATTTCATCATCCTTGTCACATGTAACAAGCAATAATCCCTCTTGTTTTCATTATTAAAAATGGGTACTGAATATTGAAAGACTACATATAACAACTCTGTCAAAGTCTTGCGGCTACCAGGGTGGTAATTTGTCTGTGAGTAATGGCTGCACGTAAAAGAAATATGTAGGGTTAAACTCTGCTTCAACCAAAACCTTTTTGAAAAACAAAAACAAAAAAAACCACATAGCTCTAGAGTTTCCAAAAACTGCAGTTGTTGTCTTTGCAATTGCAAGTAAGATGATTTTTAGGTGTGGCTTGAGCAGACACATTAAAATTTTGCATCTTCATTGTAATATGTATGAGAAATACGTAAATAGCAGATATGGAACTCAGCAAATACCCAGATGGTGAGAATGAAAATGAAAGAAGTTTGGAAAATCTTGATTATTGAATTAATGACCAACTAATACCTAAATATTATTTAGTTACAGAAGGTGGAGTTAGATTGGTTCACTTAAAAGGAAGTTACCAGATCTACTCTCCAGAGAGAACACTTGTTAAAGCATCTGACTTTAAATGACTGAGTAAATAATGATGACCAAGGTGTTAGACATAAGTATTTCAATTTTACTATCCCAGTGTGTTGTTTTATTCTTGCTAGTAACACAAAGAAAGGGAGAACTAATTGTCACTGCTATCCTTAAAAGTTAAATAGGTACTCTGAAATTCATTTTTTCATATATGTTAATAGAAAATATATTTCCTAAAACACGGCATCCTTATAAAGTCTAATCACACCTATACTTTTGTACATCCAGAACAAAAATATCGTTCTCCTGCTTTCCATCTCATTAAATGGCAAATACTTCTCTCAATTGTCCTTATGTAATAACTAGTCTAGGTAGAAATTATATTTCCTCTTCAAAAATTTTATAATCACATTCTAGAAATTCTGAGATTAGCACACCTTTGTTTTACTTTAACACAAAATTGCACTACTTCTTCTAGCCGATGCTTAAAATATCTAATGCCATGAAAAAAGGTCTAAATGGGGGTGGGGGGGACCATCACCAAGTGGTTGTTACCATTTTGGCTTCAACACTTGTCTCCACCTTTCACTAGCTGTGCAACTTTGAACAGATTACATTATCACTAAGTTATTTTTCTATGTCATTTAAGAAAAATACCTTGTTTTGAGAACGTGAAATGTCAAAGTATTTCATAAACTGTAAAGTGTCCCACACATCTTATGAGTAAACATATTTAAGTAAAATGCACCTTAAATGTATGTAATTTACTTCAGATAGAATTTTATGCTTTTCCTCCAATTTTTATTGTTTATATGTAATTATTGGGAACATATTTCTCAAAATACCTATACAAATAAGTGTGCTGATTATGAAGACTTACTGGTCCTTTATTTCTGACGGAAAATTTTCTAAACCTTCCCCAAGAACAATGATTTTCTGTTTTTATCTGTAATAATAGTTATGAGAACAGGTGTAGGAAGTTAATCTTCTAGGCAGAACACAAATCTTCACTATTTGAGTGTTTACATTCAGAAATTTTATTTTTATTTGAATGTAAATATATGGGGTTTTGGAGGCAATGATATATAGGGCATATATCTGTCACACAGCTTTACTGTGGTCCCGTAGACACATCTCTATCTTACTGGCTTGTTAAAATTTTGAAGTGTGCACACCAAACCAACAAAGAGTAGCATTTAATTATGACTTCAGTGTTGCCCTCTTTTCTCCTCATCTATGTAACGCACATAATAGTATCCATCTTGAAGTGTTGTATGCACAATTAAATGAGATAAAGCAACTTTAAAACTACAAGAAAATATAGAAGGAGATCTTTATGATCTTTGAGTTGTCAGGGACTTAAAAAAATGAAGGACCACAACAACCATAGAAGAAGAAGTCGAGGTTTGATTAGATACTATTATACTATGTGAAAAATTAAGCAGTGCATTAGAGAAAGTATGAAGTATATAGCAAAGGGAGATCATGAAAATAAAAATCCACAAATCAACATTAAAAAGGTGTTAATGATCAACAAAAGACACGAGCAGAAATTTGAAAAGAAACTCAAAAGGTCAATAAAAATGTGAAGTGATGCCTAATTTGTGAAAAATAAAAAACATGACAAAATAAAATTTTCAACCTAAAGAACCACTAAAAATTCAGATATCAGAGTTTGGTTAGAATGCATGTTAAATATGAAATTTCTCAAAAGGGTTTTTCAGATACTGATTAGTACAGCTATTCTGAAGAGAAATTTGAGAATTAAATATTAGAATAGTTCATGCTTATAGGACCCAAAGATTCTCTTCTAGGTACAGGTCTTAGAGAAATTTTTACCTATGCAAAAGGAAACATGGAACTACTAGAAAATTCACTGAAGCATTGTTATATTGTAGGATTATAAATCACATTTTATTAAAAATATCAAAAAATTTCAAAATAATCTTCATATGATTAGAAAAGGAATGAACATACGTTTCTCACATCATGAATCTCAAAAATAGTGCTGATTGGAAACTGATTAATGGAGTGTCAAGCTTATGTACTTTTAAAAAAGCACATACACAAAAACGCTGTATTTAAAGGACAAGTATGAAGTGTGTACTGGAAGGACACATCAGATACAAGACAGTGAGTGTCAGTGGGCTGGGGGAAGGGAAGGGAAGGCAAACTGGGATAAAGGAGACAAATGAAGGCTTTAGTTAATTATGGGCTACCAGCGGCATAGGACCAGGATTCATCGATCCAACCCTCAAGATGCAGAAAAGGAAGCAAGGTAAATCTAATAGCATTTCGTGTAACATGGACAATTTTAATTTCCTACCTTTTCCAGTAAAGTTTAGTCAAATTCAATTTTAACTTTCATTTTGCCAGTTTCTTAAAAGTTGCTATTTTTGGTCCTTACAAAATATTCAATTTCACTGAAGCAATAAACCAATATAATGTGGGAAGTATGATAAATTCAGATGTCAGAATTTCAAAATATTATTACTATCTGAGTGATAATGATATAAAAATAAACACTGGTATTGACATCCCCTTTCAGAAGCTGGTATTTATTTTCTATATTAATCAAAGTTCTTCATGCGTAGAGAAACACTGAATTTCACTGGAGCTGCCGGAGTCGGACAGGACTGAATATCTGTTTAAGAAGAGAAAAGTGTGGAGATTTTCCTATTCCACTGAAGATATTTCTGATTCGTAATCACAGCGTGCTAACTTTCAGCTTCCAGACCGATAAACTTTCATAGCATCCTGGGTGAGCTAGCACAGTGCCTGTGGGAGGGTTATTTTATTTTTTATTTATTTTTTTAAAGATTCTATTTATTTTTTGACAGACGGAGACAGCAAGAGAGGGAACACAAGCAGGGGAAATGAGAGAGGAGAAGCAGGCTTCCCATGGAGAAGGGAGCCCCATGCGGGGCTCGATCCCAGGACCCTGGGATCATGACCTGAGTCGAAGGCAGACGCTTAACAAATGAGCCACCCACGCGCCCCTGGAGGGTTGTTTTCTAAGTACCGGCCAGTAGTGTGGAAAAGATCCTTCTTATAGCCCTCGGAATTTCTGTTCAAGTAGTTTTCTTTCTAGTTTCAATAAAGAACCTCTTGATCGAAGCCAGAAACTACACAGAGACTTTCACTACACAGACACAAGAAAGAAAAGGTTAATACTTTACACTAATGGACTTGTACAATTCATATTTTGCACCCTCACACAAAATCGATTAGGTCCTGATAATGTCCCAGATGTAGAATTATGAAAATTTTACCTGTTAGATAATTTAGCCAAACCTTTATATTAAGGTGGCCAGTTGAAGATTACACAGCATACCTTCAAGACTTCTGATCTGAAGTCCAGTGTTTTTTTTTTTTGGCCATACAGCTACTGAAAAATATGTTGACATCCACACTGAGCTTTTAAATTCTGTGTGTACATACACACACACACACACACACACACACACACTCTTGTTCATATATACCAAATGTTTTCGATAGCTCAGGATGAATAACTAGTCTGATTATATCATCCCCCAAATGTAGACAATTTAAGATAGGGCATAAAAATCTAAATGTTGTATATTAGCAATAAAATGATTTCTTTTGGATTCACAGTAAAATATTCCTGGCAGTGACTCCTTAGAGAAGGATTAAATCATATTAATCTTTCTTCAGAAATCTAATACAGTGCCAGGCTCCCTGTAGGGGGTCCCTCTGTCTAATGCTTCTGACATTATTCCTTCTAGTTCTTTGCCTACATCCTAAATGCCTGGTTGCTACCCTCCCTACAGATCTTACCACATGGATGAAGACCTGGTCTGTATTTAGCCCTTTCTTAAGACACGTTCTCAAATAAGAACTCGTCTTTGTATGTTTACTCATATAATACACTGATTTTTAAGGAATGAGTCAAAACTTGGCATTCAAATGAAACTCACTTTTTTTTTTTTTTTTTAACTAAGCAGGCATTACCCTGGATTATTGACATTCCAAGCACCGGTGGATTTCAACACTGCCTTTATTATACATTAATACATGCTTTTACTTATGTATCCAGTTGCCAGGTGGAGTGTTAGATTTAGGGGTTAAATAGGTGAGCAGAATGTAATACCTGATTGAACAGAACACTGTACGCAGTCTAGGGGACATGATCCCTTAACCAGAAATCTATATAAATACCCATGTAGGGAAGTTACTATCGTTCAGAGAAAAATCTTTTACCACAGGTTTTAATGCAATGCAGCCCAGCTGTCCTGGAAACCATTTCCCTTTGGTCATAAAAGACCACATAAAAACATTCATGTCCCCACTAATTTAAAACTTTATTGAATGCCTCATATTTCAGACACTGTACTTGACATTAGGGGATCATTAATGAATGAAACACACTAACATATCTTTAAAGGTCTGCCTATAACTCCGAGGACTCTGATATGGAAAAGATGGTTTTCAGTGTATTAAGAAAACTTGATAAATTTTTATTCACTGGTAAAAACCCTAGTGGTACTTACCCAGATAAAATACAGGTCACCAACAATTCCTGGGGAAAAGGTGAGCCTACGAGGGGCTGAGACTTTAGGTGGAGGGTGTTAAGTTTTAATATTATTCCTTTCTTACAATTTCATCTCAAATTAATCCCAAGAAGGTCTTAGTGCTTTAATAAACTAATTTGGATTCAATGTTTTTATATGTAAATCCTCATTTTTAGATGAAATAGTCCCAATATTCTATATTGGTAAATACCTCCATACATTTCAATGTAGCTCATAAGACATGTATCAAATGTTTAAACAGAGACAGCTCTCAGTAATAGCAGTGATGGAGTATATAATGGTACACTATAGAATTTCTTATTTTAACAACACTTTTCAGTGTGAGGGAAAGTAACCAACTTAGTTTGGACCCTACTTGGTACATCTAATTTTTCCTTCTTTAATTGTTCATATTTACTCCAGGGGTAGGGAGTGGTAGAACATAGGGAAAAGAAAAAAAATTGTCTAACATGTACGGCACAGTTCTTGAATATGAAAGGTTATTCCAAAGTTATTAGGTAAATTTTGGCAGATATTAAGTCAAGAAAGCACCCAGTCAGAACTGTGTGAAGGGAATGAGACAAGAACAAAGCGAGAAACAATCAGGACCTAAGATTTAAAATTAAGGCTGAGACTGACAGCACTCTAAAAGGTTTCCAAACATTAATTTGAAAACAGAAACTGTAAGTTTCTATTACAACTTCAGGCACCAATCAGGGAAATACAAGTCAAAACGTCAATGAGATACCACCTCACACCAGTCAGAATGGCTAAAATTAACAAGTCAGGAAACGACAGATTTTGGCAGGGATGCAGAGAAAGGGGAACCCTTCTACACTGTTGGTGGAAATGCAAGCTGGTGCAACCACTCTGGAAAACAATATGGAGGCTCCTCAAAAAGTTGAAAATAGAGCTATCCTATGACCCAGCAATCGTACTGCTGGGTATTTACCCCAAAGATACAAATGTAGTGAACTATGTGAAATATATATATTTATATATTACAATGGAATATTATGCAGCCATCAAAAAAAGAAATCTTGCCATTTGCAACAACGTGGATGGAACTAGAGGGTATTATGCTGAATCAGAGAAAGACAAGTATCATACAGTCTCACTGATGTGAGGAATTTGAGAAACAAGACAGAGGATCATAGGGGAAGGGGGGAAAAATGAAACAAGATGCAACCAGAGAGGGAGACAAACCATAAGAAACTCTTAATCTCAGGAAACAAACTGAGGGTTGCTGGAGTGGGGTTGGGGTGGGAGGGATGGAGTGGCTGGGTGATGGACATTGGGGAGAGTATGTGCTATGGCGAGCGCTGTGAATTGTGTTAGACTGATGAATCACAGACATGTACCCCTGAAACAAATAATACAT
Organism: Callorhinus ursinus; assembly: GCF_003265705.2. Taxonomy (NCBI): domain Eukaryota; kingdom Metazoa; phylum Chordata; class Mammalia; order Carnivora; family Otariidae; genus Callorhinus; species Callorhinus ursinus. The sequence continues at coordinate 8,374,470 of NW_027397074.1, read as the reverse complement.
GATACGTTAATAAAAAAATTAAAAAATAAATAAAAACTTCAGACACCAGGCTGGAGGAAAGGATAGTATTTTTCCTTCAATTCTTATCTATAGAACAGAGCATCTTCTATTCACTCAGTAGTTCATCAAGTAAAAGTTGATCCAAGATAACTGATTATGGGCCTACAAGAATATCTGACTTTTTGTCCCAACAATGGAAATGTTTATTATAAACTTGAGAGGGGTTGGAATATTATTTTAAGATAAACAATAGGGATGCATTGTCCCTTTGGTCATCATATTCCTTGAATTTTATGTAAAATCTCAATTCTCCTCCATCATCTAATTCTTTCCCTTTTTATTGAGACATCTAAAGTTGCATCTCATTATAGAAATATTTCTTCTTTTACATTCAAAGATTTCAGGGCCACAGCAGGATAAGCTTCAAAGTTGTCTGCTGTACAGAAAGTACACAAATTGAACCACGGTTTTTAAGATACATATGTAAAGCCAAAAATATTTCAAAATAAAGGGATGGGCAAGTAGATGCCAGGCAGAAATATACAAAATAAGGATTAACAAGAAAGTATGAAAGTGAAAGACTTGAAGGTTAGAAAAGAGTGATAAAAAGCACAATTTATGCTGAAGCTATGAGAAATTTACGGTCCCCCGAACAAACTTACAGCAAAATCATTTTAATGAAAGGAAGGTATTACAGAAAGCAATTATATGGGTGATTTTAATACACCTCTACCAACATTAGACAGATTTAATGGATCAAATACCTAATAACTACAAGGGCTTCTAGTGGTAGCAATAGGATAGCCTAAGATTACATAAAATTCTCTCCAGTAGAAAGCACTTAACAATGTTAGGTAAACTGTAAAACATTCTTGTAAATGAATAAGAGCTTGAAATCAAGAAAAGGAAATCTGTAAGGGCCAAAAACAAGGTTTAAAAAAAGTAAGCTAGTAATGATGCCCTTACTCTGGAGGCACTCACTCATCTTGGTAAAAAAAAAAAAAAAAAAAAAAAAAAAAAGAGAGAGAGAGAGAGAGAGAGAGAGAGAGACAGAGAGAGACAGAGACAGGCTGGCTTCCATTTTGAAGACAATATGCAGCCAGGAAACAAAGCAGTAGGCTTAGATTCATCTGTGTTTGAGCTGAAAACTCTGGATAAATTGGGACCCAAAAAGAATGATACAATGAAAACTTGCCTTAAGAAATTATGACCAATAGAAAAGGTCACCTAAAAGAAAAATTATTTGCCCTGACTTGAGCCATACGTATGGATGAAGGTCTCCTCTGAGAGTTTGTAGCCACTGTCCTGTCACACCAGGATTAAGATTAAAATTTACACTATTTACACTTGGCTGGGGTAACACAAACTGAGTAATTACCATAAAGTGGTTAACACAATAGGACACAACTGGCAGGAAAACATGCTAAGAACACAAACCACAAAATTATAAGACATCTGAGGAAATAAATCACCATGAGTACATGTTAGCAGAAACAATAAAAACCAGAATAAGACTGCTAAGAATTTGAGCTAATAGACTTTGAAGTTATAGACCAGCACTGCCTAATGAAGAAATATAATGTAAGGCACATACTTAATTTTAAATTTATTTAATAGCTTCATTAAAAGCAAACAGGTAGATTTTAATATACTTTCACTCCAAGCATAAGGGGAGGTGGGTGGGGGAAGGGCTAAATGGGTGATAGATACTAAGGAAGGCACTTGTTGCGATGAGCACTGGCTGTTCTATATAAGTGACGAATCACTAAATTCTACCCCTGAAACCAATATTACCCTATATGTTAACTAGAATTTAAATAAAAACTTGGAAAAAAATTAAAAAATTAAGCAAAGGAACAAAATAATAAAATGACTAGAAAATTCACTCCAAGCATAATTATTTCAACATATAATGAATATAATTGGGTATTTTTAAATACTACATCTTTGAGATCTGTGAGCATTTTACACTTTTAATCCTTTTTAATTCAGACTAGCCATATTTCAAGGGCTGAATAGCTACATGTGGCTACTGGCCACCATACTGGACTAAGTAGAAATAAGACCATAGGTATTGTCAAAATCATCAAGTATATAAAAAATATAAGAAAAAGTAGAACTTCAAGACATTAAGATACATTAATCAACACTAAAACTCTAACTTAGGAAAATAGATTAGAAACAGTGAAAAGGGAAAGAGATGTTAGAATATTGAATAGCTGAAATTTACCCAGAATGCAATAGGAAAAGGGAAAAAAAGGTATAAAAAAAGTTGAAAGATATTTTCAGTCCAAGATACATGTAACTGTAATCCTGGATGGGGAAAACAGAGTAAGAGAAAGGGAGTATTTGAAGAGATTATGTTAATTTATTAAAATTAACAAAAGCTAAGAATCCTTAGATTCAGAAACACCATGAACTTAAATTGAACAAAATGCTATGCCTACACATATCTAGTGAATCTATAGAACAAGAGAGAAGGGACATCTTAAATTCAACTAGAGAAACACATCTCAGCTTATCCTTGTTCTTCGTGACAGTTTATGTTCTATAAAGTTGCTGTGAGCACTGCATTAGCTAATATAAAATCATTGCTCCTCAGGGAAATACAAGGTTAGGTTCCTATCAACCTCTGGTCAAAACCTTTTCATCAATGAATATATAACCTTTTTCATATGTGTTTCCATTGAAAGATACACTATTTAATATACACTTCTTACAAATAACTGCACAGTCTTCCAGTGATTTAGAGCCAGGAGCCTTGGAGTCCATTTGTATTGTACAGTTACATTGGCCAATGTCCTTAGAGAAAAAAAACCAGTCTCACAGCCTCCTGATATGCAGAATATGCCTTCCCGGCAATTTTTTACATTTCTCTTGCCATATTGCCTTTTGAAATACACAAGCTAGTCAGCACTAGTCAAGAAGGGTTTTACATTTTCCTGGCTTTAGGTAATGGGACTGTAAACCTGTTTGGCTTTCAGTCTCACAAGAATGTTGTCTCCTATGCTTTTGTAATTGGGAGGAAGGATAGTTTTACTATGTATTAAGACTTTTTTCAAATGATACTATAATCAAGCGATGTGGTAATATAAGAGAACTGGACCAGTTGTTCAATGGAGTAGAAAAAGCTCTTGATATTTACAGAAATTTAGTATATATAAAAGTTGGTATTGAGTAGGAAAAGATATTTTATAAATTATGCTGGCACAACTGACTGCCACTCATCTGGAAGGAAAGAGTTAAACATTCACCTTTTTTAAAGATGTTATTTATGTATCTGAGAGAGAGAGATCACAGAGGGATAGGGAGAAGCAGACTCCCTGCTGAGCAGAGAGCCTGAGGTGGGGTTCGATTCCAGGACCCTGAGATCATGACCAAAGCTGAAAGCAGACACTTAACTGACTGAGCCACCCAGGCACCCCAAACATTTATGTTATACAATATACAAAAAATTATAGAAGGATTCAATCCTTAAATGTAAAAAATAAAATTTTAGAAATATATTTATAATTTAGGGGCAAATGAGATTATAACTGAGCTCATAAACTGAGCTTCCAATTGTGTATCTGTAGACTTAAGTTTTTTTTTTGTTTTTTTTTTTTTTGAGAGATTGCTTTGGGTTGAGTGGGGATGTCTGGTTCACAGTACCATACCCTATTTCCCAACCTCTGTCACTCTTCATCTATGTACCCGTGTTCTACCTAGTTTAAGTGAGTTCTCAAAAAGTCTCCTCCTCAATTTGTTGCTGGCCAGAGCTCTTATTGTGTGAAATAAAATTATCCATCTGCAGCAGACTTTTGGGGTAAAGGGAGGGTAAGGATCTAATCAAGCTTTCATAGTATTGAAACACTCGGAGTTATTCTTGATATTACCAAGAAAAAGAATAAGGATAATAGCTCTGACACTTTATGACTCTGTCTTGTTGCCTCAGGGAACAAGTGTTAAAATCACAGGCAGCAAGTCCAAGCACCATATGATGCTTGTCCCTGCGGGGAAAAGTACATCTAGGCTATTGCTGTCAGACGGAGAAGTCACAAGAACTTGAAGACTAATGAGGGAAGTGAGGAAAGGAACAAAGTAGCTAATACAGAGGTTAACTTTTTAAAGCTCGAGCTTTTACAATATTTTGATAGAAGCCGTTGACAAGATCTAGTTTTTAAACAGCTGGAAGACTGATGATTTACAGTTGAAAGACAGGTTTTTATTTTTGGAGAAAGATGCCACCTGATCTAGTTTTCATGAATTCAATGTTCCTATTAAGTTTCCTATGAGCATATAGAAATACAGTTGTTTTATTAAGAGCTCATGTTAAAGACTAATTCTATTTTCTCATGTAAATACAGTACATGGATTCAACTAAAAAATTTGAAAAGTTACTCTCTGTAAATACTTAGTATGAGTACTTGTGAGGACACAAACTTAGAGAATGGGGGAGGAGAACATCTGATCATTTAGTAGCACTTCATGAACAGATTCCAAATCCTACAGAGCTCATCTACCAGGGAGATTTTAGGTTGGCAAAGAAGCCAAGGGAAGCTGGTTCCCCACCACCTCCCCAGCCTTAAGATATTTAAGTTTCACTGTACAATGTAATACTATAGTTAACTTTGATTCAATGAACTCAGGACAATGAAACCAACGGAATTACACAAACTGATTTCCTTTTCCTCATTTTATGGTTATAGGATCCATAATTTCCATTTTAAATCCTATACTGAATTACTTTGATTTTCTTATACCCTTCTGTCTCTAGATGGTTTTTAGATCCTGGGTCATAGTTTAAAAATTTTTGCCTGTTGTATATATGCATTTTCTTCTAGAAAAAGGAATAGTGAGAGGTGTGGAAGTAGATTATTCTGGATACTGCAAATTCAACTACCTTTACCTACAAATATGAAAAACTGCAATAACACTGATTGAAATAATCCAAGTTGATAAAGTTTTATTAAAAAAATCATCTAGTTCCCAGGTAATGTTGTTCTATAAATACCTGTGCACTTTAGATTTTTGATATTTGAAATATAAACTTATTATTTTATTGACGTATAACAAAAAATTGTATATATATTTGACCCTTGAACAATGTGAAGGTTAGGGGAGCCCACACCCTGTGCAGTTGAAAACCCATAACTTTTGATTCCCCCAAAACTTAATAGCCTACTGTTGACCAGAAGTCTTACTGATGAAAAATTAACATACTTTGTATGTTCTATTAAATATTGTATTCTTACAATACAGCAAGATAGAGAAAATGTTAAGAAAATCAAAAGGGAAAATACATTTACAGTACTGTATTTATAAAAAAAAGATCCATGTGTAAGACCTGCACAGTTCAGACCTGTGTTCCAAGGTCAACTGTATTTAAGATGTACAACTTGATGTACAACATATACATTGCAAAACAATTACCACTATCAAACTAATTAACCTATTCATCACCTCACTATTTTTTTTCATGGTGTGGTGAGAACACATAAGATTATCCTCTTAGTAAATTTCAAGTGTATAATACAGTACTGTTACATAGGATCATATTGCTGTATATAAGATCTCCAGAACTTATTCATCTTACATAACTGAAACTCTGTACCCTTGGCCAAAATCTCCCCATTTCTCCTCTCCCCCACTCCTGGCAACCACCATTCTACTCTGCTTCTAGGAGTTACCCTACTTTAGATTTCACATGTGAGAGCATGCAGTGTTTGTCTTTCTGTGCCTGGCTTATTCCACTAAGCATAACTGTCCTCCCAGTTCATTCATGTTGTCACAAAGGTCGGGATTTCCTTTTTAAAAGGTTGGATAATATTCCATCGTATATACACATTGTTTATTCATCCATCCTTTCCATGCAGTTAGACTAGATTCCTAAGCCCCTCAAGCTAGGAACCAGGTAGCTTATGAACCTGCCAATGCTAGATGGGCAGGAAATTATGCACATAATTTCCAGGCTGGGCAATAAAAATTCTCCATAGTGATTCTTCATCCTGCCCTTTTCCTGGCAAACCTGGAGAGAGGCAGCATGTTGAGGATTATGGGGACATTATATGAAAGGATTCTGGGTCCCTGAACGACTACACAGAACAGAGCTCTTCTCCACCACAGCCAACCACAAGAGCGCACAGTAAGCTTGAATTGTATTCTGCTGAAATGTGGGTATTGTTCCAGCAGATAGCCTATCTTGGTTAATACGAGGACTACTGACAGCAGCAGTATAATGAGTAATGAATGGCTTGAGTTCTAAAAATCAGACAGCCTAAGTATACATTTTACTCTATTTTTTTAAAATTTTATTTATTTATTTGACAGAGAGAGACACAGCAAAAGAGGGAACACCAGCAGGGGGAGTGCGAGAGGGAGAAGCAGGCTTCCGGCGGAGCAGGGAGCCGGATGTGGGGCTCGATCCCAGAACCCTGGGATCATGACCCGAGCCAAAGGCAGACGCTTAATGACTGAGCCACCCAGGCACCCGTTTACTCTATTTCTTATCACTTTATGTAAATTACTTAATATCTATTTCCTCAAATAAGAGGGAATGTATTAGTAACGCCTAACCTACTACAGTTGAGACAAGTAGGTCCTTAAAAAATGAGCTATTATTTCATAGTTGTTTCCAAGATTGTTTTTTTTTGATGAACATAAAACAAAATCCTAAATCTCCTAACTGAATGCTATTTGTTTACACCAGATGTGCTGAAATATACAACCCATAGTTAGGATAAGGGAAGTGATGATCTGCAAACTGAAGAGTTGTACAGACGGTTCCCAAGTCAGGTTTTATGGAAATAAACACTAGAAAATAAAGGCTATGGAATTCATCTTCTGGAGATAACATAGTAGCCTGTGTCTCTAGCCAAAGCTAATTAGAGGTTTTGGTTACCTCTGAAATCTTAGGAATACATCAGCATTTTTACAGGGTAATCATATTCATTAAAATTTTGAGATCTCATCTGTATGAAGTGTTCAAAGGTCATTCTTCATCATAATTATGCAGGACATATTTCAATATTTTGTCAGCTTAAATATTTATTGTAATTAAGAATTTTTGGGTTTTTTGTATAGTGAAGATTTTAGGGTCTATATAAAAAACAGTATTATGTAAGGTTATTTATGAGTATTATACATGGTACACAAATCTATGATAGAGTTTTAATGAAAAGGTGATTCTAAAAGAAAGCTTTATTACATCCAATCCTCACACTTTTCAGGCAGCGCACAGAGCAGTTTTGCTAAATAACTGGTTTCTTTTTTTTATTATGTTATGTTAATCACCATACATTACATCATTAGTTTTTGATGTAGTGTTCCATGATTCATTGTTTGCGTATAACACCCAGTGCTCCATGCAGAACGTGCCCTCCTTAATACCCATCACCATAACACATCCCCCCACCCCCTCCCCTCTAGAGCCCTCAAAAGGAATGAAATCTTGCCATTTACAACGACGTGGATGGAACTGGAGGGTATTATGCTGAGTGAAATAAGTCAATCAGAGAAAGACATGTATCATATGACCTCACTGATATGAGGAATTTTTTTTTCCAATATAGTAATTCCAATATATTTTATTTCAAAATAACATGTGAAAACATCATGGCTATTTTGGTCTTAATTATTTATCATAATATATAATTTTTGCCACCTGATCATGATAGTCAAAGGATTTTTTTTATAGATTATAGTGAATGTGAAAGTCCACACAGTTATTATGAATTTGAGAAAACTTGGCTCTAATCCTCCAAAACAGACATTCTCAAAGTGTGGTACTTGGAACAGCAGCATCAGCATCACCTGGAAACTTGCTGGCATTGTAAATTCTTGGGCCTTACTCCAGACATACTGAATCAGAAACTCCGGAAGCAGTGCTCAGCAAATAGTGTTTTAATAAAACTTCCAGGTGATTCTGAGGCATGCTAAAGTTTGAGAACATGTGTTCAAAATGATTAGATATTTGGCCACCCAAGGAAAGTAATATAGTTTGTGAATATTATTAATAAATTTGATGAGATATGACAGTGGCATTTCTTTATTCTTGGGTTTAATAAAGATTTGATTTGATCTTTAACAAGTATAATGAGCATTATTCTGGGATATATCTTGAGCACTTTAAGGACCCATAAATTGAAGAATATAATTATGGCATCTAATTTTCTTTTTAAAGTACAATAGTATACCTTAAACACTTAAGTGATTTTTTTTTTGATGTAGTGTTCCATGATTCATTGTTTGTGCATAACACCCAGTGCTATGTAAACATATGTGCCCTCTTTAATACCCATCACCAGGCTAACCCATCCCCCTCTTTAATACCCATCACCAGGCTAACCCATCCCCCCACCCCTCCCCTCTAGAACCCTCAGTTTTTTCAGAGTCTGATATGAGGAATTCTTAATCTCAGGAAACAAACTGAGGGTTGCTGGAGTGGTCGGGGGTGGGAGGGATGGGGTGGCTGGGTGATAGACATTGGGGAGGGTATGTGCTATGGTGAGCGCTGTGAATTGTGCAAGACTGTTGAATCACAGATCTGTACCTCTGAAATAATTGGCTTCTCTGCCAGCAGAAGAGTAGAAATCTTATTACATTAGGTTGGGAAAGCAGCACAATGTTGTAACTAAAAATTTTAAGACTTTATGATCTGTTAAACATTGTCAGTAAACTTGTAAGAATTTGTGGGCCTTTTTCATAGAAATGTGTAACAACTAGCATTTCCAAGTTTAAGATACTTAGATGTACTAATTCCATTGAAAAAAACCGACAAGATTGACAAGTGTTTGTAACTGTAGGAGTGGGTGATGGGTACACAGGCTTTCGCCATACAGTTCTGAGGTTGAAAATCTTAACCAAAAATTTTAAAATAAGTCTACCTGGGTACTGTTTTTATTTGGCATAGCATAGAAAAATGGTAAGGCTGTAGATAATGAACAAACTTTGGACCCCTAATTTACCTTCCTCCAATCTCCTCAAATATTTAGGTATGCTTTGTTTCGGGAAAGGATTCCTATAATGGTATTTTTTCCAGACATATTTTGGGGACTTCTTTCTTCTCTTGTGGTAAGAACACTTAACATGGATGTGGAGGAATTAGAATCCCTGTATGCTATTTGTGGGGATGTGATATGGTGCAACCACTACGGAAAACAATATGAAAGTTCATCAAAAATTAAAAATAGAACTACCATGTGATCCAGCAATCCCACTTGAGTATAGATCTAAAGGAAACAAAATCACTATCTCAAAGAGATATCTGCAACCCCATGTTCATTACAGCCCTTTTTTTTTTTTTTTTAAGATTTTGTTAGAGAGAGAGCATGAGCACAAGCATGCGTGCACACAAGCAGGGGGAGTGGCAGGCAGAGAGAGAGGCAGGCTCCTTGCTGAGCAAGAAACTTGATGTGGGACTCAATCCCAGGACCCTGGAATCATGACCTGAGCCGGAGGCAGACGCTTAACCAATTGAGCCACCCAGGCACCCCCAGCCTTGCTCATAACAGCCAAGATACACAAACAATCTAAACGTTCATCAACAGATGAATGGATAAAGAAAATATTGTTTACATAGAATGGAATATTGTTGAGCCATGAGAAATGCAATCTTGCCATTTGTGACAACATGGATGAACTTGAAAGACATTATGCTCAGTGAAATAAACCAATCACAGAACAACTGCTTGATTCCATATACAGAATATCTAACATAGTCAAATTCATACAAACAAAAAGTAAAATGGTGGCTGACGGGAGCTGGGGAAAGGGGAGATGGGGGGTTGTTCTGTGAATATAAAGTTATGCAAGGTAAGTAATAGAGCTCAACTTGCTGTACAACATTGTGCTTATGGTTAATATTGCTGTATTACACATTAAATGTTTGTTCCATAGATAGACCTCCTGTTAAAGATTTTGGGGTTTTTGAAACTGGGAATCAATCAAAATTCATTCAGTTTCCAAGCGTAAAAGCTTATTTATGTAAAACAATGGGAAGCTCGGTAGTTCCTTCATCCTCCTAGCTTTAATGAACATAGGATTATGTCCCAAATGTATATATTTCATCATAAGTTTACTTAAACCACTGAGACTTGTCATGATGTCATAATTAACATATTGTCAATGTGTCTGTCATGGAAGTGGTGGACTGTTTTCCCTTAAAATACGGTAAACATTCAGTTATGGGAAAAGAAATTGATGTTACAGCATTTTGAAATTGAAATATTTCTACAATATGGAACTTTTCTTAGTGTTTGATGATGTTTCCCCAAATCTGTACTTGAATAACTGGTTCTAAAGGGATATCTGATAAAAGTATTTCATGATCAATTTTTAAAATGACTCAACTGTGGGAAAGAAACTGAGGGTTGCTGGAGGGGAGGTGGGTGGGGAGAAGGGTTAACTGGGCGACAGGCATTAAGGAGGGCACCTGATGGGAGAAGCACTGGGTATTATATGGAACTGATGAATTATTGAACTCTGTAGCTGAAACTATATGTTGGCTACTTGAATTTAAATAAAAAATGACTATGTATAAGAGATTCTACAAGTTAAAATTATTTTAGGATATCAAGAGTGCCAAGCAGCTTTCCAATATAGAAACCAGTTCATCTTAGAATTTCTTAAGTTTTCTTGGTCACACAGCCCTTTTATGTCCCAATAGAGACCTAGTTTCCATGGAGCAAATTTTAGAATCCCGATATGTAAATAGACCTTTATCTACTTTCCTAGAAAGTTTTATTATTAAAGATTTGACCTGTCATTTGTTCAAAAGCACATGAGTAGGTACATAATTGTCACACTGTCCCAATTCATAGCATCTCCCTCTGTCAACAGTCAAGGATTTATCATAAAGTTTAGGACAGATCAATTTTTTTTTTTTTTTGGTAAAAACCTATTACCTAATGTTACATCTTGTAATTTTAAAGTATGAAAGTTTCTTTTTCCTAATTTTAGCAAAGAGGAAGGATTCCTCCTGCTTATTTCTTTCATGATTTATTCTAAAGAATTTAGTTTTCCAATCATTGCTTCTGCAAGTAGGAAAACATAACTTAGTCGGTTAATGAAATTACACTCCTCTGTTAACTTTTTTCTTTATCGCTTTTTATTTCAGTTTCTTTTCCAGTTCCATTTTGTCTCTTGCAAGGAGTGATGACCAGAAATTCATAAATTTTTCAAGTGCAAAATCATGTTTGTACAGGGTAGCAAAATATTTTCCATTTCCTTTGCAAAGTTCCAACTACTTCCCAGCAGTGATGTTTTATTGAAAGTGTAACAATCTCAATCTCTGATTCATTTCCTGTGCTGTAACAGAGAACCCAAATTCCATCACGCTGGAGTTAAGATTTGGATTTTTTTCCTGAATGAATCATAGGCTATTACTTACACAAGTTTTATCATGTTTCCAGATTGTTCATTAGATCTACTAGCATTTTAGTTTACAAGAGAAAAGTCTTGAGATAAAGAATCTCTTTTAATATCCTATTACACCTGAACATGATTTGACATTCTAGAAAACCACTTGTTCTCTTCAGAAAATATTTACATTTTAATCAATTATTTGTTTAGTAATTAGAGAATGCTCTAGTTTCTAATTTATCATCCTCACTTTCTTATAAAGATTTCTACACATTTTAAAATTCTAATTTAACTTGACATGAGAACATGTTAAATTTGATTTGTTGTTGATACTTATCCTCAAATCTTAAAATTATATTCAGTCTAGATTTCATCTCCCACTCCACAAGTGTTTAAACCACTTTCAAGTTTGGTTTAATTTCTTGCTGAATGTAATAAGTCTTTAATCATCTAATGTTATATGCATTTTAACAAATTCATCTGTAGAATGTTCCAGCATCTGCAATACATGAAGAGTGAAACTAAAAAAAAAAAAAAAAGGGTAGGCTCAGGTCTTCACGCTCTCAGGCTGGATGGCAAGTCTGTGGAATGACCTGTTTAATCAGTAAAGGAACATACCAGATGTTTCATTATTCTGGCAGCCACTACTAATGACAGAGAAAGGTTTGGTATTTATCAGCTGAAGCTTTCTAACTACTAGTCTGGTGAGTCAGAGCAAATCAGCACCTGTTCAGAGAATGTGCAGAGAATCATTGAGCTAGGGAATGTGTTCGAGTTTGAGGTCCTGAATGATCGTGTGAGAGGTTTACTTTCTGTACTTTTTAGTAGCGTGCATTTCTTGGGGAGATATACACTAGGAAGAGTGATGAAAGGAAAAGATCTGTGAAAAAAACCAATTAAGGATAACCAGGAAGGTTTTTTGTCAGTGCTCCTGTAAATTGCTTCTTTTACAATGGAGCTCTACTCAGAAAGATCTGAGTGGGTGGACATTGCTGTTGTTTACCCCCTAAATATATCACTATTGAATCTAAAAAGAAATGCATTCACCTTTTTGCTTTTGCTGGGGAAAAAAAAAACCTTTCAGGCAAATATTAAGATTTAAAAGCTACATCAGAGTAGAATAATGACTAATCTCTCCAATTGTTCACAACTATTTGATCCAATTTTATGGACTCTTAAGTGAGAGTGATTTTGCTATTTTGGGGAAATGTTTCAGACAGCAAATATGATATTATAGTAGTCTGCTTCAGGACCAAGTTACCCTGTACATTAAGGATAAGTCTAAAATCATAGAAAGGCATGTTGTAGAAGATAGACAATGAAAATAATTGTAAGATTAAAAGCGTAACAAAAATAAATAAGGTTTCAGAAAGATGGAGTAGACATACTATCCCTATTCCTCCTGCTAACAACAACCAAAAACTCCAGGTATTATATGTAAAATAAGCCTAAGAAGACTAAGCAATGGAGAGAAGAAGGCAAACCAGCCAGGGACCTCGGGACCCAGGGAATACTCAGGCATTCCCTGAGTTTTCTTTGTGCCTCCCGTATCGCAGACAGGTTGCTGAAGAAGCCAGAGACCCAGAAATGCCAACTGAGGTAGACAAAGAAATCCCCAAAAAGCTCTGCTGTCTTTAGCCAAAGGACTGGGAAAGCGCCAGTCTTGCATATCAGAAAATTTTTAACAGTAACGGCTCTACACCCACCCAACACCACAGAAAACCACTGTACCCCGACCCTCACCCCTACTCCCACCGGCAAAGTCGGAAAACTAAACTTCTGCCTTCACCAGGCCTGTAAGGAGGTGCTCCAATCTTACCTTCCTCCTGGTGGCATCAGAGAAGGCCGAATAGAAAGCAGGCAGGCTGGAGTATCAGAGGAAGCCTAGTGGAGAGTCAGAACTTTCACCACCACACAACCATTAAAATGGAAGGGCTTCCTCGGAGGCCACATGAGTGATAGTAATAAGACACTCCTGTCCCGTCCCAGAGCGGTAGCAGATGAGGCCAACAAATAATCTAGATTTCCACCTTCACCTGTCAGTAATGAAGTAGTGTTCCTCCCCCCACCCCGCCATTGACAAGAGTCCTGCTGAAACAGGAGATTTAATTAAGATCCAGAATTTCATAATATAAGACCCAAAATGCCCAGGGTTCAATAAAAAATCATTCATCCTTCAGGTACCAGAAATATCTCAACATAAATGAGAAAAGACAATCAACAGATACCAATACTAATATGACAAATACATCAGAGTTATCTGACAAGGATTTTAGAGTGGCCTTCATAAAATGCTTCAACAAGCAATTATGAATATGCTTGAAGCAAATGAAAAAACAAAGTCTCAGCAAAGGAATGGAAGATTAAAAACCCTGCAACACCCAGGCTGTTCCCCTTACTAAATTGAATTAAAATTTCTGAGAGGACTTAGCCGTCAGTAGTTTTTAACTCCCCAAAGATTCCAGTGAGCAGCCAACTTCGAGAACTATGCTTCCATTTCAGGTTCTTAGATGAAGGTGTCTGTCAGGGTCACCCACAAAACGTGATAAAGACACAGAGATTCAGACCCTAATGCTACTTCAGCAAACCTGGGTCTCTGTATTTTTATTAGTTTCCAGATGATTCTGACAGACATCAAAGTTTGAGAACAGCTGCTTTCACTAATCAAAGGAATTTGCAGGTGATTTTCCTCTTTGAAAGATGCTGCAACATTCTTGACCCGAAGGAGGAAAGAGCTTCTTTTACATGACCTTGAAGCAAGAAGTAAAGTTTTAGTCATACCAAAAAAAAAAAAACAAACCCACAAAAAAGTTGCAATCATACTTTGGATATGGGTGCCTGGGACTTAATATGTTTAACCTGGGCTGCTAAATTTAAGAAAAAAAAAAAATCCACACACCCTGAGGGTCAGTTTGAAAATGTAGTTATAGGTGGGTACAGGTTAGGTGTGTTTACCGGAAATAGGATGGGAGTGAGATAATATGTTACCTGTCATGTGGCCCATGGGAGACATTAATTTTCCTCTTGGCAGAGAAAGAAAATGCTTCTACATGAGTGCCTCTCATCCAAGGAAACCAAAACAAAAAGGGAAGAGCTTATAATCAAGATAAATGATTGAATAAATGAATGAATGAAACATTTGCTAAATTACAACTTCAAAACGAAACTCAAACAGAGAAGGCATAATGCATTCTCAGATTATTCTTTAAAGGTGTTGCTCCTTTGTTGTACAGGGAACATATACATTGGAAATCCTTGAGGCATTTATTAAAAATACAGATGCTAGGATCCCTGTAAGACTTACTGAATCAGAATCTGACAATTAGAATCTAGGAATATATATTTTATTTTATTTTATTTTTTTAAAGATTTTATTTATTCATTTGACAGAGAGAGAGCGAGCAAGAGTGGGGGGAGGTGCAGGGGACAGGGAGAAGCAGCCTCCCCGCTGAGCCAGGAACCCGATGTGGGGCTCAATCCCAGGACCCTGGGATCATGACCTGAGCTGAAAGCAGACGCTTAACCGACTGAGCCACCCAGGCGCCCCCAGGAATATGTATTTTAATAAATGCCTTATGTGGTTCTTAAGCATACTAAGGCTAGGAACCACCTATATGGGGGTAATTAGAAAAGATATTTTTAGAATACATATTAAGGAGGAATATTGATTTTCAGAAGTTATATTCATAGTTTGCATAAAGTTTCTGCCATCTCTCTCCAACATGAGAACTTGACAAATAATAAAGGATGTTTAATTTTGGTTCCTATGAAATAAATACTGGGTCCATCTAATGTGTTGAACAGGGTTGGGGATGAGTGAAAAAGCTATCCTTGATTCACATCGGATCCAGTGATTGGAGAATGGACTTTATTCTGAGCCTTCATATTTAAGAATAATATATGTTCATGAGAAATTATCAAATATCTTTAAGAAAGTGGACAAAGTTTCTGCCACTTTCTTTTATCCATTTGCTGATTAACATTTTCATTAGGCTCAACTTAAGTCAACAATTCCTTTTACATATAATAGAAAAAATTCTAAGCTTCTCAAGTAGACTTTTTTCCCACAAACTTTACCAAATGGAAAGGGAAAATAACAATAGTTTATATTTCAAGTACATCCCAACATTTTTAAGACTTAAAGTGTGTTACCTTCAAACCTGTATTTCTTATATTATTTGTATTAGTTTTATTATCAATATTACCTAAAGGCAACTTCGGTCATTTCAGAAGGCATATTACAAAATTCATAATCATCTTAAATTTCATTTCTCCCTCCTCCCCCACTTCATTCCTCCACAGTCAGTTGCCAAATCCAGCACATTCCACATATTTCATGCCTTTCTGATCTGTCATCTCTAAGTTCCATTACTACTAACTTGTTAGTCAAAGGCATTAATGCCCTTGGCTAGATATTGCAGCATTACTTTAACTGGTTTCTCAGTCTTCATCCTGGACACCTTCTAGCACATTCTATAAATTGATGTCCAAGAGAGTCTTTTAAAAGACTGAAGATGTTGCTTGCCTACTGAAAAATATTTGTTACTTCTTATTTTCATTCAAAATACTGTTCAGACTCCATAGAATGACATAAGTCCTTTTACAACCTTCCTTGACATATATTTCCAGTACTTTATAACCCTATTCCACAGAGTTGGAAAGGACCACATTGTAATATTGCAGTATTTCAAGCAAAGATAAGGTATCAGGCTTTTTACCATAGGGGTCCATGGCATGGTCCTAGGGAGGAATAGATTTCCCTAGTCCCTTCCCAAACTATGGAGTTATAACTTCCTCCAGCAGAAAGAATCTTATTTCTTCGTGTCTTTCTATTCAACATCTATATTAATAGGAACACTCAGAAATAAATTGAGGTCATCGGGAGCTAGGAGATAAGCATTTAGATGACAAAATATTGATTCTTTTCCCCAAAGCTAAAGTGCTTTCATAAAAGAGTAAATAAAATCCTTTGTGGGCAATTTACAAATGAAATATGTGAAATTGGCTTTTTCTAAACCATGTATTGATTCGACATTCATGAACACTTTTGCTTGTCAATATAGTGTGATCACTGCTCGATCTTTACGAAGCTACAAAAGGACATAACTACCCAATTAAATTTAAGTGAAACATTATTTATGTTAGATTAGCATTATGAGATGAGCTTCTTTGTAGAGTTTGAACACAAAATGTCACATCTAGATGTTTTCATTGTGTTCTTTTAACTTAATTTCATCAAAATGGAAGTACTTTGTCACATGAGTTTATCAATTTTATTTGTATTAGTTTGATGAGAATTATGAGACAAGGTTTGCTTATATAAAGACACAATCTCAGATGGAAGAAATACAAAAGATGACATTTAATCATCCTTGCCACATGACAGACCCTATGTTTTTGATAATCAACTCATTTGATCAAACTTGGTGAGTCATTATCTCTGCTTTTATGAACTCAATAATCTGTCTCCTAGAAATACATATTTCACATTTTTCTAGAAAGTACAAGATAAAAAATTTAAGGTGACATTTTCAAAACTTGTCAGAGCCACAGAATGGGAGGAAGTCTTTGCAAACTGCATATCTGATAGAGACTGGCATCCAAAGTATACAAAAAAACTCTTACAACTCGGTAAAGAGAACAAATAACTAAACTTAAAAATGGGCAAATTATCTGAACAGACACGACCTCCAAAGAAGATAGAAACATGGCAAAAAGCCTATGAAAAGATACTTGACATCATGAGTCATCAGGGAACTGCAAATTAAAACAATAAGATACTACTACACACCTATTAAAATTCCTCAAATCTAAAACACCCAAATGCTGACGAGGATGTGGAGCAGCAGGAATTCTCATTCATTGCTGGTGGGAATGTAAAATGGTACAGCCACTCTGGAAAATAGTTTGGTGTTTTCTTATAAAATGCAACATACTCTTACCATATGATCTACATGTTCCTTGGTATTTACCCAAAGGAGTTGAAAACATGTCCACATAAAATCCTGTGCACAAATGTTTATAGCCACTTTATTCATAATTACTCAAACTTGGAAGGAATCATGATGTCCTTCAATAGGTGAATGGGTAAATAAACTGTGGCAAGTCCAGACAATGAAATATTACTCAGTGATAAAAAGACATAGAGGAAACTTAAATACATACTACAAAGTGAAAAAAAAAAAGCCAATCTGAAAAGGCTACATACTGTATTATTCCAACTATATGACATTCTAGAAAAAGCAAAACTATGGAGACAGTAAAAAGATCAGTGGTTACAGGGGTTGGGGGAGAAGAAGGGATGAATGGGTGGAGCACAGAGAATTTAGGGCACTGAAAATACTCTCTGTGATACTGTGGTATGGATACATAATTATACATTTGTCAAAACCCATAGAGCACAACACAACACACAAGAGTGGTGGACCCTAATGTAAACTAGGGACTTTAGTTAATAATTATGTATCAACACTGAATCATCTATTCTACCAAATGTACCACCTAATGGATGATGTTAATAATAGAACTGTGTGTGCGTGGTGAAGGTGAGGTGATAATGTGGGAACTCTGTAATTTCTGCTCAATTTTTCTGTAAATCTAAAAGTGTTCTGAAAGATAAAGGCTACTCATTAATAAAATTAGTCCCAAAGTTGGTCAAAGTAGAACTATAATGCCTTAGCACTCTGTACACTTAATATTTTTTCTCCTGCATCTTAGCTAACTAAGTGAATTGGATAGAAAATTTCTCCTAAGATGCATGGCCCTGGTTGATTACCGCTCACTGCAGGTTCTTAGCTGTTTGAGAGCAATCTATTACTGTACCATTCTAACTTGGGGATAATCCTATGTTTGCTTTATTTAAATGCCCCAGAGGCCAACGTGTCAGAAAAGTGACAGACAGCAAAGTACCAGAACTTTGTAGATTTCAAAATTCAATTCAAAAGTGTATATTAAATATTCCTCTTGAGATTCCTTGCTGAAGACTCTTTGGAGCTAATTCTAACAGGCCCTGCAAGGGGGAAGATCCATCTGGCAGGAAATGTTCTCATTAGGAGTTTTATGATAGCCCCCCTCCCCCCCACTTTTCTGGGTTTCTTTAAGAAGTCCTGTGGATATGTGGGCATTTGATGTTTGCTCTTTAGGCAGGTGCTCAGTTATATGGTGACCCTCACGTCCTCTCTGTCAAGTCCAGCAGAACAATTAATGTTACCAGAACTAAACTATGAAAAACTATGAAAATAAAGGTTTTGGTAAAAATATGTTAAAAAATCGAGACTAAATTAAATTAAAAATTTAATTTTTAAATTATTTGCTTCTGAAGATGAATCTTTTCATATTCATGACAACATTATTAGAATTGCAACTAAGGTAAATGTTTAAGGAATCATTAGATCAAATCTACTTTTAAAATTAATTAATATAATGCACAATATTTACTTGAATATCTTGATTCAAAGTACACATTAAAAGAGCTTTAGACCGAGGTTTTATGATTTAATTATATACTAATGTATTTCTAGGGTCATAGATGGTTAGATTTAACTAGGAAATACAATTTAGATTATGATATGCACTTAAATTTCAAGTTGGATTTTACATGTTAAAAGTAGTTCTCAAATATGTACAATGATAATAAATATTCCATAAAGGTAATTATGAGTAAATGATTGAATAATTTCAAACTATTATCAAGGATAGGTTTTTAATATCAAGATTTGAAACAATAATAAATAAAATAAAATAAAATAAAATAAAATAAAATAAAATAAAATTCCTCAGCTTCTGGTCTTCGTGGGTCCCTCTACTGGGCGGCCAGAATGTCCTTTTGAAATGATTTTCATCAGAACAAGTGACAGAGAGCAAGGAAGAAGCCTGTAAAATGGCCTGTCATCACCTCTGATGTATTCCAGTAGTTACCTAGACTGACCCTGACGTGGTGTGTGAGGGGACAACACAGGAGTGTGAACTCCAGGAGGCAGGGATTATTGTGGGTCATCTTGGAGGCTGGCTTCAACGTTGAGCCTTTGAACCACATGGCTAAATGGTTTTCAGTTGAAATAATTGTACTGTCTTTGGAAATAAAATATAATTAATCCAGCAGTTATAAGTCATAGCTAAAAGTGTGTGACACTCACTGTATATAATTACTCTCTATTTCACACTTTCCAGCAAAATATTAAAGCTTGAAAATGAAAAGGCAAATGGTTTTTAACTTTAATCTCTTTAGACTCATATAAGTATTGACAATGTAAGTATTTATTAAAGACTATACTTTTTCATTAGGAACTTAGTTGAGAACATCGATTCCCTTCACATACCATAGGGTTCTCAGATAAAAGTATTTTTAAATTACTGTTAATCTCCACTGTGTAGAAGCTTAGATGTGACAGGTTTCAATTAATGCTTTTTGGTGATTCTTCCTCTTCAGTTTTAAACTTCCTGATTTCACCTGAAAAATGCTCTCAATCACAGCAAGAAAAAACTGTAAGTATAGATAGATCCAGTTTCTGCTAGGATCATTCAGTAGGACTTTTTCCATACTCAGAGCAAACTCACTTTGCCCAAAGAAAAAGAGGAAGTATTAACAATTATCAACTTAAAAAAAAGTCTATTGAGATGTTAAAGAATTGTGGAGGGAAGCACTAAGAATGTAAAGTTTATTTGATCTTTGGGGTAATAGACTTCTGGTATTTTAGAACCCAGTTACTCTCATCCCAAACTCTTCCTTAACGTTGTTACTGAAATTTACTGTCAAAGTCTTAATTAACAGTCAAATTTGTGACATTTTACACAAGCCATCTACTTAATATTTAGTAATTTATGGTTCAAATCACTGGCCTTCTTGACCAAATTGCTTGACTGAACTCGTTATTGGCTCAACTTCAAAAGACAGTTGAAATTTGAGCCTTGAAAGCATTTGAAGGCTTAAGTTATTTTAGCATTATATTCCCCATCCTCAAACTCATAATGGCTTGGTAAAACATAGCAGGTTTATAATTAAAAAGAAAAGATGTATGTTCTATATCTTTTATCAGCAACGGATGCTTAAAAATTCAAGCTAACTTGGTTTCTTCCGCACTGAAATTTTTGGGAAGAATGTTTACCCTTAAAACTATATAAATTTTTAGGGGTGCCTGAGTGACTCAGTCGTTAAGCATCTGCCTTCGGCTCAGGTCATGGTCCCAGGGTCCTGGATCGAGTCCCGCATCGGGCTCCCTGCTTGGCGGGAAGTCTGCTTCCCCTTCTCCCACTCCCCCTGCTTGTGTTCTCTCTTTCACTGTGTCTCTCTCTGTCAAATAAATAAAACCTTAAAAAAAAACTATATTAATTTTTTAAATAAGTATAAACAGTATCCAAAAATCTAGCACATAGGTTTCTTTGTTCTTCCTTCCTTAACAAGAGAGTAAGTCCACTTAATACATTATCATCCATTATTACTTTTCTCAGCACAGCTAAGGATCTTGGGCTGAGAGGGATATTAGTGCCATTAAGTATTGCACTTTGATACTACAAGCCCCCCAAATAATGAGAATTATATTCCCCATTGTCCATAATAGTTTATAGGAATTCCTATCTAGAATTGAATGAGAAAATCATCAGACTTATATTGCTTTCTTCCAACACATGTAACCAGTTTAGAAATGGGATTGCTCTTTCAGACTCATAAGCATATTTAGAGTTGAAACAATTTTCTGGATTGGGAGCATCACTTGTTTTGCTTTTGTGATTATTGATTACACAGTGGCATTCTCTGTGTTTATTCCCCAAATCTGCAAATGTGATTTTTGGCATAGGTGTGGTTCTGTTATGGGCTGAATGTTTGCATATCTCCCAAATTCATAAGTTGAAGCCCTAACCCGCAATGTGACGATATTTGGAGATAGGGGCCTTTGGGAGGTAATTAGGGTTAGATGAAGTTATGATAGTGGGGCCCCCTTAATGGAATTAGTGCAGTTATAAGGAGAGAGACCAGAGAACTTGTTCTTTCTGTATACATGAAGAAGAGGTCATGTGAGTACACAGCAAAATGGTGGCCACCTACAGGCCAAGAAGCGAGGCCTCAGCAGAAACAACTATGTTGGACTTCCATGTTGGACCTGATCTTGGACTTCCAGCCTCCAAAACTGTGAGAAAATAAATTTCTGTTGTTTAAGCCCCCCAGTCTATGGTGTTTTGGGAGGATGGGCTAAATGGGTGATGGGGGTTAAGGGGGGCACTTGTGATGAGCACTGGTTGTTATATGTAAGTGATGAATCACTGAATTCTACTCCTGAAACCAATATTACACTATATGTTAACTAACTAGATTTTAAGTAAAAATTTAGGAAAAAAAGTTCATCCCAGCTAATTTCAGTTCTCAGTGTGAAACATTCTAATAAGAGTAATGTGTCCTCCTTCCCTGGAATGTATTCTGTGGTCGGAAAAGCACAACATAGCCAAAGCAAGTGGCAAAGTAGGGTTGTATGGTGTAGATACCAAATCTTCAGGTTTGGATTTGAGTCCAGGAACCTGCTCTGATCAGCTTTTGAACCAGCTGTGAATGACCCATTATTGTGGAATGAATTATGTTGCCCTAAATTTATATGCTGAAGTGTTAACCCTAGTACCTCAGAATATGACTGTTTTTGGAAACAGGGCCTTAAGGTTAGAAGGACATAAGGGTGGGCCCCTAATCCAATAGAATTGATGCCTTCTAAGAAGAGGAAGAGATACTAGGGATGTGTATGCACAGAGAAAAGGCCATGTGAGGACAGACGGAGAAAGTGGCCAACTGCAAGCCAAGGAGAGAGGCCTCAGAAGACGCCAATCCTGCCAACACCTCAATCCTGGCCTTCCAGCCTCCTGCACTGTGAGAAAAGAACTATCTGTTGTTTAAGCCACCCAGTCTGTGGTATTTTGTTATGGCAGTCCTAGCAGACTAATACACATATCCTTTCTCATCCTGCATTGCTAAGCATCAGCACAGGGTTATGTAGGAGAGTACATCTGAAGACAGAAAACTTGGGTTCAAAGGCCAGTTGTACCTTCTTCTTGCCTCAATGGCTTTACATGTGAAAAGAGATTACTAGGCGCAGCTACCTCATTAAGTCCTGAGAAGATTCATGAAATGGAATCCCATGGAATCCCATAATGCATGAAGGGAAGAGATTCAGAGGAAGATAAAGATTTTGACAAGAGATTATGGAACAGGAAAATGTTGTATGACTATGAGATCCTTTACTAGAATATTAGATTATTAAGATAAGAATTACATTTTCACGTTTTGGTCTCAGTAAACTAAACAGTGCCAGGTCTGTTTGTAGTATGAAAAATCTATTTAGAACCAAGAGTGAAAGAAAATAGAAAGGAAAGAATGAAGAGAGAAAGGAAGGAAAGAAAGAAAGAACATAAATAGTAATTATTGGGGATAGGTATGGAGATAGGAAATTGCATAACATGCTCATGCAAGGTATATTGAAATGAATAAAATATAAAAATGTAAATGAAATTGGGTCCAGAATGTGTAGAACTTTGAAAAACAATGGCAGATGGGCACCTGGGTAGCTCAGTCGGTTGAGTCCAGCTCCTGATTTTGGCTTAGGTCATGACCTCAGGGTTGTGAGATGTTGGAGACCTGCATCATGCTCACCGGGGAGTCTGCTTGAAATTCTCTTCCTTTCCTTTTGCCCCCACCCCACTCTCTCTCTCTCTCTCTCTCTCGCTCTCTAAAGTAAATACATAAATCTTAAAAAAAGAAAAACAATAGTAGACAACTAGGGATTTTTAAATTTAAAAAAAATTTTGTATGATATTAGAATAAACTATTTTGATGATTATTTTTGTAATTTAATGGATATTGTATTAATATCAAAAGACACCTTTGACCGCCTATTCCTAAAGCAAAATATTATTGAAACATTCCCAATATAGCCATACTTATTTATCTAGTATATACATGTCATACTATAATATTTCATATGTTTTAAAATACATACATAAGTAAAAATTAAAATAACAAGATAAAAGTAACATAAGAAGTAGTTCTGGTAATTGTCTCTTACGCTGCACTAGCTTGTGATCTTCCCTCTGGAAGATTTCCGGAAATGTGTGCATTTCACTTTGGAAATCTTCAAACAGAAGTATTGCCTTTCACACCTTTTTTCTAAACTGATTTTCTAAATATACCCAGGAGAGGCTTCATGCCTTTAAACAGCTAGAACTTTGTCCATGTCATTTTCCTTTTAAAATTTAAATTTGTCTAGCTCAAGCCCATCTATAAAATGAAACCTGTCCAATGAACCTTGCAGTAAGTGATGTCTCTATCTTCTGAAGAACAGAAAATACTGCTGTATTCAAATATTTGGTACTTAGCATAAACTGTCTTATTTTATGTTATATTAAATGAGTTGCATTGTTTTTGTACATGAATATGCTATATCCTTCCAATTAGATTGCAGTCTTTTTTAGGGCAGGGATTTTTTTTTTTTTTTAAAGATTTTATTTAGTTATTTGACAGAGAGAGACACAGCGAGAGAGGGAACACAAGCACGGGTATTGGGAGAGGGAGAAGCAGGCTTCCCGCTGAGCAGGGAGCCCGATGCAGGACTCGATCCCAGGACCCTGGGACCATGACCTGAGCGGAAGGCAGACACCCAGCAACTGAGCCACCCAGGTGCCCCAGAGGGCAGGGATTTTTTTTAAATGTTTTTTTTTTAAAAAAATCCATGGAATAGATAACTCAGTGCTTTGTTTAATAAAGACGTACTGACTGATGGTGGTGAGCAATAACAGCATTTGTTAACTCTCCTAATACCTTCATTACAGTTGAGGTTCTTTGTTGAAACAGAAACTAACTCAGATGAAGGAAAAGCAAAAGGAAAGATAGGAAGAACAGCTCTGATTCAAGCATAGGCTTCTCCTGGAAGATCAATCTCATGATTCATTTTATCACTTTCTGCTTTTCTCCCACTGAAGAGCTACATTTTTAGGACAGTGAATGTCATATGCCTATTTTGGGCCACTTGGGCATTCCCTTGATTTTTTAGTCTAATTGATATGCCATTCCCACAAAGAAAGCTTAAAGGGACTCTTTACCAAAAAAAGTGGGGGTGGATGCTGAAGAGGTGTCACACACCATATTGCACAAACAGTGATGGTCTACCTAAAGATGGTAAGTCTGAGTTAAAGGAAAATGTCAATAGCTTGCATAGATACCTCAACATGCAGAGGTACTTTGGAAAACAGTAGGTGTAGTTGTGAGCTAAAGTTACTAGAAAATCAATCACATTAAATATTTTTATGGGATGTTGTGTTGATTTCTTAAGAAACAATAACATTTTTTAATTAAATGTACTTAAATGTTTTATTTCTGAGTAGATTTCATAGAGTTTATGATAAAGATAATACAGTAGATAATATACCATATACTATTTTCCAAAGTAGTAGTCAGAAATACTCATATAAATTAACATAATTTACTATAATTTACTATATTTTATGGTGTGAAACATTTATGAAAGGAAGCTTCATATTGTAAATAGTAATACTACCTATTAGCCACTATAGCTTTACATTTTTATTATCTGTGATTATAGTCAGAATTATATACTTTTTCTCTGAATTTTGACATGAAATTTGAGGCTCCAAATTCCTCTATATTATATTACATCCAAAAGTTAAAAGTAGACTCTTCTTGCAATTAGTTTTTATATTGAAAACATAGCACTAAATTATATAATGAATACTATAATTAATCCAAATACCTTAAACATATAAACACCATAAGCTTTCTTAAAAAATTAAAATGTTTGCCTATAAAAAAGGACATAAAATTATTAATTTATATTCTTACAGCATAAATGTGCATTAATTTTCACCTTGAAGTATGGTGGTAACTGTTACTGAAAATACTGCTAGTTCAAAATATTGAAACATAGTTATTTGCATTCATCCCCTGCTTCAGATTAATACCAACATCAGTAAAATAAAATATTCTGAAATAGGAAGCATGTCATCTTAACTGAATAGCTCTCTTATATGAAGTGTCGGGGAAATTGCTTTACCTCAATACTTATCAGAAGAGCGCACAACCCTTATCTCTGACTGGAATTATTAGGAGCAAAATAACTGAAATAGCTTGGTTTCTTGCCTTTTACTAGCTTTGCTTTTTTCCTTAGAAGTATGATGCATTTTATAATGATTATAAAGAGGTGACAATCATTGAAATATTAATGGATGATGATATTATTTTGCATTATCTTTCTTGCAAACTTTTTATCAAATTGCCTATATTATAATATGATGAAAACATGAATAAGAGAACAAATACAAACTCTTTTACAACATTATTCAATAAATGAAGTAAATAAATGTGAATACCTCAGGAATAGGGAATTTATGTGCTTCTCCAATTTAGATTAATTTCATCAGCTTAATTTAGATTAATTATCCAATGAGTTCCCATTGTACTAGTTCCTCTATTTTTGTTTTTAATGGAAAAGTAATTGTTCTCTAAAAAATAAAAATTAAACCGATAATGGAAACAGAGTGGGGAAAGGGGTAGAAATGAGAATATGCAATAAACAAATAGTAAATAAATATTGAATAAATGGCTATAATAAAATCATTCTAAAGATATTAGGGTTAAAGAAATAATCATAATGGAAAGAAAATATTTAGAAATGATAAGCAATGAGAACTGTGTTTAGAAACAGAAAGGACGAAAATTAATTACTAATGGTTCAACTTAAGAATTAGAAAAACTTCATAGAATGCACCTTAAGAAATTAGAAGTAAAGATAAAATCAGTAATTGTTAATATATTACAAAAATAAAAGATAATTAACAAAATTTTTAAAAATTAGAAAAAATAATACATTAGACAAACATCTGGCAAGCTTGATCTTAAAGTAAAAAAGCAAGTAAAATATTGTATAAATACCTAGGAAAGAAAAGGAGGGGCATAACTATCCATAAAATACATGCTAAAAAAATCATGAGATATGATCATAATTTAATTTATACCAGTAAACTGTGTGAACACATACACACTAAAACAGATGAAAGTTAAAATGTTTTAGTAACATAAGAAAAAAAAACATGGCTCAAGGAAAAAATTTAAATTAAAACAAACCAAAGCCCCTACAAGAAATAACGTAATTTAAATTTCTTACATCTCCCCAGCACCCTGCATGAAAATAAGGAGAAAGCAGAAGTATCTCAAGTACAAACAGCTTCACTAGCCATTCTTATGAGTTCAAGGACAAAAAAAAAAAAAAAAAATCCCTATTAGGAAAAGTTGCCCAAACCCTTTTACGAGGCTGATAGAACCTTGATATCAAAACTGCATAAGGACATTTTAGGACACTTGCCAATTTGTTCTATTATGAAACAACTTTTTTTTACAGGTTTAAGCAATTCTCCACTACTCTAAGATCATCAATGTTTTCTGCTATATTTTCTTTTCCTTGAATAATTTTAGAAGATTTATACTTTTATTTTATTTTTTTACATTTTGATCTTTATCTGCAATTTTAAAAATTTTAATTTAAGTATAGTCACCATACAGCATTATATTAGTTTCAGGTGTACCCTATAGAGATTCAACACCAAGTGCTCATCACGGCACGTGTACTCCATAATCCCCAGCACCTATTTCTCCCAACACACCACCAACCTCTCTTCTAGTAATCATCAGCTTGTTCTCTGTGGTTAAGAGTCTGTTTCTTGGTTTGTTTCTCTCTTTCTGTTTTTCCTTTGCTCATTTGTTTTGTTTCTTAAATTCCACATACAAGTGAAATCATATGCTATTTGTCTTTCTTTGACTTATTTTGCTTACCTTTATACTCTCTAGCTCCATCCATGTCATTGTAAATGTCAAGATTTCATTAGTTTTTATGGCTGAGTAATATTCCATTGTATGTATATACCACATCTTCTTTACCCATTCATCTATTGATGGACACTTGAGCTGTTTCCATAATTTGGCTATTGTAAAATATTTATAGGTGTGCATGTATTCCTTTGAATTACTGTTCGTGTGTTTTTGGGGTAAATATCTAGTAGTGTGATTACTGGGTGATAGGGTAGTTCTATTTTTAGTTTTTTTGAGGAACCTTCATACTGTTTTCCACAGTGACTGCACCAGTTCACATTCCTACCAATAGTGCAGGAGGGTTTCTGGTTCTTCACATCCTCACCAATACTTGTTTCATGAGCTTTTGATTTTATCCAATATGACAGGTGTGATATCTTATTATGGTTTTTATTTATATTTCTTTGAAGATGAGTGATGTTGAGCATCTTTTCATGTGTCTGTTGGCCATCTGGATGTCTTCTTTGGAGAAATATCTGCCAAGTCTTCTGTCCATTTTTTAATTGGATTATTTGGTTTTTGGGTGTTGAGTTGTAACATTTCTTTATAGATCTTAAATACTAACCCTTTATATATTTTTGATACTAATATCTTTATTTGGATATTTGCAAATATCTTCTCCTATTCAGTAGATTGCTTTACAGTTTTGTTGATTGTTTTCTTTGCTGTGCATATTGACATAGTCCCAATAGTTTATTTTTGCTTTTATTTCCCTTGCCTCAGGAGACACATTTAGAAAAATGTTGCCACAACCGATGTCAGGGACATTACTGCCTATGTTCTCTTCTAGGATTTTTTATGGTTTCATGTGTCACATTTAAGTCTTTATGCTATTTTGAGTTTATCTTTGTGTACGGTGTAAGAAAGTGGTCAAGTTTCTTTCTTTCCATATAGCTGTCCAGTTTTCCCAACACCATTTATTGAGGAGACAGTCTTTTTCCGATTGGATATTCTTTCCTGCTTAGTCGAAAATTAATTGACCATATAATTGTGGGTTCATTTCTGGGTTTTCTACTCTTTTCTATTGATCTATGTGTCTATTTTTGTGCTGGTACCATACTGTCTTGATTACTACAACTTTGTAGTATAATTTTAAGTCTGAAATTATGATACCTACAGCTGTGCTTTTCTTTTTCAAAATTGTTTTGGAATTTATTTTGGAGGATAGAGGAAGTAAATATTTATCTTTAAAACTTTTTTTAATCAAACTGATGGATAATTGTATCAACACTATTTATATAAAAGACTTAGCAGATTTCATTGATCACAAAATCTATATGAGCCCTTAGTATTGAACCAATGCATGCATGCATGTTAGGCTTTATCTTATTTATTTTTTATTTTTTTAAAGATTTTGTTTATTTATGTGACAGAGAGGGAGACACAGCGAGAGAAGGAACACAAGCAGGGGGAGTGGGAGAGGGAGAAGCAGGCTTCCCGTGGAGCAGGGAACTCGATATGGGGCTGGATCCCAGGACCCCAGGATCATGACCTGAGCCGAAGGCAGAAGCTTAATGACTGAGCCACCCAGGCTTGATTTTAAGCCTGAATGGAAGAGGAATGTGAAACCATATCACATCACTTAGGGTGAAAATTCTTTAGCTGTAGGCTTTTTTTTTTAAGATTTTATTTATTTATTTGACAGAGACACAGCAAGAGAGGGAACACAAGCAGGGGGAGTGGGAGAGGGAGAAGCAGCATTCCCGCTGACCAGGGAGCCCGATGCCGGGCTCGATCCCAGGACCCTGAGATCATGACCTGAGCCGAAGGCAGACGCTTAATGACTGAGCCACTCAGGTGCCCCTAGCTGCAGGCTTAAAAAGACTAATGGGAAGTATAAAAGCTTTAATGCAATAATTGTTAAGAGTTCTCATGTGTGGAATATAAGGAATAGTGCGGAGGACCACAGGGGAAGGGAGGGAAAACTGAATGGGAAGAAATCAGAGAGGGAGACAAACCATAAGAGACTCTGGAGTCGGGGGAACAAACTGAGGGTTACAGAAGGGAGTGGGTGGGGGGATGGGGTAGCCCGGTGATGGGCATTAAGAAGGGCACCTGTTGTGATGAGCACTAGGTGTTACACACAACTAATGAATCGTTGAACACTACATCAAAAACTAATGATGTACTATATGTTGGCTAATTGAACATAATAAAATAAATTAAAAAAATAAAATAGAGATTCCATTAAAAAAAGAGTTCTCATGATGAAAAATGAAATGGGATGAAGAATGAGATGCTCAGAAAGGCATAAGCAACTCCAACTCTCAACAATATATCTGAAGTCTTAATTGTTAATTGCCAGTCCAGCTGTGGGAAGTGTGAATTTGAGCCGCGTGATCTCTAAGGTTTTTGTCAATTGGCTGAGTTTTTGATTCCCTGTGAGAAATGCTTTTCTTGGGACACCTCCGTGGCTCAGTCGGTTAAACATCTGCCTTCTGCTCTGGTCCTGATCCCAGGGTACTAGGATCGGGCCCTCCTGGGGCTCCTGCTCACCAGGGAGTCTGGTTCTGCCCCTCCTCCCCACTCATGCTCTCGCCCTCTCTCTCTTAAATAAATAAAATCTTTTTTAAAAAATACTTTTCTTACAATAAAAGAATTTGGATTAAAAAATTGTCAATAGGGACGACTGAGTGGCTCAGTTGTTAAGGGTCTGCCTTTGGCTCAGGTCGGGATCGAGCCCCACGTCGGGCTCCCTGATCCGCGGGAAGCCTGCTTCTCCCTCTCCCACGCCCCCTGCTTGTGTTCCCTCTCTCACTGTCTCTCTCTCTGTCAAAAAAATAAATAAAATCTTTAAAAAAAATTGTCAATAAACTAATTTTCTTAAATAGCTATGTAGACTGAACCACTGTTTTACAAAAAGACTTCTAATATATTAAATAATGGATAAAAATTTTAACTCTAATTAGAATGGATAGGTGCAGGAATAAATACACATGCTGTAAACTTGTTTTAGAACACATAAGAACAAACTGTAAAATACAGCCCTATTGATTCTAGTAGCAAAATGATTGTTGCAGCTAAATTGTCACTAAACATGTCACAATTTTTAACATTTTAACCCGGATAATCAAGTGTTTAAAAAAATAACAACACAGGTCTATCTCCAGTCGGAGTTGTGGATGGCTATAGATAAACTAGAAAGTAGAACAAATAAATTAGGATCCTCACTCACAATCGTATCTAGATGGCATGTGCTCTGCCAATTGTATTATCAACCTGACATAAAACAGGAGATTATTTGTTCCTCTAATTCCATATTTTATCTGCATTATGATCTACTACTTTTTTTTCTTATCATTTTACAACATCTACTTCCTAAGCCATGTAAAAGCTACGGATGTTGGTAAGGCCTCAGTAGAATTTTTATTTTATTTGTTTTGGTTTTTATTTTTCTAAAATTTGAAAATGTAAAAAAAAAGTCTCTTTTGGTTGAAAAAACGATCATCTAATTATGACTAGAAAACCCAATTGCACTTTTCTGAAATATTTAGCTACAACTTCTGAGAGTTGTCTTCTTTATTGTCTACAATGTCTGTAAAAACTTTGGCAGCTAAAATTAAAAAGTGGAAAGAGGTAATGAAAAATGATATAATGTTAAAAGAAATGATTTTTATTAAGCATTTTTATTTTACCCATAGGTAATATGAATTATTGAATATAATATGTATCCCAAGTTTGCTCTTGAGATATATAATTCTTCATAGAGAAGTAGTTGCATGATAGTAAAATAATATCAGATGCATAAATTAAAACTATTTAGAAGTTTCATAATTAGCAGTACATACAAAAATGAAAAAATAATGTAAAAAATTAAAATCTGCATTTTTCAAAAATGAAAAAAATCTGATTTTATTTGTAATGGGGTAAAGTTTCAGTTTAACACATCCAATCAGATCAATATATAATACCAA
The DNA here is from genome assembly GCF_003265705.2 of Callorhinus ursinus. Taxonomy (NCBI): domain Eukaryota; kingdom Metazoa; phylum Chordata; class Mammalia; order Carnivora; family Otariidae; genus Callorhinus; species Callorhinus ursinus. The sequence goes on along the minus strand of NW_027397074.1, from coordinate 8,343,363 downwards.
GGGTTACATACTGGTTTTGAGGTGAACATGCATTTATAGGTACATGCATGTTAAGCAAACAAAGACAAAAGATTTCCAGGGCACTGGGCATAGACGCTCCACAATACCTTTGTCTAACTACAGTCATTGAAGTCATTTGCTGTTACGCAACACACCAACATTATTGGAGCAATAGATATGATGTGGTTTGATCCACTCCCTTAAAAACATTATTTCAATATTTCCTTTGCAGGCCTTTTGTCCATCATGGAATATCCTTTTGAGTGCTTAATCAATCCACTTAAGTATTAGCATAAAAATTATACTTGTGGCTTACTATTGATCACAAACCAAGTAATTACACTTTTTTCTTTTTGATATAATGCCTATTTATCTCATCCAGTAAGTATATACGTTCCAGGAACTGTGATGGCCTCTTTTCTGATGATAATCTCATTAGGTAAAGACAAATGAATGCATTTGTCAAAAGGTACTTATTATTAGAATGAAGAAATACCAAATTCATAAATCTCTAAAAGTGTATACATACATACATGCATCATTGTATGTATAAACAAATACAATATATAAATCATTGGAATGTGTAATTTTTCATCTTTTTATAATTGGAGGCATTTATTTCAGGTTATACAATAGTGGTTTGAAATATTTGTATCTATAAATTATACTTCTAGCAAGCAATGACTACTTATCTTTCTCTATCAATAAATTTATAAAATTATCATTTCTATTTCTATTGCAGAATTATGAAAGTCCATGTGCATTTTCAAAAGCAGAAAACAGCAGTGTAAGCAAATTTAGAAAAATGTGAATTTAATCTGAACATTTCTGTGCCCATTTTTTTTCTTTCAATAAGAGAAACAGCTAAAACTTCTAGGTGTAGCTTCAGATATTTCACTTAAGTAAAATATGTCAGTGAACACTATTCTTTCTTGACATTTAAAATCTTAGACCAAAGCATATGATGCCTTGAATTAATGCCTTTTTTACTTTCAATTAGTTATTTTGCACTATAAAGTACAATTTCCAAATATTTAAGATGTCAGAAAAGAATAGTAGTTGCTGATAGAATTTTTTTTCCCCTAAGGCAGACAGTTTGTACATGTGGATCAATTCAAGACATTAAAAGAAGTCACAATAAATGAGAATAGGTTACACTCATCTTTATCCTGGGTAATGCATACTGTTTCATTTTATTTTGTTTTTGTCTCTGTGGACTTCTGTTTTTCTGGTTTCACTCATCACTCATTCTTCTATACTCTCCTTAAATGACTATTTCTTGAGTGACTATAATAAGGAGGCACTGTGTTAGTCTAGATGTGAATATGGGATGAAACCTGCCAAAAAAAAAAGAGAGAGAGAGAGAGAGAAAGAAAAAGATTTTTACCCCACGGAGTTTCTAGGCTATAGTTGGAAAGATTGACATAAAATTAAAAATCAGGAAGTCCATTTGTAAATTGTGACAAAACTAGAGATGTACTAGATTTATAAGTTGTTTTCTTATCGAAGAAGACAGCACGCACACGCTCACTCACCTTCTGTAAACATGAGAAAGGAAGAAAGGAGCAGATACAACTAGTACTGAGGAAGTGGCTATGGGAAGATGGGGGATCTCCAATTTAAGGGCTTCTGTTCTTTTAGAGAAAATAAGGAACGGGATTATCAAATAAAAATACGACTTTTAGAAAAGTCAAGGATACTCCTAAAAGGTGTGAAAAAGCACCGTAGATCATGGAAAGCATATTTACTAGAGGAATATACCGACACTACCGAGCATTGTGCAATACCTATTTGGTATTGGTGATGGCGAACACAAAATGACCCACCGTGTCATTTTCTCCAGCAATGTCTGACCACACGGTTACAGAAAGCTTGAAGGATGACTTCTGGGATTGCTCCGTAATGCAAAGAAAAAGGCGTGGGGCGGGGGGAGGGACAATGGAAGAAAATGTTAAATAATCACACAGATTGAATTAGTAAAATTCAGACTGAAAAAAACATCTATGACAAATAACCAGATTCCCTCAAAAAGTAAACGACAAAATATATAGAAAAGATAAGAGGGTACCATCATCAACTAACTGCATTGTATAGACTTTATTTGGATCCCAATTCCACAAAACTCTAAGAAAAGAAAACTTAGTAAACAATCCCCATGATGTGAATACTAACTGGTCATTTGATACTAAGGAGTCATGGTTTATTGAAGTGTGGTAATGTCAGTGTTGCGCCATTATTCTTACCTTTTTGAAATACATGCTAAAATGCACTTACATTACATTACAGATGAAATGATATCATGTCTTTGATTTCCTTCAGAATAATCTGTAATGGGAAGGTGGAGAAGTGGGGTCTGGATATAAATAAAACAATATTAGCAATAAACTGGTCATTACTGAAGCTGAGTATGGGTACACAGTACACTTTTTCTTACTTGCGTACATACATGAATTTTTCAGATAGCAAGATGTTTAAGAAAAAGGAGTATATCCCTCAGTAAAACTGTTTAAATCTATCTCTCACTACCTTACCAAATAAAATCAGATTTCTAAGCTAACCCTAAAAACAATCTAGACATTATAGCTCTAGACATTATACCTCTCCATAACAATTCACCTATAGGTATTGCTACTCCCTTCCAAGCTCTACTTCATTCATAAGGCATTGTCTATTTAGCCCTAAGTATGTTCCTTCTTGTCACTGGCTGTCTTCGCTTGCACTGTTCCTTGTAGCAGGAGACTCCTTTCTTTCCACTTCAGCTTCTAACTTTTCCAATCCTTTAAAGATCAGCTCAAAATGGCATTTTGTCTATCAAGCCCTTCTCAGTTTCCTCTAGGCTGGTTGAATAATTATCATGGTCCAGAGTCTTTTGTGCAAGGGACAATTATAGTAAGTTAGATTTGCCTGGTATTAAAGTTATGTGTACTATGTATTATTTCATCTACTAAACTGTAAGCTTAGGTTACAGGTCAGTGACTCTGTCGTTTTTATGACTTTGAATTCGTCATCAGCAGTATCTGGAAAAGTAACAGATGCCCAATGAAAGGGACTTAAATTTTAAAAGAGTCATTTATTTAGTATTCTACCCTACTTACTAAATGCACTATGTATGTTGTCCAAAGTTATAACCACTTCTGGATAGATGGGTTTCAGTATCAATTTATAACTCTACTTTATAAAATAATAGTACACAATTATTTTTAAATTTCTTACTTGGTTTCCCTATATTGGAGTATTTGGGGAAATTGAAACTAGGAGTATTGAATCAAAAAATAAAACAAAATAAACAGAACTACCACAAATCTACTTTCCTTACAGAGAAGGTGTACTTGGAAAATGCAATTCTTCCTTTAAAAAATAACATTAGCACATTTTTTATTAAAGAAACCTGTTGGTCAGAGGATTCTTCAGTTCCATGCAATCTGCAATCATTCTACTTTCATCAACTTCTAAAGAACCAATTCCTTCAGTAATAAAAGAAAATGTTGCCTACTGCAATCAATATCAATCTAATTCAAGTAAGACACTTCTCTGCGAACATGTCCATTTGAAATGTCAGTATAGCATCAAATGAGACCATGGTAACGAACAATATCCCACCATTACTGAAAGTACATTAAAAGTTGCCAATGTTGAAATGATCACAATAAAACTATTATTATATAATACCTTTACTTAAAAAATAAACTATTGGGACTATATCAAAATAAAAAGCCTCTGCACAGCAAAGAAAACTAAAAGGCAACTTACGGAACGGAAGAAGATATTTGCAAATGACATATCTGATAAAGGTTTAGTATCCAAAATATATGAAGAACTGGGGCGCCTGGGTGGCTCAGTCGTTAAGCGTCTGCCTTCGTCTCAGGTCATGACCCCAGAGTCCTGGGATCGAGCCCCGCATCGGGCTCCCTGCTCCGCAGGCAAGCCTGCTTCTCCCTCTCCCACTCCCCCTGCTTGTGTTCCCTCTCTCGCTGTGTCTCTCTCTGTCAAATAAATAAATAAAATCTTTAAAAAAATATATATGAAGAACTTATAAAACACCCAAAAAACAAATAATCCAATTACAAAATGGACACAAGACATGAACAGATAATTCTCCAAAGAAGACATCCAGATGACCAACAGACCCATGAAAAAAGGCTCATCACTTAGCATCAGGGAAATGCAAATCAAAACCACAATGAGATACCACCTCACACCTGTCAGAATGCTAAAATCAACCACACAAAAAACAGCAGGTGTTGACGAGGATGTGGAGAAAAGGGAATCTTCTGCACTGTTGGTGGGAATGCAAACTGGTGCAGCCGCTCTGGAAAACAGTATGGAGGTTCCTCAAAATGTTAAAATACAACTACCCTATGACCCAGCAATCACACTACTGGGTATTTATCCAAGGCATACAACGCTGATTCAAAGGGATACATGCACCCGTATGTTTATTGCAGCATTACGTATAAGAGCCAAGATAGGGAAGCAGCCCATGTCCACTGATAGATGAATTGGATAAAGAAGAGGTGGCTATATATAATGGAATATTATTCAGCCATAAAAAGAATGAAATCTTGCCATTTGCAATGACACGGATGGAGCTAGAGTATAACAGTAAGCAAAATAAGTCAGTCATAGAAAGACAAATACCGTATGATTTCACTCATATGTGGAATTTAAGAAACAAAACAAACAAGCAATGGAAAAAAAATAAGAGAGAGAGAGAGAGACATATCAAGAAACAGACTCTTAATTATAGAGAACAAACTGATGGTCACCAGAGGGGAGGTGGGTAGGGGGATGGGTTAACTATGTGATAAGGATTAAGGAGTGCACTTGTGATGACACAGGGTAATGTGTGGAAGTGCTGACTTACTATATTGTACATCTGAAACTAATATAACACTGTATGTTAGCTAACTGGAATTAAAATAAAAACTTAAAATAAAATACTTGTATTTAATATAGAAATCATGAGATAGCCCTGTAATTTTTAAGGCTTAAATGTGTTAGTAAAAATCATAAACAGGAAAGAAGTGCAAAACTTGGGTCAGTCAATAGTCATTCTCAAAGCTTTATATTAATTAGAGATTCAAAGTGTTCAATGTATTATTAGATTTGAGACCTGAGAGGAGCAGGCCCAGGGAGACTGTTTGATCAATCCCTGCCTTCAGGAATCAGGCCGTGGAGGGAAAGATGAATGATATGGTAGCTGATGCTGAGCAAGCTTACAGAGCTTGCTGGTTAGACAGAGAGGTAACCTTTCCAGTTCACCTGACTCCTAGAAGGCTGTTCATTCCACGAAGCTGCCCCTGAGTTGACCCTAAAAAGAGTTCTAGTGACCTTTTAACTTTATCTAGCTATCTTCTTTACCCAGTATTGTTTATAATTTAAGAAAGTCATCCCAGGTGTGATCATCCCAATACCAGATTGCAAGAAGGTAGAAAAAATAGCAGTAACATTGAATACATGAAAAACACTTGAAAAGAAATGGATAATAGGTTTAATATGGTAAAATTTCCTAGAGATATATGGAGTTTTAAAGAAAAAAACATATATGCATTAATAATTACAGTATGGAAAAGCAGAGTTAATGTTCAACATGTCAGCAATGGAATAGGGTTTTCAGAAATGCTAATGCTTACTTTTCCTTTAACTGTACCATTTCAGTTGGGCAAAAGCTATACTGTGGAGGGATGAGAAATGTGTGCATGGTTGCTTTTGTATTCTTTAAGAATAGGAAGTGATATAATCTGGTCGTGGAGTGTGTTGGGTTTTGCTCTGTGCCTTGAAAATACTTGTATAGTTTGACATAGAGAATGAGGTGGAAAGGGTAGCTGCTGAAGATCTGGAGGATCATAAGGCAACACTGAGCACCCAGCTGAGACTTGAGATTCTGACATTGTAGTGCCCATCTGCATCACTGAGGGATGTCCTGTTTGGCAGCCTGTCTGTAGAAAGCAGGTCCCCTGTTAGGTCTGAGGAGTGATGTAGAGGTGTTAAACCGCATGGAGTGTTAGAACAAAGGAACAAGACTATTGACGGTGCAGGCGAGAGAGTTGCTGAAATAGAGGATGGAGTCTGGGCAGAATTTGACAGTAAAACCAGAAAAGGATAATGTATTTGACTGAGATCTTGAATATTTGCCTTTCTTTAGTTCTTACAATTTTAAAAGGACCACCAGCAAACTCAAGCATGTCTAGAGTACAGGGATAAGAAAAGTAAAGTTTGAGGACAACATAACATAAAAGGACTTGTTCAAAAGACTAAGTCTATTTGAGCAGAAGAAAAGACTTAGAGGTCATCATAGTCAATATTGAAAATCTCTACCAATTTTCACATGAAAAAGTATCCAGACTTTCCTCTGTGGTTTCAAAGGAAATTATTGAGACCTATTTGTGAAGATCTACAAATTAGATTTTGACTTAATCTAATTTGCTGCACTATGAAACTGTCCATAATTGGCATGGAAAGGTGGCTTTATGTCAGCCTATCACTAGTGCTTTTCAATTAAATGTTCAATAATATTAATATGAATATAATAAAGAATCTATATTCAGATAGGGCTAGAGCAAACAACTTTAAAGTCTTCCATTCCAAATCTGTTAAAATATGTAAATTGCAGTATATATCTTCTTTAATTAAAAATTATACTACTATATAAATCTCACTAATTTAAAAAATTAGGTTCATATATTTATGTAAACACATAGACAAAGTTCATCAGAATGTAACAGTATTATTTTCTCTATTTGCTGACATAAGCTTAGGCTCATTGAATAATAATGTTTACCTCTTGTCTAGAGTCCAAGTGTGGAGCTGTTACCCACTGCGTCTACCGAGCACTTGAAATGTGGCTTGTCTGAACTGAGATGTTTGTAGATATAAAGACATAGAAGTTACTACTATAGACATACTGGTTTAAACAAAATATATTATTATGTTATAATTAATTTCACCTTTTTTAACCTTTTTAAAATGCTACTAGAATATTAAAAACTGTGGCTCAGATTGAATTTCTATTTATGATGCTGCTCTTAAGTGGAGAATAATAGGGTTCAGCAATGTAGTTCTTTTTGTAGTTAAATTACTACATTACAGACATTATCCTTTGCATTCCTCTATAGTGTTTATTCATTGATTTAATCTTGCTATGTGCCAAGCATTGTCTAGGCTCCAGAGAAAAAGCAAGAAACAAAACAGAGGGGAATAAAAAAAAGAATTCCAGCCCTAAAGCAATTTAACTTCTTACATAAGGAGAAAAACAAATAACAAATTAATAAAATATACACTATGTCAGATGATAATTGTTGTGGAAAAAAATAAGGCAGTGAATCAAGATTGGGGTTGCTGGTGGGAAAAAGCACTACCGATCATGCATTTGCAATTGCGATTTTCATAGATGGTCTGGGAGGGCCTCACTAAAAAGGTAATAACACGCAAAAGAGGGAGGGAATGAACCATGTGAATGTTAGGTGGAAACAAGTGACAGGCAAAGGAAAGATCAAGTGGAAAGCTCCAGATGCCTGACTTGGGTGGGTATTCAAATGATAGCAACTGCTGAGGCATTGTAGGTACTTTCCCCCTTCCTGCTCTGCTCTGTAGGGGATAAGATACAATTCAAGGGGCACCTGGCTGGCTCAGTCAGTGGAGCATGTGACTCTTGATCTCAAGGCTGTGGTTTCGAGCCCCACATTGGGTGTAGAGATTACTTAAAAAAAATTTTTTTAAAAGATACAATTCAAGAATTTTAGTGGAGCAAAAATGTATTTTTCCTTACATTATAATTGTATAAAAATGAATCTTTCTGTGGGAGATTATACAGGGGGCATGGTTAGAGGCTGATGACTAGCTAGGAGGCAAAAAATGATGGTGGCTTGGACCAAGGTGGTAATGGTGGAGGTTATGATAAGTGGGCAGATTCTGGAGACAGAGCCTCTGGAATTTGCTGGCAGATTGGCTGTGTCCTGTGAGAGGAAAGGAGGTGTCAGGGATTCTTTTAGTGACCTTTCCCCTCTAGTATACTGTTAAATTGACATTAGAAAAAGGCACATAATCAGTAGAACTGTTTTTCTAATGAACATATCTTCCTGCTCTAGGAGTCTGACTTTCTGGGTGGGAGTGGGGTGAAGTAAAGACTTGTTTTCAGAAATAGATTAGAACTCAAGTTTGTCCCTAACAATAGAGTCAAATTTAAATTTTAAATGATGAGGATGATCGAACCAGTTTGAGGCATTAGTTAGACTGATTTTTTCCTCCCCAGTTTACTTAAAGTATCAAAAATAACTAATACATTATATTATAAGCTGTATAAAATTGGAATGCAGTTGTCAGTTATTGAATCTGTATTACTTAAGAAGAGCTTTCCAAAAGCACAAGGTAGAGCTCAGTGTCAAGCCATGTTATACCACAGGGTTACTTATTTTCAGCGCTTTTGGCATTCGGAGCCAAATCATTCTTTGCTTTGGGGCTGTCTGTGCCCTGCAGGAAATTTAGCATCATTCTTGGCCTTTACTCACCAGAAAACAGTAGCTGCTCTCCATGGAGCTGTGATAACAAATGCTCCCTGACATTAGAATCTTTTCTTAACATTATAACGAATTAACTTCTTATGAATTAGATAACTAAAGTAGTAGCTGACATTTATAAAAAACACATTGTACTAGGCAACTTATTATATAATGTGTCAAAGGCATAATCTCATTTATTTACCAGAGCCATAGAATGAGGGGGTTACTCTTCCGTCATTTTACAGCTGAAGAAATCACAGTTTAACATATCAGCTCACTTCCCGAAAGTCTCAACATGAAGGAGTGAAGGAAGTGGGATGATCTGGAAATCTGGGCCCTTCTTAGCCTTCCTTCATACAAGACTCTTCAAACCAAATTCATTCACGAATTTGTCTCCATGAATTTAATATATGCAGTGGAAGAGGGTCTGGGTGGCTCAGTTGGTTGAGCACCTCTGACTTGGTTTCAGCTCAGGTCATGATCTCGTGGGTTGTGAGGTCAGGCCCCACATCAGGCTCCACTCTCAGTGGGGAGTCTACTTGAGATTCCTTCCTCCTCTCCCTCTGCCCTTCCCCTCCCATGCTCTGTCTCAAATAAATAAATAAATCTTTAAAAATATATGCAGTGGATTTAATGAAAGTATCAAAACTAGATGACCACTTATTGTTTATCAGAAAGAAAATAGCTTGGTTTTATAAATGTTTCCATTTTTAACTTTTTAAAACTTTTCATTCACAAAAGTATGTGCAAACATATAATTTGGAAAATGTATCATTGCCCAATCAAATTGTAACATTGTTAATATTCTTGAGGATTACCTTTAACCAAAAATCTCATGATAGCAACTTTGTAAACAAGTAGGTTTAATTTTTTCTTTTGAGGAAACATTTTAAATTTTAACCTGGATTTCATTAAAATATTTCTTCAGCTATGTGAAGGGCTGTGAAGAAGTGGGAGAAAGAGCAGAGTGTGACAAAAATATGACAAAGGAGTTAAGAAAAACATTTCAGGAACAAAAAGAACTAATTAACTCAAGCATATGGTTCATCTCACTCTGGTAAGAGCTAAATGCCCTTTATGCTCTCCAACTGTTCAAAGTACCGTGGTGTGGCTGCCCGTATGATCATAAAGAGAGAAACTATTAGAAAGCATTGAAGGTCATAATGCATACTATATTTTACATAATAATAATCCTTTCCTTCCTAATGTGGTGTTCCAATATATTAAATTTTCTGGTTAATTTGAAATTTAAAAAAATGATGACAAATATAATATATGCCAAAGTTGAGTGGGTTTCTTTTAGTATTTCAGCAATATCAGTCGTTAAAAAATAGTTACCGTTTAATTCTATAAAGGTTGAAGTAAAATGTGCAGAAAAATACAATGAATCTTTATGACTTCCTGGACATTTCTCTATTATTTTGTATAGTTTTGAAAATTCTTTTGTGAACTACCTCTTTCTCTTAAATGTGCATTTTAAAGTATAAGAAAGACATGATAGTAAATGGTTTTGAATGAGATTCGTAGTCCTATATAATTTCTATTTAACACAAAATATTTCCAATCTGAAATAATTATTTCAGAGCAAAATTTTCAGAAGAAACATTTTAATTTTTTTTAAATTACAGAAATTTAAAATTATTTTTATTCTTTCCCAAACTAAATGCTTCATTTTCTGTTGATATTTAGTGGAGAATGTTATTACTGATCATTCTGACCACCTATTACCCTGCTATTGTCCTAAGTAGACCAAGTAGTTAATGAAGGAAATTTGTTCCTTATTCTCTAAAAAGGTTTATTTTCTGCCTTAAGTATCTGCCAGAGGCTCCCTAATTTGTTATCTTCTCAAAAGTGTGACTCAAACCTCATCTAACCATCAGTCATCCTCAAACTTGAGGTGACATCAGAATCTCCTGGGGGCTTGTTCAAACACAGAGTGCTAGGTTCCACCCACAGAGTTCCTGATTCAGTAGGTCTCAGCGGGGACCTGACAACTGTATTTCTGACAAGTCACAGATAATGCTGATGTTGCTTGCTGGTCCAGGGACTATACTTTGAGAACCTCTGTGTTTGAGGAAACCTTCCCTAAAAAACCAAACTGATCAGCTGCATATCCTGAGAGCTCTTAGCATTAATCAACGAAGTGTAGTATATGCATTTTAACATTCAATGATACATTTCAAAATTATTCTCAAATCTTATTTAATTTGTAAACTCAGCAACAGTAAGAATGATCCTCTTTCTTTTGTGTTTTTCAACGTATCAGGTACTTTGTCCCTCATAAAATGCCATTCAACTAGTAAACAGATACGGTAGAAATATGAGGAACGTACAAAAGTGTTTTTAATTCATTAGTCATTTCTTTGTACACTATATTATTTGTTTTTATTTTAAGATTATTTATTTATTTGAGAGAGAGAGAGCGCAGAGTGAGAGAGAACACGAGTGGTGGGGGGAGGGGCAGAGGGCGAGAGAGGCTGAGCAGGGAGCCCCATCTCAGGACTTGATCCCAGGACTCCAGGATCATGACTTGAGCCGAAGGCAGACGCTTAACTGACTGGGCCCCCCAGGTGCCCCTGTACCCTATATTATTTGGATGATTTATTTTTATGCCACATTTTTATATTCTGAAAATAAGTAGCAGGTAAAACAAGAGAGAATTAACTCAGGAAAAAGGAAAAAGCTCAGAACCTCAAAACTAAGCCTGATGCTATCAATAGTTAGATTTATTATTTGGGATAAATAATTTGTCCCCTCTGGTTTTCAATTTCTACTTCTATAAACTGAGGGTATTGGATTAAATGAGCTCTAATCCTAGGAATAAGTTTTAAATTGGATAACCGTAAAAAGCACACACACACATTGTTTTCTCACAGATTGATGATACTTTAATGTTATCCTCAAACACACAATGGTTTATGTACAAAAAAGGAGGGAAGATTCTAAGCCCTTTCTTTAAAAATTGGCCACCTGATATGCCAACCCAACAAGGTGTGGAAGAATTAAGGGGATGCCATAACTTTGAGGAAGATATATGTTTTTCTACATGTCTAAAGGAGTAGATAAAAAGGGTAATATTTCTCATGCATGGTACAATGTGCCATCTAATTATAAGTAGAATTTCGTGTGGGTTTTCAATGAACTTGATATAGAATTTTAAAAAAAGTATCAAAACCCTCAACTGTAAAGATATCCAATATCTTTAAAGAGTGATTTACAGTTTAAAATAAAGCTATTAAGTTGAATGTAAAAATAAAATGTGTTATCCCTAAATTAGGTTTTACTATAAACCTCAATGTGTAGTTTGTCCCATAGAATTAATGAATACACACCATTGCTTATTTTCCATTGGGTTTATTGATTTAATAAATAAGAATTCTAAATTGTACTTTGAAGAGCTATTTTTTTACTCTCTTTAACAAAAGGGTTTTATTTCAGTACTTTTTATTTCTTCTAATAATGTTAGTGCCCATGGCATTTAATAAATCTTATAAATTAGTATAAAAATGTATCAACCCACATTCTTGTTTTTTATGAGTCTGACTTCCCTGTCGGGTATGCTGAAAGAAAAATATATAGGTATCACAATTCTTTTAGAACAGTTCAGAAGAATTTTTGCTTACCTTAACAGATAGGAGTAAGGATCTGAGTCTATCTTAGAATTAAGGTTTTTTTTTTATTGATGCTCATAGTATTTTTGTGGACCATAAATACACTTTTCTTTGACTAACAAACATCAAAAAACAAAAGCAGCATATGCAAAAGCAAATAAACCAACAAGAAGCTGAGCTTCTCCCTGTCATCCTTCTATTTTTCTACTCAGCACATTTGCTACATTTTTCCAAGTAATAAAGATGAGCCACTTTGTTAATTACAAGACCAGAAGGAATGTACAAATAAGCAGCTTTTTTTCTATCCACTAACTGCATTGATCCCATTTGACCTGAGAACTATCGGGATCTTTGGTTTCTCAAAGGCACTGTTGACTATTCAAAGAAAACTGAATGTGCAGATGGGTTTCACAGAATGGACTAGCTCATTGGCTGTGCTCTTTGCTAGTTGTGTACACTTGAGATATTTTCTTAATTTCTCTGTGTCCCAGTTGTTTTTCATCTGCAAAGTGTAAATATTTTTTTAAAAAGTACTTTGTAAAACAATTTTTGTATCCATTTTCAAAATTTTAAATTTTTTCCAGTTTTATTAAAGTATATTGACAAATAAATATATATATATACCTAAGGTGTACAATGTGATATTTTGATATAGGTACATATTAAGTGACTGTCACAATCAAGCTAATTATAATATTCATCGCCTCACATAATTACCTTTGTTGTTGTTGCTTTGGTAGTGACAACATTTAAGATCAACTCTCTTAGTAAATTTCAAGTACACAATACAGGATTATTAACTCGTAGTCACCCTCCTGTACATTAGCTATGAGAACTTATTCATCCAGCATAACTGAAACTTTGTACATTTTGACCATCTCCCCATTTCCCCTACCCCCTAGTCTACTAAAAAAGTTGAACTCATAAAAGCAGAGAGTCAACCCTACTTCTCCAATCAGGCAGTACCTGCCACCTCAATATTGTGCTGCCTAGTACCCTTGTGCAAAGCACTTCTATTGCTCTTATCAACTTTATTGTAAAGACATGTTTCCTACCCACTAGCCTCTAAAGGCAAACCAACCGGCAGAATAACTTCAAAACTTTGAGTAAGGTCAGTGTTTAATTCTTCATAACTCTAATATCTCCCATAACTTAAAAAGTGCTGGCACAAAGTATGTATTAAATATTCCCTTAATAAACAAAATAATTATTGCTGATAAAATTAGTAATTTTTACGGATTTGTGGTAGGTGCAGTTTTGATTTTTAGGAACCTGTAAAGCATCAGTGAAGAGTCCACTGGCTTGGTCAGTGTGCCGTTACAGCTGAATCAGAAACATATGTTAAAAGGGAATGAGCTTCCCATGTGGGTAAAATAATCTTGAATTAATGTATGTAATAAAGCAGGCATGACAGGACTTGTGAACTCTCTAAAATATTATTATAGCACTTAGTGTAATCTCATTTTTGTACTTAGTAGCATCATTGTGTAACTTGGCCTCGAAGAATTTAATTTTAGAAAGCCTAAAGTACACTTGTGGGGAAAATTTTGGAAGAATCTACATTGCCAGCTAAGCTTTTCTTCTATCCTCTAAATTGATATAGGGAAACATTTATTTTTGTTTCCAGAAAGTAAAAGTAATCAGAATGGCAAGTTAGCCACAATTAATGAACTGAACAAAAACCAAATTTTACGATCTTCTTTTTATTTAAAGAAAAGCCATACTAGAAGAAATACTTCTATAAATGACATGTTTAATGGACAAGGCTTTAAAGAAATGTCTTATCTTCATGTAAAGAATCATCTTTATTTGCAATGATTATTTCCAATTAAAATAAAATGTAGACATATAATTGTTCTTTCCTTGTAATGATGTCAAGTACACACTGGTATTGAATAAATTGTATTTTGCTTAATTAATCGTAATGATCAAGGCATTCTGACATTATTATGCAGTCTTTGTTAGCTAGTGTTCAAATTTGATCCACCTACCATTTCAGTAGACTACAAATAGAAGCCAGGTTTTGACTTACAAATTAATTTCATGTCAGTATTATTCTATTATTTTAATCCTGAATAAATAGATTTCATTAACTAAAAGGTAGGGCCCCTTAAGGAAAGTAATGATAATTGTTGATATGTATTTACATAAATACAAAGTTCCTCAATATCATTTTACAAGTGTCAGAGCCGGATCCAATCTCAGGTCTCCTGATGCTAAATTCCTAGCCCTGTGCATTCTATGATATTGCTTATGCCAATAAACTTGGGGTTTTTTTATGCCCCTAAACCCCTTTTTACATACTCCAACTCTGTGTAGATGCCGGCTTCGAACGTTACCCAGTCTCTGCCCCATTCTTTCACTGCCTTCTGCTCCTGGCAATGTGATAATGAGTCTAGTAGAGATTCTGGTAAACTAGCCACTATTGAAGAGCTAATAATCCATGTCCAAGATTGAGATCAACAAATCATGCTTATCTTAAGATTTTTAGTAGCAGGGTGGTAGGCTTTTTTGGTCGCCATTGGCTTTACAATTCTCAAATTGCTTTACATATATAAAGTAGGTATTCCTTTACAAAATTGCTTGAGTAAATGAACCCCCCCCGCCCTTGAAATGTTAGAATTTCCTCATTCTCACTCTTAATCATCATTATCTTTACTTTGTCATCCTCGTCTTGCATTTTTCGACTGGCCAAAGTACTTTACAGGCAATGTGTCATCAAACTAAAGTATACTTCTATTTATCAAAAATGGAAAAACGAACTATTAACTATTGAGCACGGACGACAATGTACAGATAGGGCTTACTCACAACATCATTACCAACATTGGAACAAAACCTGAAATTTCTGATTTCTGGCATACCCTGGTGGTGCTAATTTGACCATGTTTTAAAAAAATTAACCATGGTAATAATTTTTGAACACTGAATGACAACTAGATTATGTTTCCAAAATATATCTTTCCAACTTTTTATTATCTAAAACACAAAGCAAAAACAAAGCCCAAATAACCAAAAAAAGGTTCTCTGCCTTGATTAATGATTTTTGAAATTATGTTTTAGTTATCCAATAATTCAATATAAAATAATTTGCACATTTTTAACATGAGAACAATCCTCTCCCTATGGATTGCATTTATACCTGAGATTCATGTGTTCGTCCCTGGTATTCACAAAGAGATTAAATGACAGCAGCTTTAGTTTGTTTAGACTTTTATTCCAACAGGCAAACTGTTTCCCCAGCTTTAGGACACAGAAGTGGCTAAGAGGATGAGACCACACATAAAAGAATGGGCTCCAGACATAAAATACCTATGGCTATAAAGGGAGGAGCAGATGGTGTACATCAGAATTCTCCAAATAATAGGAATGTACTATTTTATGTGGATCCCTAAAACCTGGTCTTAAAATCTTTAACAAGCTGAACACACTTGCTCACGACTCTTCGATCATTAGAATGTAAAACAATTAAGGCTGCTTGATAAGGGGAAAGTGAATACTGAAGCTATGTTGGTACTTTCTGTCAGAATCCTGAGTTATAAGTTAGATGTGTTAATTAAAGTTGATAAAAATATAATAAAGAGCCCCAAACTAAAAATAGTCATCAGCCTTTCTTTCTTGCCTCCAGGACTCTTTGGCTTTCCCCTCCTGCTTTCCCTTTTTGCTTCTGTTGCTGGTCCATCTGCTCCATCTGCTAAGGTCCACTTAACAGTGTAGTGCTTGTTGGTTTAAGAAAAAGCGTGCCAAACGAAAGTGATAAGTGATTTTCCTGCTAAAACGCAAGGTAATTTGTAGAGCCATCAAAATCCAAATGTTTTTAACTCTCGTATCTGTGTGTATACATACGTTGTTGGGCAATGGATCCTGCAAGAAAAATTGTGTGGCTTGTCAAGGAGTCAATGATGCCTCTTACAAAATTGTTAAGAAAACATTAAGAAAAAAAGACATTGGAAGACAGGTTAACTACTTAATAACTAACTTCTTTTTTTAAGTCCACTTTAACCATGCTCACTTTGCTCACAATTAGCGTCACCAAGGTAAATAAGCTCCTGTGAGAACACTTCGATCTCAGTTGTGTTTGGGTAGAAAAATAAGTTGTTCCTTACACCCCCCTGAATTGATTTTCTGAATAATATATGAGGAGTATTTTTTTTTTTCAAGCAATGTAATTGCCTTGTTTTCCCTTTCGGGAGGAATACAGAAGAATGCATTTCCTAAAACTGAAGATATACATGTTATTACCAGGAATAGATCTTGTATAATGGAAAAAATATTGACCTAGAAATCAGGACTTTTGAGCTCTAATCCTTACTCTGTAACTACCAAAGTTACTTTCCAACTTCGGCAAGTATCAGTTCTCTGGGTCTCACTTCCCTAAACTGTAAGAAAGGGCTTTGGACTTAGTCTTTGAAGTACTGTCAAATTCTAAAATTATTTTTACCTATCTTGTTGCAGTTAAATGTGTTTCCTCAAGTGTGCTTCTATTACCTCTTACAAGACCAGTTGTTGTTTTTTTTTCTTGAATTTCTCAGAGACTACAGGCTTTAACATAAAGACAATGGAAAATAAGAAACTTCTTTTAGGTAAATGCAGATTAGAATTCAGAAACTCCACCACAAATACCATAAAATTCTCAGCCTCCTTGCTCATTATTAGGTAGATGTTCTTGGAAAATCCATGTATTAATTAAGGGAAGTGAGAGATAATTTACTGAATGCACAAGCAATGAGCAGATTCCTATGTCAGCCCAATATGCAATTTGATAGTAGATTCAAAGAATATTAGAGCAGACAGGAATTTTGTAACTTTTTATTTTCACAAATATGTAAAAAGAAAGAGAGGCAGTGAATGATTTTTATGTGTTCTTTTACAACTTTATTGGGGTAAATTTATATAAAATTAACTGCTAATTTATAGAGTATAATTTTGTGTTTTGACATAAGTATACACCTGTGCACGTCTCGTCAAATCAACAAAATTGTCATATTCTTTACCCCCGAAAGCTTCTCTGTGCCTTTTTATAACCTTTCCTACCGTCCTTATTCATCCCTAGGCAACCATTGACCTGTTTTTTGCTTCTGTATATTAGTTCGCATTTTCTATAATTTTTTACAAATGCAATGATACAGTATGTGCTCCTCCCCCCTTTTTTTTGGTCTGGATTCATTCACTCAGCATATTTATTTTCAGACTCATCTACGTTATTACAATTGGAAGACAATCCTCCATGGGTCTCTCATATTTTCTACATGTCTTATGAGCAGAGTCACCTACTGCTTTTGTTCTGGATTGTTTTTGCAGGGATGTTTGTATAGAGAAGACACTGGGAAGATAGCATCTCCCTCCAGAGCAAAGGGCAGGTTTGTGTACCATCCAGTATGATAAAGATGTCTTCCTACAGGATAAAGTTTAAGAAGTAAGCCTCCTATAAAATACTTGATTTCCTAAGCTTGAGGTCCTTGTACTGTAACATAAAGTATTGCATGAGCCCTCTTCATAGTGTCCTGTTTGAACTGGGGGTTCAGGGAACCCATGCTACTCTGGCTACTGCTATTGTTATGCATAAGAAAGTTCCTTGTCTCTGACCCAGGAGACTCTAGCTTGTTAGCTGGCAAATACAGGAAAGAAACGTTCAAGTTCTCAGCAGTTAGTTCATTCTTTTTTATTAATGACTGTTAGTGCATTTTATGGCTATATCTCAATTTATTAACACATTCATCAGTTAATGGATATTTAGGCTGTTCCTAATTCTGGCAATTACAAGGAAAAAAGCTGGTATGAACATTTATGTACAAATATTTGTGTAAACTATACTTCCATTTCTCTTTGGTAAATACACAGTAGTAAAGTGACTGGCACATAGAGACATATGGTTAATTTTTAAAGAAACTGCCCCACAGTTTTACAAAGTGGTTGCATCATTTTACATTCCTACCAACATATCTTGATAATAATCCTCATTAGTTACAATGTCTTGTAGAATCTATGTCCATACTTTTTTGTCTTTTGATAAATGGAAGCTCCGGGGGCAGTTACGGGTCTCAAGGTGGCACGTTTCGTAGGCTGGGCCCCTCTGCTGGGTAGGCTGTAGGCGGCTGAGCGCTCTGGTGGTACAGTGGGCTATGCTCCAAGGCTGGCCAGGGTCCCTGTTCAGGCTCCCTGGTTGCGTGGGACTACAGACTGCGTTCAACAGGCGGGCAGGGCGGCTGCCCCGACTCCCTGCCCCAGCAGCACTGTAGGTTGTAGTGCTTTGCGGCTGCCCCGCTTCTCTGCCAGGCTTCCGGGAGGGGCAGGCTTGGAGGCAGCAGATTTGCTTCCTTGTCAAGGGGCAGCGGTAAAACGGGTTGCTACGGCCCGCTAGAGGCCCAAATTAGGCAGAACTGCCAGCCAAGGTCCCCGGCGAGAGGGAACAACCAGCAGAGCCACGGCTGAGATCCCCGCTCAGGTGCAACGGTAGGTAGGAGCTGGTGCTTGGCGGCTGTAAGCCCCGCCCCCCATCTCCATCAGATCCCGCGGATCCCCCCAATGATCGCGCCCAGGCGAGCCCCGAGTGGGCCCCCGGGAAACGTCCTGCAATACTGGGGAAACTGGATGTCCACCTCCGGTTCTCTTTAACCCCCTTGTGACCCTGTAGGCCCAGAGGAGCCCTCCTGAGGCAGCGCTTGCCAGCCTGGGGCAATGGCGACGGGGAGGGGAGCCATTTCTCTTACCCTCCTAATGGGGTCCGTCTTGGTCTCTGTGGTGCAGGGGGGTGCTTTAGTCTCACCCCTGGGTTCCGGGATTTTCTCAGTCGTGTCTTGTCTGTGGATGGATGTGGGTGGATCTGGTGAGTGGAACTGAAGTCAGAAGGATGTTACCTCCTCAGAAAATGGTGGCCGGTCCAGCTGGGGCACTGGCGGCAAGCTCCTAACAGCCCGGAAAGCTTGGTTGGTGATGGCAGAACCTGGGAAGGCTGACAAGAAACAAACTGTTGATACACACAACAACTTGGGTGAATTTCAAAAACTTTGCTAAGTGAAGGTAGTCAAACACTGTATTCTGTCTGGTTCCATTTATATGAAATTCTAGAAAAGGCAATGTTATGACAGAGAGCAGATGGGTATTACCTGGGTCTGGCAATTGGGGAAGGGAATTCATTTCGAGGAGGCGCAAGGAAATTTTGCTGAGGTAACGTAAATGTTTTATAATGTATCGTGATCATATTTACAGAACTGCACACAATTACCTAAACTCAGTTATCTGTATACTTAAAATGGATGAGTTTTATTATATGTAATACACACTTTAGTAAATCTGGGGGGAGAGAGAGAGAGAGAGAGAGAGAGGGAAAGAGAAGATTGGGAAGGTTCAGACTTGAACTGGATTGGACCATGAGGTATAGCCAACTCTTGATGAGTAAGTCCTTGAAAGATCTATCTGACAGGCACAAAGGAATTTACAGTAAGTTACTCCTAAGGCTAGCCTACATAGACAGGGAAAAAAAGATGCACTTCTCCACCTATTCAGTTTGCCCAGAGGAAAACAGCCAAAAAAACCCCCCCACAAAACAATAAAAAGACCTCAGCTGAACAAAATCAGGGTGAATTCCTCTGATTGGCAGGGTCCATTTGGCATCCAGAAAACTGAGCTGCATGAGAATCTAGTAAACATAGTTTTTAGTTTGATATCTATTGAGGTACAAGAAGAAAAAAAATAGAGGAATGGCAGTTGAACGAGCCAATAAATAGCATCTACCAAATGTTGCTTGGCTTTTCTTATTGATTTGTATATCTTGATAATAATATTTATCAATTGCAGTATCTAGTAGCATTTATTTGCATACTTTTTAATCTTTTGATAAATGGAAGCTCTTAAGGTAGTTATGCCTTTCAATGTCCTTTTTATTATTTGTGTTTATTATGTATAATATAAGCAATCTTTCACTATCCCATGTTCATAATTGTTATTTTCTATTGTTCTCTAAACTTATATATTTTATGTGTTATTTATGTATTTTTAATGAGATGTAATTGACATATAATATTATATTAGTTTCAGCTATACAACATAATGATTTGAGATTTATATACATTGCAAAATTATCACCACAATAAATCTAGTTAACATTCAGTAGTTTGACTTTTCATTTTGATGAAATGACCTAGAATTTATTTGCGTGTGATTTGAGGTAAGGACTCAATTTCCTGGAAAAGCAATTATCCCGTCACTAATTTACTGAAACTCCATCTTTTCTCCACTATCCTCAAAGGCATATCTGTCATATGAACATGGTTTGTTTCTTGGCACTTTATCCTATCCTCCTAATTCGTTCTTTTTTAATGCAATCTTTTCTTTAATAATAATTTTATATTCAGCAATATTGGTAAATTCTTTCAGTAGGTTAATAATTAATCTGTAGTTTCTCTTGTGTTTCCTAAATGGAAAATCATGTTATCTGAGTATAACTAGTATTTGGTGTCTTTTCTTCTTTCTTACATATGCTTTGTTTGATATTCAAATACTGAATAATTTTTATGTTTTTACTAAGCTGTCTGGTTTTTGTGTCCCCCATGGGCTCTAAAAATCAATGCCTTGATTCTCTTCTGGTTCATGAGTTTCAATGGAGGTTCTTATTCCCTGGATTTTTTTTTCTGTGAAAACTCTGAAACCTAGCTTGAAGACAGGCTTCTCCAAATAAGATCTGAATTTGCTTTTTCTTAGGCTCCTAGGACACTATAAACTAGAAATACTTACAACTGAAATCTCAGCTTGAGTTTTTGTTTGTTGGTTTTGTATTTTTTTTTTTTTTAGTCTACTCAGATAAACATATTTCATTGGACAACTGGCCTGTGGTTATGAATTACCACATTTTTATTTTGGGTTAAATCTGCATTCAGCATTTAGATTCTTAAAGAAGGAGGTTTATTTCTAGTTCCTTTTTTGATAAGGCTATGGCCTTTTAGTGACCCAGCTGTAGGAGTGAGTTTGTCTGCCATTAGATTCTCCACTGTGGAAAGGGTGGTTCCTGGGTTTCATCTCTTTCCCCCTGTATCTTGGCAACAAAAAGTAAAATTCAAGATCACTCTTATCAAATGCCCTTAGGATGAGTTAGCTCTTTAATATCTTAGCAGCTCAACGTTGATTTTTAAAAGGCTTTTAAAATATTTTATCTTTAAAAAAATATTTTATCAAACATTCTTATCTTTTTTTTAAATCAGGAAGTCATTTATTGTGCCTGTTCTCTCAAGCTGCAGAAAATGGATCTGCTTAATCTTTACATGACTAAATTCCATATTTCAGAGGCTAAGAAAATTGTTTATTGTTTTTCAAATATTACTTATAAGATTAAGATGATTTATAAGAGTTGGGAATTCATATAAAAATTAATAGAATTAAATATATACTTGCTTCTGGAGTTCCTGGGTGGCTCAGTCAGTTAAGCATTTGACTTTGACTCAGGTCATGATCTTGGGGTCCCGGGATCCAGCCCCGTGTCAGCCTCCCTGCTCAGCGAGTAAGAGTCCTTGGCTTCTCCCTCTCCCTCTGCCCTTCCCCCCCTCCTTGTGCACGCATGTGCTTGTTCTCTCTCTCTCTCAAATAAATAATCTTTAAAAAAAGTAATATATATATATTATATATATATTGCTTCTAAGCCTATTAGCTAGGAACATAATTATACCTGATTCAAACATAAATATATTTTCACTTTATATAAAATTGCCATTTTTTATAAATGATGACACAAATGTAGAAGACAAAAGAAGTGCCAGAAGTCATTAAAAAATGCACATAAAAGAATTAGTAGTTTTGGCATTAGGAAACATTTTCTATCATGACCAGATGTAATGAGTATGAACCTAGTTGTGCTCTACTTTTTCCTCTTCTAGAAAAACTGCTCAGGTGATGAAGTGGTATGAAAGAGGAAAAAAAATTATAAAATAGCTCTTAGAACATCTTTATCCCTTCCATCCACATTTGTATTTCCCATCAGTCCTTTATGTTTCCTAATGACTATAATAATGAATATTTAATCTCAGTATGTACTCTGAACTGTAATCTCATAAAACGTAATAGGATGTCAGGTTTTAAATGTCTTGAAGTCTTGAAGATGCATACTTTCTCCCCTAAACTTCTGCCCAGCGCTTTTGTCCAGTTTACCACTGTTGAGGCTGAGAACTGTCTGTGGATTATCTATTATGTACATAACACTTTAACCTTAAAAACAAAGGAATATGCTGAGGATCTCTAGATGATATTTCTTTCTAATTCTACTTGAAATGTGTGGATTTCATGGAAACAGCACAATTGCCTCTCGACAGGAATGCAGAAGGATTTTACTTTATCAAACTACTACATTATGGTCTAGAATGGTCCAGATATTCCTGCCATGGGGACACATTATCTTTAGTATTGATTTCTTTTTTGAAAACATATACCAAAGATCCATTTCAACTAGTATTTCTTTGTAGATTTACCATTCCATTTTATGATCTCTAATATAAATTTTGGGGAAAGATGTTGATGAAAAATATTGCTTAAGTTTGAATATGATCTTTGAAATTGAATTCCTTGCAAGAGAACAAAGATCAAAAAATAGACCGAAGACCAAAATTCTGATTAGAGTCAAGTAGCAAAATGTTCACCTTACATATTTTTCATGGGACAGGAAATAAAAGTTGAGAAAATTGAAACAGCACATATGTAAGCTGCTTGATAGATTTCCATATTTCAAGGAGGGTGTTAGCAACAATTTCACTTTTCGAATAAACAGTTTGGTGAAATTGTAAAGCTTTTAAAGAAATTATTTAAAATAATGCAACATATGCAGTGCCCAATATATCAAACACATTCTTGGGACTAGGTAAAATCTCTGTGAATGTATTCTCCAGGTCAAAATACCAAAATAAAAAATGATAATAATTCTGCCAAAAACTTCTTTGCATGAATGCATATTGTAATATATGAAAGTTAAAAGGATCATACTTCACAGGGAATTGTGTTGTTAATGTTAACTGTATTTGATTGAAATTCATGGGGGCACAGATTACTAAAACTAAATAGAATGCATGTGCTTTTCCAGAAGCAAACTCATCTATGAAGCTGATTGAAAATATAGTTGAATGTTATATCTGAATGTACTATAGGGGAGTATGGTGGAAATTATGACCCTGCTGGGGATGAAGCCTATTATCTTATATCATGACAGTTGCAAATATAGTAAACAATAAATTTGTTATTATTACTGGATTTGAACCAAAGTAAAAATCTATTGCAAATAGTAAAACCATACAGAAGAAATCAACCACGCTAGCTCTGGTAATACTTTTCTAATGAAATACTTTGAATTGCATACGTATCAAAATGTAAACAGCACTTAAAAGATTGTTGACGATGACTCCTCTGAGGACAATAATGAAATATTACCACTGTTTTCCATTTCAAAAGAGAAAATAAATTGAAGGTCGTGAATGAAATTCTTTCCAGTTTTTAGTAAAATGGTAGAGAATTTAATATATCACAAAAGCAGAGTAATGATTTCATTTTTATGCTGAAGTGGGAAGGGTTCTTTATATTCCACATTCTAACAAATTATAATCTCCTAGATAAAAAGTAAGCAATCACGCAGCTCTGTCTGGCTACCTCCAGTAGGTGAATGTCTACTTATCTTCACTGCTTATGGGTCTATTTTCTTCTTTATGATCTTTAGGTAGAAGGCTATTGGCAATCAAAGACCAGGTCTTAGACGTCTCTTGTCACCTATTGCTGTGTACAAAAATACCCCAAAATTTAGTGTCTTTTTTTTTTAAGATTTTATTTATTTATTTATTAGAGAGAGAGAGAGTATGCACTAGAGAGAGAGAGTGGGGGGAGGGACAGGGAGAGGGACAAGCAGACTCTGCACTGAACATGGAGCCCTACATGGGGCTCTGTCTTAGGACCCTGAGATCATGACCTGAGCTGAAACCAAGAGTCCGCCACCCTACTGACTGAGCCACCCAGGTGCCCCGCAAAATTTTGTGTCTTAAGACAATAATCATTTTATTTATTTGTTCACAATTCTGTAACTTGGGGAGGGCTCAATGGGGACAGCTCATCTCCCCTTCACATGGCATCAATTAGGCTGCGTTGACTGATGTTAGAGTCAGCTCCTGGATGGCCTCAACTGATAAGCTGAGGGCAAAGTTGATACTGTCCGTTCGCTGGAAGCTCAGCTAAAGCTGTTAATTGAGGACTCTATTCTCCTCCATGAGATCTCTCCATGTGACTAGGCTGGGCTTTTCACAGCATCACGGTCTCA
Source organism: Callorhinus ursinus (assembly GCF_003265705.2). Classification (NCBI taxonomy): domain Eukaryota; kingdom Metazoa; phylum Chordata; class Mammalia; order Carnivora; family Otariidae; genus Callorhinus; species Callorhinus ursinus. Next base: position 8,318,977 of record NW_027397074.1, on the reverse strand, counting down.
CAGTAGTTGAACTTTGTGTACGTGGTGCACTGCCCCCAAAATGCAAAAGCGGTGTTGCCAAGCTCAAGCCCCGAACTTTCAGAACTAGCAAAGTGTCCTGTCACTTCTGCCATGTTGCATTGCTTAGGTCACAGGTTCAAATTCAAGAGGAGTAGACTATGAAACGTGTAAATACAGAGAAACATCATAACAGATTATCATGTACTTCAGTACTATACATGCAGATGGTACTAACCGAATCATTGATATATGAATGAATTATAGATCATCTGAATCATCTGATTTCAATGTTTTAGTACCTTGATTAAGTTTTTCCTGGTGGTTAGCTAAAACTTCTCCTTATTTAATTTATGCATATTTTTCCAAGTTGAAATTACTATAACTTATAGCTATATCATCTTCACAAAGCATGTTTTAGTTTAAGACAAGTCATTTCCTTTCTGTTCGAAGAACAAACTCATTTTGTTGCCATATAGGAAATAGGAAAGACAGTTAAATACTTGGCAAAGAGAGTTAGTGACTTGTCCTTACAAAGTAGAAGAGTTTCTTTGAATCAAACACAAGACGGTTTGAGTGCTTTCAGGGAGCTGCATAAAGAAGAGCCATTGCACAGGGACAATTTCATCCCTGGTGTCAGGAATGGGCCCTGCGTTGTAAGTTAGGATTCCTAAATTGAAGTCTTAATTCTGCCACAATCAGCAGTGTATCTTAAACCAGCCCTGATCTCCAGAGGTCCATTTTCTCAACTGTAAAATTAGGGAATTGTACTGAAAATTTCTATAAAAAAAAATCCTTCAGCTACAACACTTCAAGGTTCTATTCATAAAACACAAAACATTTGTAAATAAAGAGAGTTTTTATTCCTTTCTATTTGCATAGGCTTTTATGTTCACGCTACGAGCAGAAACCACATCTCAGATTGACAAACATGTACGTCTTTGAAAAATATTTTACCTTATATTTGGAATAGTTCTGGTTTTGTGCTGCTCTAAGTTTGAGATTTCTTTCTTCAGGAAAAAAAAATTTGTATTTTATAAATATATTTCCTTATAGATTGACTCTCTGTGGCTATTTTTGTTAAAACCATTTCTATTTATCTACAAAAGTTTCAAATAAGTGAATGGAATTTTTAAGTTAGTAAACAAATTTATAGAACTGTAAACACGTATCATGGTTTGGCAATATCAGAACATCCCTTGATTCCCTCATTTCTGTGTTTATCTCATCGTAGACCTGGTAAAAGATGCCCAAGTTCTATATCTTACCAGTGATGGATATTAGATAAAACAGAAATCAAAGTAGTAGGTGAGTAAAAACTCTTCACAAATAGTCCAGTGGTATGCTGGAGAAGATTGTATCTGCTTGTGAAAACCGATTCCATTTATTTCCTCCAAATCTTCATTCAATAAAGTCCTGTTAATAGGTGACATTAGGGAATATTTACACCATGGAAATTGGTAAATACTATATATTAGGGCTCTTTTTTTCCTTCCTGTCAGTTGTTAAACATTTATGTTCATAATACTGAACAAAAGTCAGGGAGTCAGATTGAAGGGATAGGACAAAGATGGACAGTCAGAGTCAGCATTAAACTTAGACCGGAGTGACATGCCAGCCATATAATCTAGCAAAAAGTATTTCTGATAGAGTATTAAGATGTGGGAAAACCATAAACCGGAAACAATCCCAATGGGTTTGAAGAGCAGTAAAGAGGAATAGAATATATTTATCAAGAGGTAGTTCTGTTAGGAGAGATTGGAAGGACGCCTGGGTGGCTCAGTCATTAAGCGTCTGCCTTCAGCTCAGGTCATGGTCCCGGGGTCCTGGGATCGAGTCCCACATCGGGCTCCCTGCTCAGTGGGGAGCCTGCTTCCCCCTCTCCCACTCCCCCTGCTTGTGCCCTCTCTGCCCTCTCTCTCTGTCAAATAAATAAAATTAAGGAAAAAAAAAAAGAAGAGATTGGAAATGGAGGCAGAAAGTCAAATTGCATAGGATTTATGAGTCATGATAAGGATTTTGAACTTTAAGACTAAATCCAAAAGGAAGTCCCTAAAGAGTTTAAGCTGAGTTATGACATGATTATATTTGTTTATAGAGCATAAACTAGATTCTTTGTGCCAAGTGAATTGGGGTTGAGGGTATGCAAGAAGTGCAACCAGTTATGAAACTATTATAATGCTCAAGTGGGAAATAAGGGTAGCTTGGACCAGATTGATGGTATAGATGTGAAGAAATCTATAAAGATTTGGTTATTGTTTGGAGGTTGTTTCTATAGGACTTGATGATGAATTTAATGTGTGGAATAAAGGAAAACTCTCAGGCATGTAGCCTAAGTTTTTCATCAAATCACTACATCATTTACTATTAATGGCAAAGACTATGAGAGGAGAAAAAGACATAGATAGATGGTACTATTTTAAATGTTCTATATTTGAGTTACATATTACATATATATAATGAGAGATGTCAAATAGGTAGTTGAATATATAAGTACTGTGGTGCAAGGAAGAGTTCAGGGATATTGATAGAATTTTGAAAGTTATCACTGTATTCTGGATATTTAAAACCAATAATAATAATAATAATAACAATAATAACCCAGTGGACTTACCTAGTGTTAAGAGAAAGAAGAGTATCCGAAACAGATTCTTAGAACACTCCAACATTTAAAGATTTTTATTTATTTGAGAGAGAGAGAATGAGAGAGCACATGAGAGGGAGGAGGGTCAGAGGGAGAAGCAGACTCCCCGCCGAGCAGGGAGCCCGATGCGGGACCCGATGCGGGACCCGATGCGGGACCTGATCCCGGGACTCCAGGATCATGATCCGAGCCAAAGGCAGTCGCTTAACCAACTGAGCCACCCAGGTGCCCAACACTCTGACGTTTGGAGGGCAAGAGTAGGAGAGGAGCCCACAAAGCAAAGTGAGTTGAAGGAGCCAAAGAGATCAAAGAAAAACAAGGAGAGTTGTCACTGAAAATAAGAGAATAAAGTTTAAATAAGAAAGCTGTGTTCAATCCTGGTGAGAGTTGATGAATATAAGACCTGAGCTGGACTGGTGGGTCCAGAGACAAAGGGAGTGGCTAAGTAGTAAAAGGACTTAAGGAAGTGGAAACAGGTTGAGTCATCAACTCCTTCTATATATTTTTTTCCATGAAGGGGAGCAGAAAAATGGGAGATGGGGGCTCCATAGAGGAATTGTCTTTAAGATCAAAACTGATCTTAAAATTATGTTTGTTAACTCCACAGAAGTTCTTGTTATTTTATAATAGGATATTTTTATATATGTGATACTTTGGATTATATATAAATATTAACTACTTTTCTCAATTTTTGTCAAAAACTTAATAGATGTATTATCTACCTGGAATTTATTGTATGGTATAAGGTAGGAAGGTTCCTCCACATATAATTAGTTTCCTAAGAATTTTTGTTTAAATGCCCACATTTATAGCATTAGTTTCTGGATATTTGGTTTAATTTATTTTTCCATTCTTCTATGATCACTAAAGTCTTCAAATTGATATTCTTTTAGGGGATGTATTTTCTTTTTTTCTTTTTTCCTGTCAGAATATCACAAGATATCACAGCTCTGTCTTCAAAGTGCTCATTTTTTACTTTACATGAGCTATAAATTATCCAGTCTAGTTATATTTAAAATTATATAGTTGTATTGATAGGAATTACATAAAATTTATAGTTTGTCTTTACTCCAGAAACATGGCAGACGTCTGCATTTTTACAGATAGTATTTTATTCCTCACTAAAATGTATTTTTTTTAGCATTGTCCCATCACTCTTTGCACATTTTCTTGTTTTCTAGAACAAGGTATTCCAGCTCATTCTCCTGTTTCCCTGATAAAGATCTATAATCAAGCATTTTACTAAGGGTTCTGATTCATTTCAGTGGGAGATAGTATTTACAAAAGAATATCTGAGCTCTAAGTGCCCTCTCAGTGAAATTACTGTGGCTTTCCTGGTTGAAAGGAAGAAAGCTATGGGTAGAGAAATAGATCACCCAAGCCACATGTTTGTGGTGAACCCTACTTTTCTCTGACACTGAATCTGTACATATTTCTTTCTTCCAAGTTTTTATTTAAATTCTAGTTATTTAACATATAGTGTAACATTGGTTTCAAGGGTAGAATTTAGTGATTCGTCACCTACACAAACACCCAGGGCTCATCATAACAAGTGCCCTCCTTAATACCCATCACCCACCCACGTCCCTCTATCAACCTTCAGTTTGTTCTCTATTAAGTTTCTTATAGTTTCTTCCCTCTGTCTTTTCTTTCCCTCTTCCCATATTTTCATCTGTTTTGTTTCTTAAATTCCACATGTGAGTGAAATCATATGGTATTTATCTTTCTCTGACTGATTTATTTCACTTAGCATAATACATTCTAGCTCCATCCATGTCATTGCAAATGGCAAGATTTCATTCTTTTTGATGGCTGAGTAATATTCCATTGTGTATATATACACACACGAACACTTCTTTATCCATCAATCAGTGGATGGACACTATGGACTCTTTCCATAGTTTGGCTATTGTTGATAATGCTGCTATAAACATCAGGGTGCATGTATCCTTTCAAATCTATATTTTTGTATCCTTTGGGTAAATACCAAGTAGTGCAATTGCTGAGTTGGAGGGTAGATCTATTTTTAACTTTTTGAGGGACCTCCATACTGTTTTCCAGAGTGGCTGCACCAGTTTCCATTCCCACCAACAGTATAGGAGGGTTTTCCTTTCTCCACATCCTCACCAACATGTTGTTTCCTGTGTTGTTAATTTTAGCCATCCTGACAGGTATGAGGTATTATCTTGTTTTGATTTGTATTTCCCTGATGATGAGTGATTTTGAGCATCTTTTCATGTGTCTGTTAGCCATCTGGATGTCTTTTTTGGAAAAATGTCTATTCATGTCTTCCGTCCATTTCTTAACTGGATTATTTATTTTTTGGGTGTTGAGTTTGATAAGTTCCTTATAGATTTTGGATACTAACCCTTTATCATATATGACATTGGCAAATATTTTCTCCCATTCTGTAGGCTGCCTTTTAGTTCTGTTGATTGTTTCCTTCACACTGCAGAAACTTTTTATCTTGATGAAGTCCCAGTAGTTCATTTTTGCTTTTGCTTCCCTTGCCTCCAGCAATGTGTCCAGTAAGGAGTTGCTATGGCCAAGGTCGAAGAAGTTGCTTCCTGTGTTCTCCTCTAGGATTTTGATGGTTTCTTGTTTCACATTTAAGTCTTTTACCCATTTGAATTATTTTTTATTTCATGTAGGAAAGTGGTCCAGTTTCATTTTTCATTCTTCACATATTGCTGTCCAGTTTTCCCAACACCATTTGTTGAAGAGACTGTCTTTTTTCCATTGGATATTCTTTCCTACTTTGACAAAGATTAGTTGACCATGTAGTTGTGGGTCCATTTCTGGGTTTTCTATTCTGTTCCATTGTGAATCTGTGCACATTAATTTAATCCTCTTCAAATTGAATGTTGGCTATCATTCAAAGATTTTCAAAAAGTTACTCAATTTTACCCCCCTTTTCCCCTAATCTGGTTAGGTATTTTAGCCAAAAGTTTTCCAAAAATCTCGAGAAGACTTCATTTTTGTCTTAGTACTGGAATACTTACATATTAAACATACCTTAATATACCAATGCTGATTAAAATTTCCAGAGTGCTAATAATTTGAAAGTGTCATCTTTCAAATCTTTTAGGCAAGGATCACTTTTTTTAGACTCAAGAGCTTTTTTACACTTTTATCAAATCAGGACACCCACTTATCCTCTACTTTTGATGTACTTATACATCACATATTTTGGAATTCCTTTTGATGTCCTTAAGTTCTTGTTTTGTCTAATTTCTAATATGTAACTGACTTGCCATACTTTTAAGATTTCCTGTACATTCATTCCTCATGTATCTCCATATTATACTGTGATTGCCTCTACTTTGATGTAATATTTTCCCCTGAATATTTTAATATTAACAAAACTTTAAAAGTGTCGTCAGTAGTTCAAGGATGTAAGAACATCCTCTCTTTGAACTTAATATTTGAAAAAGGTTGCAAAATCATTTTACTGGAGCCACATTTTAGGATTGCAACAGGTTAGAATACCCAGCCTCATACCAAAAATGGTAAGAAAGGTTTTCATTGTAATCAGTTTTTATAACTAAATCAATAAAGCTTTAGAAAGGAATAAAGAGAGAAGAGAAGGAAAGAAGATCTGAGCAAGCTAAATGTTCCCCATGCTTTAGTTCTACCATACACTTGGAACTGAGCACCCATTTGTGTCCCCACCTCCCAAACACAGAAACCAGGGCAAAAATACAGATGTAAGAAAGGAAAATACAAAGAACAATGTATTGTTTCATTTGTGAAGGAATATTAATTTGACTTCTATAATGAATAAGTACCAGCAGTTGCTTTAGTATGCTTTCAAAGCTTTTTTAAATTAAAAAAATTCAAACTGATTCTTTAATTTTTATTTTTTTAGGTCCTCAAGTATGTGTGCTAGGAAAAATATAGTACATCTTGAGGCCATGTTTGGCTAATAAGTTTCTAATTTTAATAACGTTACCTATATTAGCATAGTTCGGTGTTTTAAGTATTTTTAGACATAGAATATCAAGGCAAAATAATATGCATCAGAAGTATAAAACTTGTGAGAGAGAAGTTTAGAGTAATTCATTCCTGAGGCCATTTTCTTAGGTGGTTCAATAGATCCATGAGAACAGAGTGAAGTGAAAAGTGATTTATTTTTTTTAAAGAAAAAAATATAGGGAGAAATATTGAGATAAAATTCAACTTCTGACATGAAAAATGGAATAATGCAGCAGCACAAAAAAAAGTATATAATTTAGGCTATTTTCTTGGAGATTAGACTATCACAGTCTTAATGGACAGCTTTAAATATCAAAAAGGGATGAATAACGTAACAACAGGAACTTGATATAAAATGATAGATATTAAAAATAGAGAATGGAACAGAACAAATAATAAAAATTATAATCCATCAAAACTTGCATTTAAAAAATAAATATTGAGACCATGAACCTTGAAACAGATCCAAAGTAGCCAAGATAGTCACATGCTATAAAAAAAATCTATTGTATTTTAAGAAAAAGAAAATTATTTGCATACACAAGCAAAAAGTCACATATAATGGTAAGAAAATCTGACTTTCAGCTGCACATTATGCCAAAAGGTAAAAGAACAACGTATTTAAGAAATTCACAAGAAGAAAAAAAGTCTTAGCTAAGAATTATATGTACCAGCCAAAATTAGACTCAGGAATAAAGATTGCAGACTACCAGTTTGGAAAAGCACAACTTCTGAGAAAAAAGTTCTATGAGCCCTTCCTTCCTGAGAGGCTTACTAGAGAACATCATTCAAACAACCAACATGACTAGTATAAGGAATGGTATTAAGCAAAAAAAATTATATTTACTTAACAATGTAAGATTAAATGACATAAGAGAGACAGTGTGGAATATAAGAGCTACATGCCCTGACAACATAGATACACTGTAGTAAAATAAGCTTGCCAATTGCCTATAGATATTAACAGAGGATACAGGAAGCAGAAAGCAAGGACAGACGTTAGAGTTCCTTAATATAATATGTTTTATGATTTTATTTTGGACACCTATAACTATTTTACATATTTACAAAATAAACTTAGTTCTAAAAAAATTCCAAAACTCAGTGGGGCACCTGGGTGGCTCAGTTGTTTAAGCACCTGCCTTCTGCTCAGGTCATGATCCCAGGGTCCTGCGATCCAGTCCCATGGACTCCCTGTTCAGTGGGGACCCTGCTTCTCCCTCACCCTCTGTCCCTCCTCCCCTGTTCATTCTTTCTCTGCACCTCTCTCTCTCTCTCTCTCTCTCTTTCTCTCTCTCTCAAATAAATAAATAAATAAATAAATAAAATAATAAGAATGGACTTAAAACACAATAATTTGTGTATTCTTGGTGGGATTATACTCTAAAGATGAAGAAAGAATGGCTACAAAATCTTAAACTGATTTCTGTAACTGTATTGTTGGGGATACTACTGATATTGCCATTCTGAAACTTGTTTGTGTGTACTGTCAGATAAATCAAATGAGTCATTATGGTGGTCTAGATGAAAATCCAGATTTTCAGCATGGATGAAAAGCCATCAATAAATGCATATAAAAATCATGTAATTCTGATTTTGATTTGGAAGTATTAGTATGAAAAATGTTATCACTCCACCCATTGAAACAGTCTAGAAATGATCATTAACAATAAATAGCAATAAACTCCCCTAATCCCCAGATTTTGTTAACTAATACTTTTCACTAAAAGAAACCGGGCTTCTTAGAAAAATAGTTAATTACAGGTTTAGGGTAGGAAATATCAAGATGAGACGGAACCTCTTGTTCCAATAAAAGCAAGGAAGCAAGCCATCAAAGGCTTCCAGAATGAAGGCTTCCAGAATGTCTAAAGAATGAGAAGCAACCTGAATAGAATTCCACTAGCCTAAAAATCAGAAAATTTGAGCACCACTAAGAATAATAAATTGAAAGTATTGAAAAACATCAAATATGATTAAATTGACAAATTAATAATGATGCTAAATCAAAGTAAGAAATTCATTGATCACTTTTAGAAAGCATTTGAAGACTAACTCAGTATTATGGAAACAAATAAATAAAAGAAAAAATCTGGCAGTTTTCTGCCTTTTCTGTACAAACTGTATCCCCTGGTTTTTATTTAATTTAAATTTTATTTTTTTTTAATTTTTATGACTGAAGTATAGTTGATATACAATGTTATATTAGTTTCAGGTGAACAACATAATGATTTGACATTTCTTTACATTACACAAAGCTCACCACAATAAGTGTAGTCACCATCTGTCACCATACAATGTTAATACAATATCACTGACTATATTCCCTATGCTGTACTTTCCATATCCATGACTTTTTTATTTTATAACTGGAAGTTTGTACTAGAATATCACAATTCTTCAACACCTAATTTATTAATGGACATAGGCCATGAAAATGAACTCATGTTAACATAACTAAAGCGAGGGAAGCAGACTATGTGCCTCCTTTAGAATGCCACAGCACTACTGGATCCAAACATAAATCAGATCAAGCTTCGAGCGTTCACTGACAATTCATTAAAAATACAAGGTGAGAGGAAAATGCTGAATGACATGATGGGGGTGATTGGGGATGCAATCAGCCAACTCCAGACTCTGGGAAACTCTACATGACAAATTGCCTGGCTTCTTCAACAACAATAAAAAGCCATAAATAAATGTAAGAGATTAAAAAAGACTTCAGAAATATATCAACCTATGACAATTATGGAATTGTTATTATTTTTTGGATCCCAATTCAAACAACCAAACTGTGAAACAAACACATTAGAGAATTAGGGAACTGTGTCATTGACTGAATATTTGATGATACTATGGAATTATTGGTATTATAATTGCTTTTTATAGAGTCATTAATATTTATGGATACATTCTGAAATACTTATGGATGAACTTAAATAATGTCTGGAGTGACTTCAACATAACCAAAGACAGAGATGAAATAAGATTAGCTGATTACATTGTAATTACTGAATTATTGAAGATTTGTAATGAGGAGCTTCATTATACTGTTCTCCATATATTGTATATGTTTGCAGTGTTCTGTAATAATAAGTTTGGAGTTTAATGATGGCCTGTATGTTGAGATGGTGATGGGAATAGAGAGAAATGTAAACCATCAGGGGAAGTTGGATGTGTTAACGGATAGGACTCAGCGGTCATTTGGAGCTAGATGGGGAGGGGAACGAGGAGCGAGAGGAAACAGCTCCCCGATGATCCAGATATGCACCCCAGCAGCTTGGGCTCTGGACAAGCATAATGTGCAGTGGATTTATTCAGATTATAGATTTTGCTTGAATGCTGAAATGAGAGGAGAGTGGGATAAGTGAATTAAGGAACTTGTAAAGACTTCCTTACTGTGATAGATCATGACTGGACCAGAAGAAAGGTGACACCATGAGAGTCTGAGACACAGGGCAAAAGGAGAGTGCTCTCGACTTTTGTATTGCCACCAGCAGCCTGTTTCATATCAGGCAAAACATTTAATATAGGTTTTATTTGGTTTCCATATCTGAAAATTGATAGTGGACTTAATATATAGTCATTTGCAGCCCCCAAATACATTTCACTTCACATAATCTATCTTCTTTTTTGTTGGTTAATATTCCCCCACATAAAGAAAAAAACTGCTTGAATTTATTATTATTTTATTTATTTATGTATTTATTTGACAGAGACACAGCAAGAGAGGGAACACAAGCAGGGGGAGTGGGAGAGGGAGAAGCAGGCTTCCCGCGGAGCAGGGAGCCTGATGCGGGGCTCAATCCCAGGACCCTGGGATCATGACCTGAGCCGAAGGCAGACGCCTAACGACTGAGCCACCCAGGCATCCCAGAACTGCTTGAATTTATATATTGATTAAAGATATACCAGCTCACTATGTTCTCTTAAATATCTATTTCCCAACATAGCCTCAATTGTGAGGAAAGCATGTGATAAATGAAGTTTACTCTTTTTTTTTTTAAGATTTATTTATTCATTTGAGAGAAAGAGAGAGCACCAGCAGGGTCAGGAGCAGAGGGAGAGGGAGAGAGAGAGACTCCCCACTGAGTGTGGAGCCCAATGTGGGGCTGGATCTCATGACCCTGAGATCATGCCCTGAGCCAAAATCAAGAGTTGGATGCTTAACCGACTAAGCCACCCAGGCGCCTCAAGTTTACTTTTTGAGTGTGTGTTTGTACTTCTGTTTTTAAGGGACTTTGTGCCAAGTTTAAAATTTCTAGCTCTCTGCAGCTCCAGTATTAATCACGGTATAAAATTACTAGAGTAACCATAATCTGGGGCTGTTTGCAAAGCTGTGCATAACCTTTCTTTAAGTTCAGAAGTGATACTTTATAAACATAAGAAATAGTACTATGATGCTATTATCAAATTCTGTTTAATAAAATTTGTGTTACTACACTTCAGCTGAACTGTAGAGAGGTGACATATCATGGTGTTAATCATTTTATTGACTTAATTTTCAGTAATGGTTCAAACCCCAAACAACTGCCTCTGTCTGGTCTATGTGAAAACCTATTATGTGCCTCAAAACAGGGTACAAGTTAATCCTTTGACCCTTTATATTTCCATAGAGGGCTAAAGATATTTGCTCCACACTTATGATGAAATAGAATCACCTTCTGTTTATTTTCTCCACCACATTCATTAACTTCTCCGTTAAGTGAGAAAAGAAACTTACCGCTTGGTGAGAGGATGATAGACTGAGAGTCATCAGGTCATATTTTTATTTAAAGGTTGTTCTTCATATATGACCCAGGTTTTATCAAGCTAATTTCAATCACAATATTAAGGTATTTTTGTAGTTAAAATTAAAAACTCATGAAGTGACACATTGATTCTCATTTTGGAAGGACAATGAATGGTCCAACCCTTGAATTTATTCCTTCCTTGAGACACTAACATATGCTAATCACTGTTCTTAGTGTTGGAGCAATGGCTGTGACAAAAATCCCTGACATTCTTGTGGGTTAAAAAGCCTTGAATATATGTCCAAGAAGTGGGACTTAGAGACCAAAATTACACATGGCACACTGAGCCCAAGCTGCAGCCCTGTCAGCTAGTTTAAATAGGAGTGAACTTCAAAAGAATAGCAGCCTCAGGCACCTGCGTGGCTCAGATGGGTGAGCGTCTGCCTTCGGCTCGGGTCATGGTCCCAGGGTCCTGGGATCGGGGCCTGCATCGGGCTCCTTGCTCGGCGGGGAGCCTGCTTCTCCCTCTGCCTCTCTCTCTCTCTGTCTCTGTCTCTTATGAATAAATAAAAAAAAAAAAAAAGAAGAAGAAGAATAGCAGCCTCAAGAGATGAGTCATAGCCAGAGTGGCCCATGTTTGAAGCACAAAGGCAATGATTTCCTGGTATTCTTCGGTCAGGAACTGCAACTACATTTAGAAGCTCAAATAAACAAAGATTGATGTTAGAAATCTAGAGACTTCCACTTTTCTGAGACTTCTTGTATTTAACAGACCCTGAAGTTAGGAGAGGCTCTCTGAGGTACTTTAGAAGAAGACCCAAGGAAATTTAGACCCCCACATTAAGAAGTTAGTACTCGTGGTAAAGTGAGAAACTGGTCTACCAAAAGGTCGCATTTCATTACTTAGGCTGTTTTTATCATTCGGTCATGAAAAAGAACATTGCTTCCATTATAGTGTTTCTTGGATAAAACATCAGGCTGGGGAATTAGCAGAGTGAAGGAATTTCTACATTACTTTTTCATGTTTAAGGACTGCACAATTAGTATAGAGTACCAAATGTATTCCTCTCTCCCTTGATTTAAATTGTATCCAAGGCCAAAGGGGAATGTGACTTGATTTACTTCTTAAATTATAAGGATTGTCTTAAAATCCCCAGTCATACCTCCACATTTCTCATTAGATCATCACAAATTAAATGGACAAAATTTTGATACTTGTGGATTTCATAGAGAGACTATGAGTTCAAACACTGAAGACTGACACATTTTGGTCCTTTTTGGGTAAGTAATCTTCTTGAGCTGAGGTACAGAAAAAAATATGGCATAAATTACAAGGCTAAGAAGAAAATTTTTAATGCTCATACCTGTATTTTATTTCTAAGAATTAGCATTTCTCAAGGACAAACAAGATTGGTTTAAAAGCAGCATTTTTTTTTTCTTAAAATCAGTATAGGAGTAGTGAGTGAAATAAAAATGATTATCATGGAAGGCATGTTCAAGGATGGGAATTTGCTTAGAATGAATATTTCTATCTGGTTGGCCAGTCTAGACACATATAAAAGAGAAGAGAGATATGAACATTCCTAATTACTGTTAAGGATAAATCTAGGAAAAAGCCATATATCATGGGAGGTGAACAGACCACCATTTGTGGGAAGACCTCAAAGTCTAAATTTGAGTGACTCCAAAGGCAGTGTGAATACAAGAAGCCAATGAAGACAACTTTCAGAGTGCCAGAGAGGTACTGGGAAAACTCCCGTGGTTAATTAAGATAGATAACTAGGCAGTTTCATAAAATCTGGATGTGTTTTGGAAACAAAGTCTTCAACAAGAAATAGACTATTTTTGCATCATTTACTAAGTTTCAAATTCACAGATCTGTTGTGTTAAGTGAGGTAAGTATAACATGTACACTGAGGGGATAAACTCAGGGTATTTACAGTGTTAGGTTTCTAAAAGAAGGTACAAGAAGGATATAGAAGTAATTATGGGAAGTCCTGGGAGGCAGTCACATTTAGAACAGGCTTGAATTAAATGTTGGTCTGATGGGAGGTAATTTCTTCTCTTTTTATTGAAGTGTAATTAACTAATGCAATTGTATATTAGTTTCAGGTGTACAACCTGTTGATTCAACAATTCTATACATTACTCAGTGCTCAGCACAATAAGTATAGTCATCATCCATCGCCATGCTTTAGTAAAATATTTAACTTTATTCCCTATGCTGTACTTTTCATTACCACGACTTATTTATTTTATAACTAAAAGTTTATACCTCTTAGTCCCTTTTATGTAATTCACCCATCTCTCACCCACCTCCCCTCTGGCAACCACCAGTTTGTTCTCTGTATTTAAGAGTCTGTTTTTTGGATTGTTTTATTTTTTAGATTCCACATGTAAGTGAAATCATATATTTCTCTTTCTCTGTCTGACTTATTTCACTTAGCATAATACTCCCTAGGTCCATCCATGTTGTTGCAAATGACAAGATCTTATCCTTTGTTATGGTTGTGTAATATTCGTGTGTATGTGTATGTGTGTATACCATCTTCCTTATTCATTTGTCTATCAATGGACATAGGTTGCTTCCACATATTGGCTATTGTAAATAATGCTGCAATAAACACAGGGGTTTTTGAATTAGTGTTTCTGTATTCTTTGGGTGAATACACAGTAGTGGGATTACTGAATTATATGGTATTTCTATTTTTAAGTTTTTTGAGGACCCTCTAAACTCTTTTGAACAGTGGCTGCACCAATTTACATTCCCACCAACAGTATCAGAGGGTTCCTTCTCCAAATTCTCACCAAGACTTGTTATTTCTTGTCTTTTTGATTCTAGTCATTCTGATAGGTGTAAGGTGATATCTTATTATGGTTTTGACTTGCACTTCCCTAATGACTAGTAATGTTGAACATTTTTTCATGTGTTGGTTGGCCATCTGTATGTCTTCTTTGGAAAAATGTCTATTCAGGTTGTCTGCATATTTTTTTAATCAAATTATTTGTGGGTTTTTTGGTGTGGAGTTGTAATAGTTCTTTATATATTTAGGATATTCACCCCTGATCAGATATATCATATGCAAATATCTTCTCCCATTCACAAGGTTGCCATTTTGTTTTGTTGATACTTTCCTTCACTATGCAAAACTTTTTATTTTTATATTGTCCCAATAGTTTATTTTTGCTTTTGTTTCCCTTGCCTGAGGACACATATATAGAAAAATGTTGCTAAGGCTGATGTCAAAGAGATTGTTGCCTACATTTTCTTCTAGGAGGTTTATGGTTCCAGGTCTCACATTTAGATTTTTAATCCATCTTGAATTTGTTTTTTTATATAGTGTAAGAAAGTGGTACAATATCATTCCTTTGCATGTCACTGTCCAGTTTTCCCAGCACCATTTGTTGAAGAGACTTTTGCCCATTGTATATTCTTGCCTCCTTTGTCATATATTGGCCATCTAAGTGTGGGTTTATTTCTGGGCTCTCTATTCTGTTCCATTGATCTATGTGTCTGTTTTTGTGCCAGTACTATACGGTTTTGATTACTATAACTTTATAGTATATCTTGAAATCTGGAATTGTGATACTTCCAGTCTTGTTCTTCTTTCTCAAGATGGGAGGTCATCTCTGAATGGATATTAATTACTTAAGGAGGTGAGGGTGTCATCATTTGTTCAATTAGTGAATGCTTTTGGCTGGGACAGAGTTTATTGAATTCACATACATTCCTATGGAAAACACCCAGCCAGAATCTGGGAGAACATTTTAAGAAAATTAATCTCAGATGATGAAAGAAAAAAAATTAGGGCAGTAGTTTAAATTTTGAAATTTTCTGAAATTGAAAATGTAGTGGGAAAGCAGAAGAAAGAAAGAAGTAAGTAAGATTGTTATATCCAGGACTATAGTAAAAATGTGACCAAAAATGACATGTTTATTTTCACTGAAGTAGCATTAGCTCCTGAAGGTACTGAAAAGTTAAAAGCCAAGACGGCTAGTTCCAGGCTGCTTTATGATAATGGAATCTCTATAGATCCCAATCTTTCCATACCTTCTCCAAAATACCATAATGATTAAAAGAGAAATTAAATTAAAACACCAGTAATTTACACTTACAGCATAACCAGGAAATGGGGAATATTACAAATTCAAATTTATGAGTAAATTTGAGACCAGAGGTGGTACCAGAGTCCACAACTGTATGTAAGTCTGGTGGGAGCTGTACAAATGTGTAGGTCGTGGGCAGTAGTGATGAAATCCAGGAAATATTACCAAGGGTTCACCTCCAGCAACAGAGAAGCCCACCCTGAGTGGGAACTACAGAGAGTACTTCTCAGGTTTGTGAGATTACAGCCACGGGCAAAGGAACAAAAAGAAGAGCCTTGGAAAGACAGTTTTAGGAAAATATCTAGGAAGAGAGTGGTTTAACAAAAGGGATGCCTTGCAGCTTGTGTGGGTATTTTTAAGCTTATCTCCAGGGAAACCTGAAACCTAGTGCTAACCTTTGGCCAAGGAAAGGATGAAATAGACTAACAATTGATTTATAATGTGGTGTGTAAAGTCAAATTCTACTGGAGACGTGCTGTACTAGCTTGTTATCTACAGTGGTTAGTGAAAATGTGTACACTGATCATCACAACTGGTTTAATGAGTGATAACGCCTCGTTTTAGCTGTGTGACCAACACAGTATAAAAGACTCCTCAGTAAACTTGCACCTTAGTTCAGATGAAACTGAAGTATCTTGTACATATCTTGGTGGTTCATAAACCAAACATGTAGCATGTCCTGTGTGACTGCGGTAGGACCCTGGAGGGCTGCACCTGTACATCCTGGCCTCTCCATAGTGCCTACACTCTCTCTCTCCTGCTGAATGTGGCCTTTACCTTCATAAAAGTTTTACGTGACTATACCCTGTGGAGTTCCATCGGGTCTTTCAATTATCTGATGTGTGATTTCTGCGGCAGTTCATTTGGAGTCAGCAGCGGGCTTTAAAGAGAGGAAAAGAAGCAGCTGATGACAAGTATCCTACCATAGCAAAATGGAATATAAAAATACACACAAGCTACCCCACCACTAAATAATGATTTAACATATTAAAACTGCCATTCCTTCTTGCAACAAAAACAGAGTCCTTGATATGAGAACTTGAAGAAGCCACTTTCCTAATGTGCCTCACAAAAAAGAAATATCCTCCTAGTCAATACTCCAGGAAAATAAGACATTCAAAGGAAAAATAAAATCATGGCATCCATCCTATAAAAAACAAAAACCTAAATAAGGATCAAAACAGTTCCATAAACAAATAAAAGCAAATGTTCCTAGAAGCAGGATTTCTCTCAGAACTAAAAATAATGGAATAAAAAATTGTAGATGCGAAAGAACACTAAAAAATAAAAGTCACAAACTTTAAAAAGAGGTAACGAGAAGTAGATAGTAGAGGATGTTAAATGTGGAATGTTAAAACTTGGAAATAATTCAAAATTAACATAAATTAAGTTACAAGTTACCCAAAAGAAAATAGAAACTACTTAAAGTACATTAAATAACATAGAAAGGATAGAAATGAGAAAAAAAAAAAAACAAATAATAGAGTTGGGGAGAAAAACAGAGAAGGTGGGGAGAGAAAGAAGATTGAAGGCCCATAACCAGCAAAGGAAATCCAATGTACACATAGCAGGAATACCAAAAGAAAAAAAAAAATGAAGAATAAAACATAACACCAACAACAAAAACAAAACTAATGTATTTTTAATTAGGATACCATAAGTAAAAATAAGTATCTGAATCTGCATATAGAAAATGTGCACAGTGTGCCTGGGAAGGTTGCCCTGGGATGCTAAACATTAACACTTAGCTTACCAAGATCATAAGAGTTTAAAGACAGTAGAGGGGCACCCAGGTGGCTCAGTCAGTCAAGCGTCTGACTCTTGGTTTTGGCTCAGGTCATGATCTCCGGGTTGTGAGAGCCCTGCCTCCAGCTCTGCACTCAGTGGGGAGTCTGCTTGAGATTCTCTCCCTCTGCCCCTCCCCCACTCTTTTCTCTCAATAAATAAATAAATAAAATCTTAAAATAAAAAGGCTAGCAGAAAAAAAAAAAAACTATAAATCCCTAATCAATACACTGACAAAATAAAGAAAATCATATTGGCGTCAGACTCCTTCAGAGGAACATTAACTGCAAGAATATAATGGCACAGTATCTACCAGCTACACGGGGAAGAAAATGTGAGCCAATAATTTTGAAATATCAAGGTTACAAGAAAACACTGTTAAACATGTAAGAATTCAAGTTCCTGAGTCCTTCCTGAGCAGTCCTCTAGAAGATGAGCTTATACAACCAGGAGCTGATTGAGGAGATTCTGCATTAAATTTTGGTATTGAATATTGAATATATAAAACTATACAGGTAACACCAAAACAAAGGTGGGACTGAGAATAAATAGTTTGCATATATTATATACTTTAAAAAAGGAAAGAAGAAGAAGAGGGTACAAGAGGGAGAGAAAAGGGAAAATAAAATACGATAAATCATTGCTTCATAGGTGGTGGTTGAGAGTCAAAGGACAACATTTGAGTACAAGAAGCTTGAGTATTCTATCAGTCAAAATTCTCCAGAGAAACAGAACCAACCGGATGTATATAGAGATTTATTGTAAGGAATTGACTCGCACAATTACAGAGACTAAGATGTCTAATGATTTGCCAATGGCAAGCTGGCGACCCAGGAAAGCCTGTGGTGTAGTTCTGAGTCCAAAGGCCTAAGATACAGGCTAGTTGATGATGTGGATTCCAGTCTGGTTCTGAAGGCCTGAGAGCCAGGAGCACTGAGTGCAGGAGACGGTTGAGGTCCCAACTCAGCAATCAGGTAGGAAAAGCCAAATTCTCCCTTCCTCCAACTTTTTGTTCTATTCAGGCCCTCAGTGGATTGGATGATGCCCAGCCACTTTGGGGATGACAAACTACCTTACTAAGTCCACCAGTTCAAATGCTGATTTCATTTTGAAACACCCTCACAGACACATCCAGAAATAATGTTTAGCCAAATATCTGGGCACCCTGTGATCCTATCAAGTTGACACATAAAATTATCCATTACAAGTACATTTAAGAGTAAGAACATAAACATTAAGAATGATAATATGATTGACCAGAATTAAATGATGGAAATGGTGGAAGAGAGAGAGAAAAAAGAAGGAAGAGCTACTACGTGAATATTCTATTTGTTTGTAATAGAGACTCATATATTCTTAAAGAAAATGGAAAATAGAAGATGGAGCATGAGAAAATGGAGGAAAGGAAAATGGAAGCTGAGATATTCATATAATGGTAAACACTGGAACCAAAATACAAGTTTTTCTAATACTGAAAGACAAAATTTTTAAAAAGTAAATAACATAATGAATGTGTAATTGCTAAATGTTTATAGGCTTAACTCACCTACTTAAAAATAAAATTTCAGATAGACTGACACAGCAAAATGCAACTTTATATCATATACAAAAGTACCACCTAAAAACATATTTTATTTTTTTAATTTAAAATCAGTTAATTAACATTTGGTGTATTATTAGTTTCAGGGGTAGAGTTTAGGGATTCATCAGTTGCATATGATACCCAGTGCGCATTACATGAAGTGTCCTCCTTAATGCCCATCACCCAATTAGCCCATCTCCCCCACCACATCCCCTCCGGCAACCCTCAGTTTGTTTCCTATAGTTAAGAGTCTCTTAGGGTTAAAACAGATGAACGTAGGGGAAGAGAAGGAAAAATAAAATAAGGCAAAATCAGACAGGGAGACAGACAATAAAAATGTGTTTGAGAGAGGCCAAAATCAAAGGATGAAAACAAGAATAACAGCAAAAACAAAAAGGAAAGTAGGGATAACAACTTGATATCAGATGGAGTATAGTTCAGGCTAAAAAGTAGCAAATGAGAAAAAGTTATATGTTACAATGTTATCACAGTAAAGATAAAAGAGTTATAAATCTCTAAACACCATATAATATACCAACAACTTTCATAAAGTTCTACAGAAGATGCATTAAAAACACACTAAGAGACTTTAATACAGTAAAACTGTCTTAGTCCAAGATAGGTCAAGAACAAGAGTATTATGTAAGGATCTATGTAAGTTCATATTTATTCCTATATAATTTATTAAAACATAAATCCTAATATTAAAGAATATAACTTCTTATCAATTTTACATAAAACAATCTTGAAAATTAAAAATAATTTAGGCCATAAAGAATACCTCAACAGATTATAAAAAGTTGAAAACCAAATAACATTTTCAGACCACAATGCAATAGAATCATAATATGACACCAAAATTAAAATCAAATAGAATCTTTTAAATGAAGATTAAACAGTCTTAATAAAATAACTAATGGAATAATATAAAGTACAAATTAAAATAGAAGAACACAGTAATACATGGTGTAGGAAACGATTGGGGTTCAGAGATTATGGCCAAGAAAGAATCCTTGAGATGTCTTTGGTGCAAAAAGGTTGTTTTATTAAGGCATGGGGACAGGACCCGTGGGCAGAAGGAGCTGCACTGGGGTCATGAGGAGTGGCCTATTAAATACTTTCAAGTTGGGAGGAGGTTAAGGATAACAGAAGTCTCTAAGGAATTTTGGAAGCAAGGTTTCCAGGATCTTGAGGGGGCTAGCTTTTGTTAGGAAAAGGTCATTTATGACTGTCTAATAAAACCTTAGTCATGAGACCCTTCAGATGTGTATCAGTGGACCATATGCTTGGGGGATGAGTGCCAACACGTATCTGGGGGGGGGGGTAGAGATAAAGGAAGTTTCCAAAGGAATTTTTTAAAGATATTTTTTATTTATTTATCTGAGAGAGAGAGAGAGCACTGAGTTGGGGGGAAGGGGCAGAGGGAAATGGAGAAGCTCCCTGCTCAGCAGGGAGCCCGACACAGGGCTCTATCCCAGGACCCTGAGATCACCACCTGAGCTGAAAGCAGATGCTTAACTGACTGAGTCATTCAGGCACCCCCAAAGGAGTTTTTATATGTTAAAATAGATTCACAGGATCCTGGGGAGTTGGGATAATGTTAAGCTAAGATTGCCTTTTGCCCCTAGCTAAGTATTAACATTGAGGCAGCTGAGTTCCTAGAGAAAGGTCACTCCGCCTGTTTCAAGGACTTGTCAATGAGCTGTAAGTAGTAAGGAAATATAATTTTTCTTTTCCCTTTGTTTCCCATGTCAATACATATTAGAACTTTTGGAATATATAAAAAATAATATTCAGAGGAAAATTCATATTGAAAAAAATTCATATCACTAAAACTGAAAGAGTGGAAATGATACATATCCTATAAAAATATTGGAGGGGGTGGGAAAGAGTAACCAAAAGATAGAGCAGAAGAAAGGAGTTCACAAAGATGAAAGCAGGAAATAATGAGAAAAAAGTGATAATCTAATTATTTTATTTTTTTAAAAGATTTTATTTATTTTATTTATTTGACAGAGAGATAGAGAGAGCCAGAAAGCACATGTAGGAGGAGTGGGGGGAAGGGGCAGAGGGAAAAGGAGAAGCAAGCTCCCTGCTCAGCAGGGAGCCCGATGTAGGGCTCAATCTCAGAACTCTGGGATCGTGACTTGAGTCAAAGGCAGACGCTTAACTGACTGAGCCACCCAGATGCCCCTAATCTAATTTAAAAAAATAATAATAACAAAAAAGAGGAGGCCTGGGTGGCTCAGTCAGTTAAGCATCTGACTCTTGATTTCAGCTCAGGTCATGATCTCAGAGTTGTGAGATTGAGCCCTGAGTCAGGTTTCCTGCTCAGAGGTGGAGGCTGGATGAGATTCTCTCCCTCTCCCTCTCCCTCTGCCGCCCCCCCCCCGGCTCATGGGGTCTTTCTTTCTCTCAAATAATAAGTAAGTAAGTAAGTAAGTAAGTAAGTAAATAAATAAATAAATAAATAAAATCTTTTTTTAAAAGAAATAACAAAAAAGGGACATTTCACCACACTACCATATTCACAAAAATAAGGGAGCAAAGAGCATATGTACATAAAATAATGAAACAAATGACCCAGGTTAAATAACACCAAATCAATCATTTTTTAATCCCTGACTTATAGATATCCTCATGAATAAATTTTTAAACTTACATGAAATAGGTAATTTTCTAGGAAAAAATAATTAAACTGGCCTTACTAGTGATAGAAAAAAACAGTTTTCATTAAAAAAATTATCAGGGGCTTCTGAGTGGCTCTGTGGGTTAAGTGTCTGAGTCCTGATTTGGGCTCAGGTCTTGATCTCAGGGTTGTGAAATCCAGCCCCACATCTGGCTCTGCTCAGCAGGGAGTCTGCTTGAGATTCTTTCCCTATGCCCCCCTCAATCATGCTTGCACATGTGCTTTTCTCTCTAAAGTAAAATCTTTAAAAAAATTATCAATGATCTATTTACACAAGAAGCAATGAATTATGATGGATTCATATCGGAATTTCCCCAGCCTTTAAGGACCAGATAATCCCAACACTATTGTAAATTATTCTAGACCACAGCAACAAAACAAAACTAAACAACAATAAAGGAAAACTTCCAAATTATTTGTAAAGCAATTACCAAAACCTGATAAAAATTGCACAAAAAAAGAAATCAAAATCATTCTAACCTGTGAATACTGATGTGAACAAATTTTCTACTTAAGTATTCAAAACATAATAAATAACATTAAAATAGGGTGTAAGCATCCTTCAGTACTGTATTGTTCATTAATATAATTACTCATATTAGTTGATCTAAGGACAAATATCTTGAAAGTATCTCCAGAGATGCTGAAAATGCATGTGATAAATAAAAATGATTCTTTATTCTTGTGAAAAACCATCAATAAATTAAGCATTGGTACACATATACTGAATATGATACAATAACTATTTCTCAGTCTGCGGGTCAGCATCTTACCTAACACTGAAACAATGGAGGCAATCCTGGAGGCAGTCCACATCAGAAACAGGACAAAAATGCCTGCTATTATCATTCTTATTAAACATTGTATTAATAACATTAGCTTATCAATTGCCAAAATGAGAGCAAGTAGAGACATAATATGAAAGGAAGAACTAAAACTATTGGCAGATGATGTGATCATGCCTGCAAAATCCCCCAAAATAAATATTACAAAAACAATAAAATTATTTAGTAAGCTAGTAGAATATAAAACTGACTTATCAAAGTAATTATATACAAATGAAAACCAGTTAGAAGATTCGATGAGGGGCACCTGGGTGGCTCAGTCATTAAGCATCTGCCTTCGGCTCAGGTCATGATCCC
The DNA here is from genome assembly GCF_003265705.2 of Callorhinus ursinus. Classification (NCBI taxonomy): domain Eukaryota; kingdom Metazoa; phylum Chordata; class Mammalia; order Carnivora; family Otariidae; genus Callorhinus; species Callorhinus ursinus. The sequence goes on along the minus strand of NW_027397074.1, from coordinate 8,296,326 downwards.
AGGCAAGCCCCACATCGGGTTCCCTGCTCCGCGGGAAGCCTGCTTCTCCCTCTCCTCCTCCCCCTGCTTGTGTTCCCTCTCTTGCTGTCTCTCTCTCTCTGTCAAGTAAATAAATGAAAATCTTAAAAAAAAAAAACGCACAGAGCATTAAAAAAAAGAGATGATGAAAAAGAAGAACTTATTTATTTTCTTTTAAAGATTTTATTTATTTATTTGACCGAGAGAGAGACAGCGAGAGAGTGAACACAAGCAGGGGGAGTGGGAGACGGAGAAGCAGGCTTCCCGTGGAGCAGGGAGCCCGATGCGGGGCTCGGCCCCAGCACCCTGGGATCATGACCTGAGCCAAAGGCAGATGCTTAACCAACTGAGCCACCCAGGCACCCCTAGAAGAACCTATCTGAAACAGATTTTTAAAAATTACTTTTGATGAAATGTTGCAAAATATAAAAATCTAAATGAGGGTAAGTTGAAACATTTCTGAAAAGCCCAAAAGTAGACTTGAACAAGCTGAATGACACACCTTGTTCATGAAGAAGAGAACTCAATATCGTAAAGATACCAGTTCTCCCTTAGTTGATGTATAAATGTAACATCACCACCTGTTTTTTTTTTTTTCTCTTTTTCTGGAATTAGACATCTTAAGTATAACAAATGTTATTTTTATGTACCCTTCTCATATCCAAACTTAATTTTTCCCTTTCTTGTATACTCCAATCCAGTTGATCAGCAAGTCCTAAAACTTTAATTCCAAAGTATATTTTTGCTCCATTGCTGCTATCCTTCCCTAATGCCAACATACAAATCTTTTCTTTCATGTTTCAAGTTTTTATTTAAATTCTAGTTGTTAACATATAGCATAATATTAGTTTCAGGAGTAGAATTTAGTGATTCATCACTTACATATAACACTCAGTGCTCATCGCAAGTGCCCTCATTAATGCCCATCACCCATTTAGGCCATCCCCCCACCCACCTCCCCTCCAGCAACCCTCAGTGTGTTCTCTGTAGTTAAGAGTCTGTTTTGGGGCACCTGGGTGGCTCAGTCGGGTAAGTGTCTGACTCTTGGTTTCAGCTCAGGTCATGATCTCACGGGTGGTAAGATGGAGCCCCACATCAGACTCCTCGCTCAGTGGAGAGTCCGCTTGAAGATTCTCTCCTTCTTCCCCTCCCCCACACTCTCTCTCTAAAATAAATAAATACATCTTTAAAAGAATCTGTTTTGTGGTTTGCCTTTCTCTTTCTCTTTTTTTCCCTTATGTTCATCTGTTTTGTTTCCTAAATTCTACATATGAGTGAAATCATATGGTATTTGTCTTTCTCTGACTGACTTATTTCGCTTAGCATAATACTCTCTAGCTCCATCCAGGTCATTGCAAATGGGAGGATTTCAGTCTTTTTGATGGCTGAGTAATATTCCATTGTATCATATGCCACATCTTCTTTATCCATTCATCAGTTGATGAGCATTTGGCCTCTTTCCATAATGTGGCTATTGTTGATAGTGCTACTATAAACTTTGGGGTATGTGTACCCCTTTGAATTTGTAGTTTTGTATCCTTTAGGTTAATACCTAGTAGTGCAATTGCTGGGTGTAGGGTGGTTCTATTTTTAACTTTTTGAGGAATCTCCATGCTGTTTTCCAGGAGTGGCTGTACCAGTTCCAGCATATAAATCTAACTTGTCATTTTGTGTTTGGATTTTGTGATAGCCTCCACAGCAGCTCCCTGTCTTTTCTTGCTTCCTCCATCCCTTCTCCACAAAATAGCAAGAGTAACTATTTTAAAAATATATAAATCACATTTTATTCCACTTTACACTTCCAAATGGCTTATCATTGCAGTTATAACCAAATATCTGACCCTTCCCTAACTCAATTTCATCTCATACTGTCTCCCTTTTCAAAATGTGTAGTTCCTTGACAATGCCAAGCTCTTACACATTTCATGGTTCATTTTACTTCCCTGTTTCTGTTGAAAGTTCCCCTTCCCTTGGCTATTCACATAGCTGCTCTCTTTCCTTTAAAGAGGCCTTTCTGACTATCCCATCTCAAGCTTTCACCCTTCACTTATAGGTATATCCCACTACCCCATTTATTTTTCTCATAGCATTTACTAGAATCTGAGTTTGTTGGGTTAATCTGTACATTCATTGTTCATTTCAGTGGGAGTGTGTGTGTGTGTGTATATATATATATATGTATGTATGAACATATTATCCATAAGGGCTAAGAACATTTCTGTCTTGTTCCTATCTCTTCTTCAGTTTTAAGACAATGTCTACCTCATAGTAGATACTCACTAAAATACTTATCGAAATGAAAATTCTTTCCTGCCTTCAACTAGTTCTAGTACTTGTGGGAAACCTAAACTTGTGCTGAACAGCATCAAATTAAGGTTTTCTGAAGCTTTTGGGTGCAAATATCAGGAATGTTGTATCAAAAAGGAAAAAAATCCAATTATTTCAAGATGATGTGTGTATATCATCCCCTGGGTCATGATTCCTACCTACATATGGATATCACTGGCCATAAGATAGAAAAAAGAAAGCACAATTTAAATATTACTACCACATAACTAAACAAATCAATTTTTTATTTGTCCAATGACATCAATATACAAAGAAACAAAACCTTGTGAAAAAGGTCTTGTGTGAGGAAAATTGTAGTTATCGACTAACATGAGAGGATAATTTGAGGATTTTAATTAAAAGTTACAATCCCCACATCCCCCTAAAATGTTTTTCATAAGAGGAACTAAACATAAGTAGTAGATAAAATAAAACATACTTACATTCAAAGGAAATCCCTGTTCTCTAAAGGGTAAGGCAAATCTGCTTCAAAGTGGCATATCGGTAAGAAACTCTCTCCACTTATTCTCACATTGCTGAGTTCAGAGCCTCAAGTGTGTATATAATGTACAGAGAACAAGGGAAGATGTTTTCTCTTCTGGCAATTCTCCTTTAAGAGAAAGAGAATCCTTTCTCAGAAGACTCCCTCTACTATTTTCTTGTATCTCCTTGACTCAAATTGGGTCACATGTCCTCAAAGAATGCCATGTATACTTTCATTAGCCAGTCGCTGGCCATGGATATAAGGATGACTGGGGCTTGCCCTTAAACCAGTCAAGCCCATTCCGAGAGCCTAGGATGGGAACAGTTCCCCTGATACACAAGAGCTGCATGGAGGAGGGATCAGACTCTTTGGGAAGACAAATAAATGGATGCTGATTTGGGAACCAACATTTTTCAGTGAAGTCTACACTAATAAAGCCCAACTTCTGATCTCCACATCATAATCTCTTTCCACACATCCCACCATTGTCCACTTAGGTTCATGTCGGTTTGAAATTTAATAATGATCTCATCAATTCTAATGAGCTTTCCTGTTAAAATATTCTTAAATGCTCTGTGAAAATTCATGCAAGACTAACTCCTAACAAAGTCGTAGAAATGAAAGCTTCAAAACTCAGTAACCTATTGCACTTTTACAGGGATGGATGATCAGAAACTATTTGAGGAATAAGCATTCAGTCACAATGGCTGAAAGAATAAAGATTATAAAGCAGGGATGGCAGTTGTCCAGCAATTAATCCAGCCCCAATTGTTTCCTGAGTATTTTGCCATTTCTGTTTGCAAAGCAGTAATTGGCATTGTTTAGAAGAGACAAATCATTTTGCCTTCCTCTTGGCAGCTTTAAAATGACAAAATAAATTTTGCACAAAGATCTTGTTTTACTCCAAGTTTATTTCTTTTTGAAACTAAATGTCTATTCATTTTTTTAGTCATAATAGGTCTCAAAACAATGCTCAAACATTGACTACTGAAATATTATTTACAAAATCCAGCTGAGTTTTTCTAAAGATTTGAGATTATTCAATGATATTTACCTCCAGATAATATCTTCAGTTTCCTAGCATGTCATATTATCTTTTAAGGCAATAACAATAATAATAATAATAATGCCGAATGCTTGTATCTAAATAATTGATACTGCATGGAAATTAACCAGTTGAACATAGTATGGTTTTTTTCAAGCTTTAAAATACCAACCATATTAAAACTTTAAAAACCCTGTGATTTAGGATAATATTTCATACCTATTGAGGAACTATTATCTGTTAGACATAGTATGAAGTACTTATAGAATGTAAATATGGGAGATAACTCATTTACATCGTTATATCACAACATATTGGATAAAATACTTTAAGTACCTTAATGAAAGGACTCGTAGTTTGTTTTGTTTCTGTCCTTGTTAGTAAGGAATTGGTTTTTCTATTGAGATAGTGCCTATATATGGGACTTACTCTACAAAACAGCATCAGTAAGGAGATAACTCTGAATTTTTTTTGAGCAGTATTTGATTTTTTTAAAGGTGATCCTGTATACTTTTTGTAAGTAAAACAAATAAAATTGAAATGTGAAAAAAAACTTCATAAATTTATAAAATGTGATGAGTAATGAACAAATGTTATGGACATGTGGAAAAATAACTACAAATATCTTTGGTTACTAAGTACAGGAGATCCTATTTAAGCTGGATTTTGTAGGACGAATAGGGATTCACCAAGCATAAAGGAGAAATTGTGGGAAGAGTGTATTACATGCATGTTGGTTATTAACATAACTAGAAATTTCTTGTATTGAAAGAAAAAGCTTACCAGGGTTCATTAATGGAATTTGTTTAGTTGGTGAATTCAAGGGAACATATCTCCAAGACATTAGAGAAAAGGAGAGAAGAAGACACCTAACACAGTTTGATGAAATAGAGAAAAGCTTACAGGTGAGGTCAGCCAATGCCATCTTGGGAAGCTTGAGGAGGCATTTGGAAGGAGACAGGCTGTAGATGGCAAAATAGATTGTTAGGGGGCTGGCTTTGGATTTGGGATGAAAACATAATATTGTGGCTCAGTGTCCAGGAACATTGAGGGAGAACCCCAAGTCTGTTGTTATGAAAGAAAACCTAAGGTTTCAAGATGACTATTAGAGAGAAGATAGAAAAATAGAGAACAAGTATGTTTTGTTACTATCCATAAGGTAATGCTATACAAAAATGGCCCAGAGTCTAGGTTGGGTTTTCCTTTGTAGACCTTTCCTTTTTGTTCTCTAGAATAAAAAAGGGTTTCTATCTTTTTAAAATAAATTCTGTTTTCATAAAACTCTACTACAGATAAGTGTGATCATCAATCTAATAATAGTAGATTTGAGTGCTCACTTTTGTATCAACAGATTTAGCAGTTATTTTAGAATATTAGAATACCATTTCTTACCTCATAGAAAACCTGCTGCCAATAAAACACCAAAAAACATCACAAAAACTATGGTTATAATCTTTTCAAGCTTATAAAGTTATATAATAGGCACACAATCTGTTTCTGTTCATATTCCCTTAAAAAGCAATGTACACACTCACACTCTTTTCACAAAATTACAAATAAAATATTAATTAAAAAATCTAGAAAGGTGTGAATAACTTGTTGATATCCTGCAATTAGAAGCGTACCTCACTATTTATACCCTAGGCATTAAACTAATTATTACTTAGCCTTTACAGATAAAGTACTTTTTTTTTTATCCCAAAGATTTTATCTATTTGACAGAGAGAGAAAGAGAGAGACACAGTGAGAGAGGGAACACAAGCAGGGGGAGTGGGAGAGGGAGAAGCAGGCTTCCTGCTGAGCAGGGAGCCCGATGTGGGGCTGGATCCCAGGACCCTGGGACCATGACCCGAGCCGAAGGCAGACGCTCAAGGACTGAGCCACCCCAGCACCCACAGATAGAGTACTTTTGTCCTGCAGTAGAAGTTCCTTGAAAAGTTTCAGTTAATTACTGACACATGTCTGAGTAAATAGTAAAACGTAGCTTATACCGAGTTCTAGAATAAAGTGCCACCTTGAGTCTTTGGTGATATTTATTGTTTTGCATTTACCAAAATCCTCGGTATTTTATTTAATCCAGAGTTTTTCAACAACCACCTGGACATTAGTTATTCTTTAACCATTTATGACATGTTGAACCAAATCATCTAACTAACATATAATGTTAGATAATACATCTCTGCTTGATATAGGCCTCTCTAGAAAAATTACGTGAGGTCAGATGGATGAACCTTCTAAATAGAATAACATGGTGATGATCTACTTTGTTCACTGCTTGAACTCTTTCAAATGCCTGAAAACTACTGCAGAATTAAACATGTAAGTGAAATAATGCTTTGGGAAAATTAATCCAAGCATTATAAAATTATTCTTTCCTTATATGGCCAACTCTTCTTCATATATTTATAACATATTTTAAAATATTTCATATAAGTATTTTTTGCATAAAGTTATTTTCACAAAGAAAGTTTTTACTCTCCTCAGACATCGCTCTAAATTAGCTCACTTCACTTTTGGAAAAACTCTTGAATTTTTATGTACATTTTTCTTTTTAAAATTTAGAAGAAATGAATATAAGGTATCTCACAGAAAATGTCCTTAATAGTTCCTGCAATTTGGGGATCTTAAGTAAAATGGGAAAAGTTTGGAAGCATAGGCACCTATGTGTACCATTCCTCATTCAACACTCAGGATCCTAATGCATGACTTTTAGATGAGTTAGTTCAGTGTAGAAGCATTACCTTGCCATTAAAGGAAATGCAGGGGAACCATAATTTAGTTAAGATACTTCCATAATTTAAATTTGACCTAGTTAAATACTGGGTTTCCTAGAAACTAATACACACACTGAAAAAAATTGGAAAATTAGAAAATTTCAGTATAATAGCCCCATCCCATACTTTGAATCTAACTGAATTACCAAATTAGCAGTCACTTATTCCATAGCATAAGGCCATGGGGCACATAATACATGCAACTTAGGACTGTACCTGAACCATATTCAGGATGGTAGCCTATTAAAGATTGTGAAATGAACAAAAATATTAAAGATACAGTCTCTCTTCAACTGTTGGAGTATCAGTGTGGCAGAGCAGAGGAGAAAGGCGTGCAACCACCTTTGCAGCTGTGAATGACAATCACATGGGTGGGAATAAATGCTAAAACGAAACACACAAGCACATACAGTCACATCATATACCAGAGCACCATCTACCTGCTTACCCCAAAGCAAGGTGACATGGACCTCTAAGAGAAAAAGAAGAGACACTCTCCCAAGGGTAGAGAACCTGGTAGAGGTGGTGAGAAAATAATCAGAATATTATATCTGAATCCAAGCTGCCTGCTGACTCTGCATAGTCCCCTGATCTATCTCCAACACTAAACTTCAATTAATGGCTGGGGCAGAATGAATGCTCCCCTTCAAAGCATAGTAATAATCAAAAAGAAAATACTATGGAGCTATTGCTGGTTCCCTAACCAGCATCCGTTTCCCTATTTCCAAATTGTATCTTGTATTTCTTTCTAAGTAGGCATGCTTCCCCATGTAGCTCCCATCTTGGTGGAAGTCAGTGTTATTACCTTCTCAGTGATAGGTTCAGTAAATCTGTTCTATGCAATTATCACCTGCTCTTCTCCTAGCAACCCCGCTGGCTCAGCCATGGGCATGTAACACAATTTGAATCAATGACATGCAAAGAGTTTCATAGGGATATTTGGGGAATGTTAGCTTTCTCCTGAGAGACTGCTGCTGAAAGAGAAGAAAGCTGTGCCTTGTCCTCTGGACATTATAATTTTATGTAGATATGAAACCCAGAGCAGTTGTAGGTATCTCCATGCACAAGTGTAAAGATGATAAATGGAAAAATTACTATGTAGCCAATATTGAAGCATGTCCTACATCTGCCTTTCTACTTACTTCAGCAATTTCAGGTGCAGAATAATCCGGGGAATACAGCATCCACAAATATAACCTTTTCGGCAATAATAATCGATAAGGAATTCCAGCCAAAATAAAAGAAAGAGAAAAAGGGAAAAAAAACATGGTAATGGAAGTATGGTAAAGACTGAATAAGAATCGAATTAATTTAAGTATGAACATAGAACAGTGGAAAGGTCAAAAAGTGGGAAAGCAAACATTAGTAATAAACATTATTACTAATAAACATTAGTAATAAAAATGTTGAAGAAAGAAAAAAGAAGCATCCAATACGAAAACTCTAACAAAAAATGACAACAGACCTAAGAGAAAGTATCTCCATCATTACAATAAAAGAATAATTAATGGAGCACCTGGGTGGCTCACTCAGTTAAGCGTCTGCCTTCGGCTCGGGTCATGATCCCAGGGTCCTGGGATGGAGCCCTACATTGGGATCCCTGCTTAGTGGGGAGTCTGCTTCTCCCCAAGCCCCTCCCCCCGCTCGTGCTTGCGCTCTCTCTCTCACTGTCAAATAAATAAATAAAATCTTTAAAAAAAGAATAATTAATGAAAATGACTTCCACATTGAATCAAATAGCAAAGCCAAATTTTATACATTGGAAAGTAATAATTTACATTTTCTGCAAGTGTGCAGGCACATTAACAAAAATTGACCACATTATAAGTCACAAATAAAATTTCACCTAATTTCAAAAAGTTGAGATAATATCAGACCACATTTATGTTACAGTGAACTAAGTAAAAAATAGAAACAAATGGCATAATAAATAAAAACAACTAGAAGGAATATACTGTATATCAGAACTTGTGGCATAGAAAAAAAGTTATCAGATGAAAATATATCGACCTAGTGGCTCCATTACTAACAAAGAATATAAAAAGAATCGACTTGACTATTCAATAGAAGGAAGCAGAAAATATTGTAAGGAGAGGTATCAGAAGAATTTAACAATGACAAACACGAATGAAGAATTAGAAAACAGAAAAGTGGTAGAACTAATAAAATAAAAAGCAGTTTATTATATAAACTAATAAAATAAATTGACTTCTAGCTAATGTAATAATAAAAAAGAAGAAATCATATAGTGACACCTGAGTATTTATCAAACTCAGTAAAATGTGCAACACCAAGTGTGAACCCTAATGTAAACCATGGAGTTTGGGTAACAATAATGTATCAATATTGGCTCATTAACTCTAATGAATATAGCACATTAATTCAAGATGTTAATAGTAGGGGATCTGTTTGGGGGAAGGATATATGGAAATTCTGCATATGCTTGATTTTTCTGTCATCCTAAAACTGCTCAAAAACAAAGTGTGTTAACTTTTAAAAAATAGTAATAAGTAAATAACCATCTATTTATGAAATATTTAAAATAATCTGACAATACTTTAGTCATTCTACAAAAATTGTACAAAACAATTGCAAACTAGGTAGAATTGGTAATTTTTTCCAGAAAATATAAATGAAGAAACTTTAAATAGAACAAGGGTTATTGAATCATTTCACACATGTTTGGAAGTTACCCCCCACAAAATGGACTAGCTAGGTAAAATCATATTGATCCTTCAGAAAACAGAAGTTTACAATGCTATTTAAACTGGCCCAAAGAATAAGGAGAAAAGGTAAATTTCAAATTTCTTTTTACTCCGCCAGAATGACAATATCAAAACCAAGATTTTCCTCAAAACCCACTTCTGGGTCAGCTTCAACATGTAACTGATCAGGACCACCAAGATCAGCATCCACATCCCGGTACCCATGATTTCAGAATGTACTAATGTCCACCATAGAAAATCTCAATAATGCTATAAATAACTTTGATCAGATCATCTTTGTGAACCAAGATGATAAATTTGTTACAACATTAAGTGGATGAGAAGATTCACTGAGCACATGCCCCCTTTTTTTTTAACAATTATAAAATATGATCACAGAGCAAGGTATATTTGTTAGAAAGTCGATAAATATCTGGAATAGCCTTAATTTTGTAAAATAATTTGTTCCAAAGCTGGAAGAAGTAAGACCATTAATAAATATGTTTTCTTTTTTTAACTACAAATTTATTATCTGTACTTATAGAAGACAAAGACTTTCAGATAGGTTTTTAAAAATCTCCAAATATAAGGCACTGACCTAAAATAAAGTGATTAAAATAAAAAACAAATTAATATACAATAGGAATTTGATAGTAGAAATATTTTTTCCAAAATAAATTGTGTAATATATAATTAGGTATTCCTTAAATTTTTGTTAGAATTTATCTGTAAAGGATTCTGTTTTTACCTCAACTTATTGAATTTTATTTATCTAATCACATTTTCTATTTCGTCTTGGCACATTATTGGCATTTTATATCTTTCGAGTATTTTTCCTTTTCATTCAGTTTTTCAAATGTATTACCTAGTTCACAATCCTTTTTTACTACTTGTTAAAATATCTGTCTCAACAAGTTATATAATAACAAGTTTTAAATCAGGATTTCTTTCACAATAAAAACTATTGCCTTGGGGGCTATGCTTCCAGCAAATTATAAAAACCCTTCCCAGCAAAAACTGCCAAAATTGTTAATAAATTATAAACCATCCTTCATAAAGTCTTTCTGAGTTGGGAATGAAAGAAGAAAGAGCAAATCCATGGGGGTAAAGATATTGACTGATGTAAGTCTTTGCTAAGATAAATATTCATGCAAAAATTTCTGGGGTAATCATTTGAAGAACAGAAATAGATCCTATAGCTTCTAAAGTATTAAAATAAATAAATGGATTAAAAACATGATTAACCCAAAAAAGTAGAAAAAGAAAACAGAAAAAGCAGGAAAAAGAAATATAAACTCCCATATTACATGAATAGTTATAATCTGTATAATTGGGCTAAACTCTTCAGTTAATCATCAAAAATTATATATAGAATTTTAAGAAAAATATCCATATGATATATGCAATATGCATGATTAAAACAAAAGGAAAAAATGTTGAAAACAAAATTATATAAAAAAGAAATATCTTGGGATACCTGGGTGGCTCAGTCAGTTGGGTATCTGCCTTCGGCTTAGGTCATGATCCCAGTATCCTGGGATCGAGCCCTGCATCAGGCTCCCTGCTCTGCAGGGACCCTGCTTCTCCCTCTCCCTCTGCTGACCCCTTGCTTGTGCTTTCTCACTCTCTCTGTCAAATAAATAAATAAAATCTTAAAAAAAAAAAATAGGGAACTCAATTTAAAAAAAGTCTCTGGTTCCAATTTTATTAGATTTATTCTGAGGCTTAAATTATTATGAGATGGCAAAAGGAGGGGTAACAATTTATTACTAGAAGGTTTAACTGAGAAGGAAAATGTCATATGTTATGTATGATAAAATGATTTCAAAATGCTGTAAGTTAGAAGTACTACAAGGAAAATTTGAGATATTCCTAATAGCAGAAGATTTTAATGAACTATTTTTTTTTAAGATACAAATGACTAAGTTTTTTTTTACAAATATCAGCAAGGATAGAAATATTTAAACAACACAGTTAACTTTTATCTAATGGCTACTTATCATTTCTATATTCAAACGCCAGAAAATATACATCAGGGACATATTATATTTTTTAAATGTAACAGAAAAATTTTTTAAAAATCTAAACTTTGAAAAGTACCTCAAAATAGATTAGGAAAAGAGATAAATATCTTAAACCATATAATGTACTAATAATGAATAAATAGGACAATATACTAGTAATGAATAAAGTAACAACAGATACAACAGAAAGATAATTCAGTAATATAATAAAATATTTGTACAAAATAGTTAGAAGTTAGAAGAAATGCATACATTGCTAGAAAAAATATAAATTCCCAAAATTATTCAAGAAGAAATAGGAACTTTGAATTAACCTTTTAATTTTAAAGAAACTCAATAGTTTAAAGCCTTCCCACTAAGCAAAGACAGGGTCAGGAATACATTACAGGTGAGCTATATCAAATATTTAAGAAACGGCTAATTATAACCTTATATACAAACTCAGAGAATAGAAGAAGAATCATGTTTTAATGGTTCTGTGCAGTGTGAGAAACTGAATTCTAAAATGGCTTCCTAAAGACCCCATGCTCTAATCCCTGGAAACTGTGAGATGTAATTAAAGTTACTAATTACATGACCTTAAATGGCTACACTATTTTGAATTATTTAGATGGGTCCATGAAATCACAGGAGCCCTTAAAAGCAGAAGAGGAAGTCTGAAATAAAGCACTAGGAGGATTCTACTCCAGAGCCTCCGGATAAAAGCCCACGCCGGCTAACACATTGATTTTAGTCCAGTGAAACAGAGCATCCAGCACTCTCATTCCAAAATTTCTGATTTACAGAACTGTGAGGTAACAAATTTGTATTGCTTTCAGCTCTGTATCTATGCAAAGCCATGGGAAAACAAAACAAAAAAAAAATGGGGGACTTGTGTCTATGTGGGTTGCTCCTCCAAATTTGAGTTCCCCTTTCCAATCAGCCTGATTTTATTTTTCAGAGTCTCCTGGTAATTCCTTTTTGTAGTTTATCCAGAGTTTTTCATTAGAATTAGAGAGAAGCACAAGTTGTAGTGAGCCTAGTCCATTTGGTCAGAACTGAAAACCATTCTGTATATTCTTGCTAAAGTCCTGTTAGACCTTCTCATGCAATTCTCTCTCTCTCTCTCTTTTTTTTTTTTTTTTTTTTTTAAGAGAGGGCGCTTGAAGCGGGCAGGGAGGGGAAGCAGAGGGAGAGGGAGAAGGAGAATCTTAAGCAGGCTCCAAGCCCAGCACAGACCCCGATGCAGGGCTTAATCTCACAAACCGGAGATAGAGTCCAACGCTTAAACGACAACCACCCAGGCGCCCCACATCAATTTATGTATTTTAATTTCTTTTCAATGTTTCTCATAACTTTATTTCTCTAAGTTACAATTCTGGTTAATTTATTCAAATTATATCTTCTGGTCAAGAATTCCCTCTTTGGCTGAATTAAATACACTTTTTAACCCATTCTTTAGGTTTGTAGTATCAACAGCAGTGTTTTGCATTTCCATTTAGTTATCTTTTAACTAACTAACTAACTGCCTGATGATACCTGATTTTCTTCTAATCTTTGTGATTCCATCTTTTGTTTATTTTAACAATTACCAGTTTTTTTGTTCTGTATTCTGTAGCTGTAAATTTCAACATATGTAGTGTGTGAGAGTAAATCTGTTATTTAATATTCCTCTTCTGACTCCTACCTGTGGCTTGCCTCTTCCTGTAGTTGGTGGGTTTTTTTTAAATTTTTTATTATGTTAATCACCATACATTACATCATTAGTTTTTGATGTAGTGTTCCATGATTCGTTGTTTGTGCATAACACCCAGTGCTCCATGCAGAACGTGCCCTCTTTAATACCCATCACCAGGCTAAACCATCCCCCTCCCCCCCTCCCCTCTAGAACCCTCAGTTTGTTTTTCAGAGTCCATAGTCTCTCATGGTTCGTCTCCCCCTCCGATTTCCCCCCCTTCATTCTTCCCATCCTTCTATCTTCTTCTTTTTTCCTTTTCTTAACATATATTGCATTATTTGTTTCAGAGGTACAGATCTGTGATTCAACAGTCTTGCACAATTCACAGCACTCACCATAGCACATACCCTCCCCAATGTCTATCACCAGTCACCCCATCCCTCCCCCTCCCCCCCACTCCAGCAACCCTCAGTTTGCTTCCTGAAATTAAGAATTCCTCATATCAGTGAGGTCATATGATACCTGTCTTTCTCTGACTTATTTTGCTCAGCATAACACCCTCCGGTTCCACCCACGTCGTTGCAAATGGCAAGATCTCATTCCTTTTGATGGCTGCATAATATTCCATTGTGTATATATACCACATCTTCTTTATCCATTCATCTGTCGATGGACATCTTGGCTCTTTCCAGAGTTTGGCTATTGTGGACATTGCTGCTATAAACATTGGGGTGCACGTACCCCTTTGGATCCCTACATTTGTATCTTTGGGGTAAATACCCAGTAGTGCAATTGCTGGATCATATGGCAGCTCTATTTTCAGCTGTTTGAGGAACCTCCATACTGTTTTGCAGAGTGGTTGCACCAGCTTGCATTCCCACCAGCAGTGTAGGAGGGTTCCCCTTTCTCCGCATCCCCGCCAACATCTGTCGTTTCCTGACTTGTTAATTTTAGCCATTCTGACTGGTGTGAGGTGGTATCTCACTGAGGTTTTGATTTGGATTTCCCTGATGCTGAGCGATGTTGAGCACTTTTTCATGTGTCTGTTGGCCATTTGGATGTCTTCTTTGGAAAAATGTCCGTTCATATCTTCTGCTCATTTCTTGATTGGATTATTTGTTCCTTGGGTGTTGAGTTTGATAAGTTCTTTATAGATTTTGGATACTAGCCCTTGATACTTTATGTGGAAAACCCAAAAGACTCCACCCCAAAACTGCTAGAACTCATACAGGAATTCAGTAAAGTGGCAGGATATAAAATCAATGCACAGAAATCAGTGACATTCCTATACACCAACAACAAGACAGAAGAAAGAGAAATTAAGGAGTCCCATTTACAACTGCATCTAAAATCATAAGATACCTAGGAATAAATCTAACCAAAGAGGCAAAGGATCTGTACTCAGAAAACTATAAAATACTCATGAAAGAAATTGAGGAAGACACAAAGAAATGGAAAAACGTTCCATGCTCATGGATTGGAAGAACAAATATTGTGAAGATGTCAATGCTACCTAGAGCAATCTACACATTCAATGCAATCCCCATCAAAATACCATCCGCTTTTTTCAAAGAAATGGAACAAATAATCCTAAAATCTGTATGGAACCAGAAAAGACCCCGAATAGCCAGAGGAAGGTTGAAAAAGAAAAACAAAGCTTGTGGCATCCCAATTCCAGACCTCCAGCTCTATTACAAAGCTGTCATCATCAAGACAGTATGGTACTGGCACAAAAACAGACACATAGATCAATGGAACAGAATCGAGAGCCCAGAAATGGACCCTCAACTCTATGGTCAACTCATCTTTGACAAAGCAGGAAAGAATGTCCAATGGAAAAAAGACAGTCTCTTCAACAAGTGGTGTTGGGAAAATTGGACTGCCACCTGCAGAAGAATGAAACTGGACCATTTCCTTACACCACACACAAAAACAGACTCGAAATGGTTGAAAGACCTAAATGTGAGACAGGAGTCCATCAAAATCCTAAAGGAGATCACAGGCAGCAACCTCTTCGACCTCAGCCGCAGCAACTTCTTCCTAGAAACATCGCCAAAGGAAGGGAAGCAAGGGCAAAAATGAACTATTGGGACTTCATCAAGATAAAAAACTTTTGCACAGCCAAAGAAACAGTCCACAAAACCAAAAGACAACCGACAGAATGGGAGAAGATATTTGCAAATGACATATCAGATAAAGGTGGTTTTTAATTATTAGCTTATTGAATGATCAGATCTCTAGAAATCTTTTTTTTTACACTTGCTTGTCACTTTTTTTATTATTATGTTCAATTAGCCAGCATATAGTACATCATTAGTTTTTGATGTAGTGTTCAATGATTCATCAGTTGCATATAAATCCCAGTCCTCATCACAACATGTGCCCTCCTTAATACCCATCACCTGGCTACCCCATCCCCCCACCCCACTCCCTTCTGTAACCCTCAGTTTGTTTCCCGGAGTCCATCATGGTTTACCTCCCTCTCTGATTTCTTCCCCTCAGTTTTCTCTCCCTTCCCCTATGGTCCTCCCTACTATTCCTTTTGTTCCACATATGAGTGAAACCATATGATAATTGTCTTTCTCTGATTGACTTATTTCACTTAGTGTAATCCCCTCCAGTTCCATCCATGCCGATGCAAATGGTGGGTATTCATTCTTTCTGACAGCTGAGTAATATTCCATTGTATATATGAACCACATCTTCTTTATCCCTTTGTCTGTTTCTTGAAGGGCATCTTGGCTCCTTCCACAGTTTGGCTATCATGGACATTGCTGCTATGAACATTGGGGTGCATGTGCCCCTTCTTTTCACTACATCTGTATCTTTGGGGCAAATACCCAGTAGTACAGTGGCTGGGTCATGAAATCTTTCTTTTTTAAAGTTTGTTTCTTTTTTTAAAGTAATCTCTACCTCTAATGTGGCCCTCAAACCTACACCCCCAAGATCAAGAGTCACATGCTTTACCGACTGAGCCAGCCAGGTGCCCCAGAAATCTTATTCTTAAATTGAGCCTTTTGCTTCTGACAGGAACCAGGGAATGCCACCAATCTGGGATGACTGTACAGCTCTCCAAAGGTCCCACCTTAGTATGAGAGAAGAATATATGTTCAACGATTTCACCATTGCTCAAGACCCGGCATCTAATTCAGTGTTGATAGCAGCTTCCAACCTTATGGAATCCTTGCTTTTCTAATCTACTCATTGCTCCCAATCTCAGCCCCAGATCACTGATTTTTGTTTTGTTTTAAAGATTTTTTTTTTATTTATTTATTGACAGAGAGAGTGACAGTGAGAGAGGGAACACAAGCACAGGGAGTGTGAGAAGGAGAAGCAGGCTTCCCGCTGAGCAGGGAGCCTGATGTGGGGCTTGATCTCAGGACCCTGTTATCATGACCTTAGCTGAAGGCAGACCCTTAACAGACTGAGCCACCCAGGTGCCCCTTTGGTTTTGTTTTTTTGCTGTTTTTATTTTTGTTTGTTTTCCGGGGAGCATAGTTTTCCTTGAAGAAATTCAGCAATCCATTGAAAAAGACTATCATATCAAGCACTTAATTGTTCTATTATAGAAAGGTCCCTCTGAGCAATTTGTCATATTGCCCAAAGTTCAGTTTTATCTAAATCTTCTCCATCTCACAGTATTTTTCATGTGTCTTTCCTTCCCTTGTTTCCTTTGTCTTTTGAGTTTATATTTTATTTTTTTTTGTTTCCTTTACTTACATTTAAAAATTACTGTAATGGAGCAGTGATAAATTAAAAAAAATTATTCTGCAATTTTGAACTAGAAGGTTTTGTGTTTATATAAATTTTTTTTAGAAACTGTACCAATACACACACACACACACACACACACACACACACGTGCTCACGTGCATATAATTGTATATAGTTCATATTAAATTTAACTTTAACTTATGAGTATTGCCTGCCTTTAAAATTATTTGAAAATATAATACTAATAATGGTGCAAAATCTACCTTAGAATGTCTGAATTCTTATTTTGGTTACTTAAGTTCCCCCCCCCCATTCAGTAGGATTTACTATAACAAATACAATGAATATCTCAGAACAATAATCTTTGTGCTTATCACTGATAAATTTTTATTACATAATTCTCAATTACTTTTAAAAATGGTTGAAAAAATATGTATTTCTATCAAATGAGTATAGTAATAGCTCTTTCACTATATTCTCTCTAGCATGTATTTCTATTATTAAAAAATTACAGGGCACCTGAGTGACTCAGTTGGTTAATCATCTGACCCCTGATTTTGGCTCAGGTCATGGTCTCAGTGTCTTCTGAGATCGAGCCCAACATCAGGCTCCATGCTGGGCTTGGAGACTACTTAAGATTTCTCTCTCTCTCTTTCTCTCTCTCCCCCTCTGTCCGTCCCCACCAACACCACCTGTGTGCTCGCTCTCTCTCTCTCTAAAAAAAAAAAATTACCAGACTGATTACCAGTATGATATATAAATACAATGTGCATCTTTATGGGTATAGTCATTATTTTATCTTTCATTGCTTATGCTTTAAAAATTTTCTGAACTTTGTTGGTTTTTATGTAAATTATCCCTTTACATGATTTGAGGTTTTCCCAATTTCAGTTTCTTACCTTACATATTAATGCACTGCAGTTAGAAATGTATATATTATTGCATACAATGAATTTTTAAAAGTAAAAATCTTCTTTGTGGAAATATTATTCAACCATCATTAAATTTTAAAATTTCATTTAGCATCTGTTTTATGCAGTAAAAACCTACAAGTAAAAGTTATTCTTCCTGCTTTGGGTCTTATAAAACAAATGAAGGACTAAACATAACAATAAAGCATACATGTCCAAATCATTATGAGACACAGGGAAATTAATGCCTAACTCAGATCTGGAGTTTAAGAAAAGCTTTACACAAAATAAGACATTTACTTATTCTGAGTTTATAGGATTCATTTCAAACCATTTGAGTATTAAAAATCTAATCTGAAGGTAATACTTATTTTGAGAAGCAAACATAAAGCCAGCCACATACAACTTTCTCACCTTCAGCTCATATATGTTCATCAAGCCATACAATCAAAAATGGGAATAAAATTTCAAGTCAGAATAGTTATACATGGTTTTTCTTAACCTAGTGCATTAATTATTGTTGCTCAGAACCTATTCAATTCTGTGAGCAATCATAGAAAACCACTCCATTTCAGCCACATGCAAGAAAAAAGAACAACTCATCCTAAAAAAAAAAAAAAATAAGAATAAGAATAATAATTTTCATGAAGCTGATAGCTTGATCATAGACTATCACAATGTTGAATACTTAATAAAATTGATTTCAGATACAACTCAGCTATTTAGTGGGCTTATGTTTGTTAGAACATTTAAGTGCATGTAAATATACTCAAACATGTGTTTTACAGCAAAGCTCTTCTAATAACTAATTTGTCTTCCTGAGCATCCACTTTCTCCAGGGGAACAATTTCCAAGAGTTGTGCTGACTGAGACGATCTCAGGTTTCCTGTCCTTTCTGGGGAGGCTCTAATTCTGGGCTCTTTACTGTTCACAATCTCAGTAATACCAAGAGCATCACTGAGTAGTGGTGGCTGTGAATGTGCCTCCCCTGTGACCTCAAGTAGACAGGAAGAAGTATTACTGTCAAATAGCAGCCAAATGCAGCCCATCCCTTGCCCACTTGCATTCAGTGAGGGTAATTTTATAAAATGTACTCTTCAAAGAACTTGGTTGGGCACAAATTTTAAAGAGCACTAAAAGCAGAAGCTACTTTAGAAAAAGGCATTCCTTGCCTTACAGTGATTTTAAAATGTCAAAGAACTACCAAGAACATTCTGAACTAATGTTTGTATCCTCTCAACGTGAGTCCATTTAGGTCACACACATATCTGCAAAATTCACTGACACAAAGCCAGAAAGGGATTTCTGACAGGAGTATTCATTCAACCAAGAAATGTTTTGAGCATCTTCAATGTACTGGGCAGCACAGTAGTGATACACTCTGTAACAAAGAAGACATAGTCCCGAACCTCATGACAATTCAGGTATGTGAGGAAGACAAATTCTAGTATATATAGTGGCATCAGTGTTGCAGGAAAGACAATGAATGACTGAGGAGCAAAGTCCTTAAAAAAATGAGGGGATAGAAATCAGAGCACACATGGAAAGATGGATTTTTCAGAAGACAGGAATTCTTTCTTCATCCAAAAAAAAAAAAAAAAAAAAAAGAGGAAGATGGGCACCTGAGTGGCTTGGTTGGTTGGGCATCTGGCTCTTGATCTCAGCTCAGTTCTTGATCTCAGGGTTGTAAGGTTTGAGTCCCACATTGGGCTCCATGCTGAGCATGGAGACTGCTTAAAAGAAAAAAAAAAAAAGAGGAAGAAGAAGCACATAGAACAGTATCCAAAAGATAGGCAAAATAAGTGTGGTCTAATAAAATTTAAGAAATTCTGAAAGAAATATTGACAAAATGTATTGGCCACTGTTAAAGGAAAAATCTCATTGGACAAGATGAGCAAACAGAAGTTGATTTTGTTTTTTTTGTTTTGGTTGTTTTTTTAAGATTTTATTTATTTATTTATTTGACAGAGAGAGCACAAGCTGAGGGAGAGGCAGTAGCAAACTCCCTGCTGATCAGGGAGCCCAACGTGGGGCTCAATCCCAGGACCCTGGGATCATGACCTGAGCCGAAGGCAGCCGCTTAATGGGCTGAGCCACCCAGGTGCCCCAGAAGTTGATTTTGTTAATACTTTTGCGAATGATGGAGGAAAGAGCACAGACCAAGCGTGGACACTCATCTCTGAGACAAAGGGGGCAGAGTTTTTAGGATATGAGATGAGGGAACCATAAGCCATCTGTATTTCCTAAGTAGCTTACCCAAAGGAAAAGTAAATTTTCTCTTCTCTTGGTAGGGTCCTACCTAGCCTGGAACATAGGGGCGTTATCTTCCTTGATTTTATTTGAAAAGGATGGCTCCCAGGTCTTTGAGAAAGATTCCTGGCTTTTATAACTGGCAAGAGGCTTTTAAAAAGATCTATATATCAAAGGGGCAGAGAAAGAAGTCACAATTTTGAGTATTCTAAAATGAGCACTCTAAAAAAAGAAGTGACAGGCCTAGAGTGAGGAAGGAAACTGGGGAAAGTCTTGTCAAGCCAAAGGGAATGTTAAGGCTGTCTTGGTCTCCACATGGAAATGTCTGGCCACGTAAAATTAAACACCACATGTATGTAGTCACATATTTTTAACTGTTTTTCTTATTTAAAGTCATCGTTTTTCTCACTAATAAGCTGTTGTAGAGGAAAACATATGTAAATTGAATGCATGACCCATGATATAAATTCTAATGGCACCCTCTGAAGATTTTTTTTTTGCAGATTAGTGTGTTTGCATTTGAAAAATTGTATTATAATTATGTTTATACATCTATCCCTTCCACTGCAGGATAACTCCTAGTACTTTAGCATATTCTGCATTGTTTCACCAGTGCTCAGCAGCGTGCTTGGTATAAAGTGGATAATTTTAAAATAACCTTCATTGTGTGAGCTCCTTGACCCATACACTCACTCACCATAGCAGCCCAAATCTTTTCCTTGGTTCTGGGTGGATTCTCATAACCAGGAGGACACATACTTTCCACTCCATTTTCAGACTTTATCCCCAGCTCTCCTTTGATCTCAAGCTGAGCTCCACTTTCCCTGCCTGAATGTGCCATTCTAATTGTTATGTGGCCCAAGAAAAATATTTCCAGATAAGAAGGCTGAGGAGGTGCTCCTTTCCTCCCCACCACCCATGCCTGTGATGAATTCAAGATCCTACAGCCAGGATCTGTGTTTGTCGCTGGAGCTCCATCACCTGCCAAGACTTCATCTCTTACCTAGAACAACCACTTTACGTGTCCTTAATCTTCATAACAATGTCACGTATATGGGGGCTGGTCTTATCTTTATTTGATAGGTGAGGATTTCAAATCAGAGCGAGATTAAGTATCTTGCCCAAGGTCATTTTCAGAAAAAGATAACGCTGGGATTCAAACCCACACCGTTTGGCACTAGAGCCCGAGTCTTTTTTTTTTTTTAATTTTTTATTGTTATGTTAATCACCATATATTACATCATTAGTTTTTGGTGCAGTGTTCCATGATTCATTGTTTGTTCATAACACCCAGTGCTCCATGCAGAACGTGCCCTCCTCAATACCCATCACCAGGATAACCCATCCCCCTACCCCCCTCCCCTCTAGAACCCTCAGTTTGTTTTTCAAAGTCCATCATCTCTCATGGTTCGTCTCCCCCGAGTCTTAACTGCTGTCCTTTCTTGCATTTCCATAAGAAATGACCTAGTTTAAGAAATGTGAAGGAAGGGTGGCTGGGTGGCTCAGTTGGTTAAGTGTCTGCCTTTGGCTCAGTTCATGATTTCAGGGTCCTGGGATCGAGCCCCACATTAGGCTCTCTGCTCAGTGGGGAGCCTGCTTCTCCTTCTCCATTTGCTCCTTTCCCTGCTAATGCTTTTTCTCTCTTGCTTACTCTCTCTCTCAAATAAATAAATTAAACCTTTTTAAAAAATTACAAAAAAAAGAAATGTGAAGGAAAACTACAATATGTGATTTAACAAGTTAGTAAAATATTTACTTTCTAAATGCCACTGAATCTCTAAGTGTATTAGCAAACAAAAACAAACAAAATGCTGACTAGACAGCCACTACAGATTATTTTTTAAAGTCAAGGATCTCCGAAGGGGCACGTGCACCCCAATGTTTATAGCAGCAATGTCCACAATAGCCAAACTCTGGAAAGAGCCAAGATGTCCATCGACAGATGAATGGATAAAGAAGGTGTGGTATATATACACAATGGAATATTATGCAGCCATCAAAAGGCATGAGATCTTGCCATTTGCAACGACGTGGATGGAACTGGAGGGTGTTATGCTGAGTGAAATAAGTCAATCAGAGAAAGACATGTATCATATGACCTCACTGATATGAGGAATTCTTAATCTCAGGAACAAACTGAGGGTTGCTGGAG